>NW_024097187.1:395000-882673 GCF_016545835.1 Crotalus tigris
GAAAGAGCTGTTTAATCTTATAAAGCAGTTATTCTCAACTTTGGCAACTTTAAGCTGGGCTGTAGTTGCTAGGACTATAGCAAGGACTGTAGTCGTAGTTTCTTGGGGAATGCCACACATCTTAAAGTTGCCAGGATTGAGAAACAATAAAATGCATTTATACTTGTTGTGATGAAGATTGAAAGCCTCTTCTTTATGTATTTCTTTTTTTAATATATTGTTCTTTTTTCTTTTTTTCCCATACTTTTTTCTTTTCTTCCTTTCGCTCCTCTTTCTCTAAGTTTAGTTCATATTAGATTTTACTACTACAATTCTTAATACAAATTATATTAATAAAAGAATACAGGAAAAGGAATTACCAATGAAAGATTTCTAATGCAAGCTAAAAGAGCACCATTCCTGGTATGTGCTGGGAGACCCCAGGGATGCATAATGATTTTTCTCAGATATCTAAAAGGTAGGGTGTGTGTGCGCGCACACACACACACACACACCAAACATTCCCTCCTCTAGGGTCTAGGACAGGGGTAGGCAACCTTGGCTCTTTTATGACTCCTGGACTTCAACTCCCAGAATTCCTGAGCCAGCACAGGCATTCTGAGAGTTGAAGTCCACGAGTCATAAAAGAGCCAAGGTTGCCTTCCCCTGATCTAGGACAATTTGAAAGAGCTAACTTGGCATAGCCAATTCACCTCTGCATGCTCACCACTGCTAAGTTGTAGGATGAAAACTCAACACAGCCCATTCGGATAACTTTGGACTATGGGGATAACTTGCCGCTCAGCTGGTTGGGCAAGTGGAGCAGGTGGGCAGAGTGCAGAGTGGCAGCAGCTGGGGGCTTCACACTGGAATGAGAGATGGGTGGGCGGTGAGTGAGTGGGTGGGCAGAGTGCAGAGCAGCAGCAGCAGCTGGAGGCTTCCCATTTTCGCACACCCTGCTGCCACCATTACCACCACTGTGCTGAGCTCCAGGTCATTTGGAGTTCAGGCCGTTTGGTGGTGATGGTGGTGATGGTGGTGTTCAGGTTGTTCAGCAGTGGTTGCAGTGGGAGGGGCAGGCGGTAGAGGCCAAGTATGTCCCATTTTCACACTCCTGCTGCCATCGTTGAAGCAGGCCATGCTTGGGCTATGCAACAGCAGCAGTGGGAGGGGTGGGAGCTCAGTGCAGTGGGAGGGGATGTAAAAATGGGATGCACCCAGCCTCAGTTTCCTCCCTGTCACCTGCCCTGCCCACTGGAACTGCCACTAAATGGCCTGAATACAATGACCCAAATGATCCAAATTCCAAATGGCCCAGAACTTGGCGCAGTGGCAACAATGGTGGCAGCAGGGGTGTGAAAATGGGAAGCTTCAGACTTCTGCTGTTGCTCTGTGCTCTTGTGCCCACTTGCTCATTCATGAGCCTGCCCAGCTCTCACTCGGGAGTGAAGCCCAGGTCGCTGCTGCCACTAATTTGTGCTCTGCCCACCCACTCTCTCACCCGCTGACCAGATCTCCCTCCAGTTCCCCGTCCCTGTAGCAAATTGATCATGGTGAGTTGTCCTGTGACGATTTGGAGGTTTGACTTAACAGAGATGACTTGGCGATGGCAAGCTGGTGGCAGTGACCTGGACACACCGAGTTGTCCAATTCTGCTCCTCCATTGTTGTTATGCAGACTGAAATGGATATGCTCACTGTGCTGTCTGTTCCCATATTGATTCATGCTGCTTTAGCATAGATATCAGAAGGCTCAAACCGAATCCATACCAAAGTTAGATCAAAGCAAAATTCAGAAGCAAACATCATCATCATCGTTGTTGTTACTACTACTACCACTACTACTACCACTACTACTATTGCTAGTATTGCATTCCCCCTGACCTCCAAGCAATATAACAAGGAAGAGAGAGCAGTTTGGAATGAAATAATAATAATAAGTTTGGCCAGGGCTTTTTTTGTCATAGAACGCCCAGAACAGAGTTCCGGCACCTATTTTGGATGGAACCTTGTAGGGTAGGCAAGGCGGGTTGTATGATGTGTGTGAGTTCCGGCACCTTTTTTTTTTTTTTTTTTTTTTGGAAAAAAAGCACTGATTTGGCACAGATCATGAAGTACTCTTTCATTTCATTTTATGTTAACAAAGGGGATTTTCCTTTTCTTACACTTTTCCCCCAGGGGAGTTTTTTTTTTACCCAGTACTTGTCTTACAACCACAATTGTGACCAGCATTTCCACTGCTAAACAAAGAGGTTATTAAGTGAATTGCACCCTTTGTTTGCCACGGTTGTTAAAAGAATCACTGCAGTTGTTATGTGAATCATCCAGTTTCCCCCACTGATTTTTGTTTCCCAGATATTGACTGGGAAGGGTGAAGAGGCAATCACGTGATCCCTGCACACTGCAACCATTGTAAATAGTTGCTGGTTGCCAAGTGCCCGAATTTTGATCATCTGACCGTGAGGATGATCATAAGTGCGAGGACTAGTTGAAAGTTACTTTTTTTTTCCAATGTCATTGCAACTTCAAACAGTCATTAAATAACTGGTTGTTATATGTATATAGAAGAAATCAAAACAAAAAACTGAGAAGTGGACTTGATTTAAACACAGATTGTAGGTTAGAACATTTGAAAGACATTTTTCTCTCTCTGAGACACAGTTGTTTAAATTCACGTCAAGGTTCAGAAAAACTGTTTCAAATTGCAACCCTGTATATCATAACCCTTCCTTTCCTACCGTAGTCTAAGAGTTCCATATATGGGAAAATAAGATAATGAGGTTACCTTTTTGATTGGCAAGCAGCCCTATTTTTAAAAATAATCTGTTTCTTCTAAGAACAAGGCTGGCAGCGTGATTACATGAAACTTGCTTGCTTTGCACAGTAGGAAGGAAGCTCTATTTAAACGTAAAGAAACAACACAATGGCATAATTTGTTCTCTCTAAATACAGACAAATCCCAAAATGCTCTCAAAAGAGTAGCATTAGCAACATTGTTTCAAATTCCATATATGGACTCAAAGAATGTGTGTATATATAATACTAACTTATAATGTGGTTTCTTCATTTTTGGCTCATTCTATATGAATGAAGTCTTCTAATTTGTAATGTATAATTTCTGACAGAAATATACAATCTGAGGCTGATGAAAACTTTGATGCAAATTATAATTTGTATCATGATACAAAAGGAGAAATGATTAAATACCTGGCTGAATTTCAAATATTGCAGTTAGATTAATCATATGTATTTTTATTCAACATTAAATATAATCATGCTGGGTCCAGTTCTAATTACTGCTTCCTGGGTTTCAGCCTCTACCTCAAATAAGATAAGTACATTCATCTATGTCTTAAAGGCATGTTTCTAAAAATGTGGTCCAAGGGTCTTGGAGTTCCCCCGGGACCTTTTCAGGGGTCGGCAAAATCAAAATTATTTGCCCATTATCGAAAATTTTTTCAAAAGTTTAAAACAATCTCATTCTTCTCATTATAATTTTTATTTGTTAAAAATGTTTTTTCACGAATATACTTTATTTAATATCTAATGGATTCAATATTGTTATTTTTTCAGCATTCAATAAATATTCTATGAATGCATCAATTTAAATTTGTAATATAGCATATATTGATAAATAGAGCCATACAAGAAAAAGATCTTTTGGAGTCCTCCGTAATTTTTAAAAGTGGGAAGGGATCCTGCCCGCAAAAAGTTTAAGAAACACTGTCTTAAAATAATTTCAGAGAAAATAGAGTCAAAGGGCTGCTACAAACCATAGAGATTTTTTAATCCAGACATCTCAAACTTGTGATGTCATGTGACATCACGAGACATATCGGGACAGTTTTGCCATTGCCGGCAATGGGGTGGGCGTGGTTTCTGGATGACGCATCTGGCCTGCGGACCGGCAGTTTGATACATCCAACCCCAACTCAAGGCAGCAGTCTCATACCATCCCAGTCAAGTAGTTGAGCAGTATTTTTTTTTTAGACCTCTAGTGAGAGAGCACCTACAACCAATGTCCAAACACAACTTCTGACTACATAAGTATTACATTTTATGGCGTAAAATAAGCAGTGTTGAGACTCAATGAATCTTCATTGTAAGTCCTGTCCATTTCTCCTCCCATTTGACTAAAAGTGAAGATTTCTATCGCTTCCATTTGAGCCAGATTCTCATCCTATGTTTATCAGGAGCTATGAATAGTCTGGAGTTCTAGGAGTTAAAGCCTACACATTGGGAGAGAGCCTCACTTGTGGAAACCTAGTTTATTATCTGGATCAACTTTTGACATAAGTAGCCATAATTTCAAACTAGTGATAACATTCAAATTGAAATTGGAAGCTCACTAATTTAAACAAGCCATCATTAATGTTGATCACAGCTTTGATCCATTGTAAATGTATGTTAAGACTTCCAAAGCTCTCTTCTAGGCCCCAGAGGAGGATGGGAAAACACACACACATACTCGAAGTTGATTTTGCTTGTTCCTGTTTGTGTACATTGTGTACATTGTCATATCTTAGCACATATGAATATGTTAAAAAATGTTAACAACAAAACACATCTGCATGGTGCTTAGCTAATTTTTAAGGATGGTTATTTCTTTCTGGAAATCTGCCAGACTTTAGGCATTTTTATAGTATATGAATGAATCGGGAAACCCAGAGGTTTGGTGCTATATTCCAGACTGATACATAACAAGAAAACTTTGGAAGTAATGAAGGAATGCCTACATACTGCAGGGCCAACGCAACCAGTGCTATATATGCAAGCTTAGACACATCAGACTCCACAAGGGACAGTTTTTGGAATAGCCTGTTTGTAGGTGAAACCTGGTTTTCATTCTCCATGCAGCAGTCAGGAGGGACATTCAAGTGGACTATTGTCCCTACATATGGCACTTCCATCCTCTCCTCTCAGATTACTTCCCCTTTGGCTTTCTGAAAATCTTTCTATCTTAGGTCATATCCAATTGGCCATATGAAAGTTTTCTTCACCAGTCTCTTAATGACAGAAAATCACACTGGCATAATATGTAGGCTTCCATGGCCAGTATCTGTTGGGCACTATTGCCTTTTAGGGTTCAGTGACTCTGCACCAATCAGAAATCAGCTCAGCTAAAGATCCAAGCAGGTTACCTAGCTATAAAGACAGGAGCTCAGTCAATTCTTGCTCAATATGTTGCCTCTGAAGATGCACAGTTGCCAGCAATATGTCAGGACATCTGTAGCCTAGAGTAGACCATGACCATTAAATCCTGAAGCACAACATTGCCCAACTTGCTGGCATAACATTTTCCAGTCCCTGCACTGGAATAATGTGGCTGGTGCTGTCCTTCCTGTTGTAATGTGGGACAAAATAGTGAAAGCTTTAGGTGGATTCCCCGAGTTTCATTTCCTTGCCCACCCAGCATCACTTCTGGATGGTAAACAACCACCCATCGCTCTCTGAGATTCCTTCCTTCCTTCCTTCCTTCCTTCCTTCCTTCCTTCCTTCCTTCCTTCCTTCCTTCCTTCCTTCCTCCCTCCCTCCCTCCCTTCCTCCCTCCCTCCCTCCCTTCCTCCCTCCCTCCCTCCCTCCCTCCCTCCCTCCTTCCCTCCCTCCCTTCCTCCCTCCTTCTCTTCTCTCCCTCCCCAGACTCTAGCTACAGCTCTTATTGTGATTCCAGGCATGAGATGCGATGTCTAGGGTGCACAAATCTAAACAACTAGTTCACATTGCAACAACAAAATATAGAAAACTCTAAACCTAGCTTGCCTGGATGTTTGCAGGCCATCCTGTGTATTTTGGTATGTTGAATGCATGGGACAAAGAGCAAAGGGGAGTCCAGCAGGGCCCTCATATACTGGCAGCTTTCACTGTATTTACATCTTAACATGAAAACATGATTGAGAACCAATGCTGAAGGTATGTACATGTCTGCACGTACAAATATACATATTGTATTCGTGTGACTTTCTTTCTTTCTAGAGGCAAAACTCTAAGACCAAGAAAGAAACCCATAATATGTATTTCAGCAATGTTAAGGAGTGTGAAACCAGGATATATATATATAAGTGGCTATATATAGTTCCAGACTTCAAGGAATGTAAAATATTTTGCTTAGAACATATAAGAGTTAGAACAAAGGATGGAAACTATTCTACCAAATATTTGCCTAAGCAAACAAATCATGCCAAAAAAAGGCAGAAGTTCCACATAAACATTCCCAATATTCCCACCCACTGAAAAACTTTTGCAATTCCCAGACTCTCAGAGAACAATGGAAGGGGCAAATTTTGACCAATTTATAGAAAATATTTGCAATGACCAAATTGTTACTGTCTCAGATACCAGTATATAATAGAAATTATAAACAAAAAGTGTAAACCATAAGGATTAAAAGATTTATCCCTTAGCCGATTCCTTTAAATATTATAGCAGTTTTAAGTTTTCTGCTATTGCCCGCTTTAATTTCCTCTGCTTTTAACATTTTGTTCTCATCTGTTGCTGCTTTACAGCCTGACTTTTCCATCACTCTCCTATTTTTATGCACACACATCCCCCTCATTCATTTATTCTCACACCCAAGCACACACTGCTTGCCCTTCAACATCAGGTATCCAGGCACTGCCTTTTGTCTTTATTAGCACTCCCTGAAATAACTAATACTGATAGTTCACTTACTTCACCAAGCACGTGCACACAGAAGACACTCTTCAGATTGACTTTCTACATCATCTTTGATGCCCTATTTAAAATGAAAGATCATTGCAAATTAAAACACAAATGTCCTATTATAGACACTGTAGTAAGAGAAGCATTAGAATTCACTACTGCTTTAGTCCTTTCCCAAAAAAACTTTCATGAACAGCCATCATTTGCCTTCCCTGATTGTTTCAGTCCTCCTCAACAGACACCATCTCTCTTTCCTGTCATTCTAAAGCACACATGTACACAAATGCTGTATCTACAGACTGTGTGCTCACACAACAACTGCAAATTCTGGTTATCTGCACAAAAGATTTCCTCACCAGCTACTAGTTGATAAGCTGAAAAGGTCAGGCTCCACACCCCAAATTTGACCCTACAACATGGCACTAAAGTTCTTGAAAGAAAAAAGAAATTAAAAGAACAAAAAAGGAAATAAAAACAGAAAAATTGTAAGAAAAAAGGGGGAGTGAAATCACTAAAAGCAAAGGAAGCACAATTCCAAATAGAATAATAAAAGATGAAAGGGGATAGGGACAAGTATAAAATAGTAACTTTAGAAACACTAGAGTGAAAAAAGGAAAATATGTAAAAAGAGAGAAAGGGAGAGAGAAAAAATGAAAAAAGATATAAAAGAAGAAAAGTTTGGGAATCAAGTGAAAATGCTGCCGGGGCAAAATGAAAGGGAGAAAAGGGAAAAAATAGAATGAAAAAAAGGAATCGAATATGAAAAGAAAGACAATAAATGAATTTAAAAAATGAAAGACAAAAGAGAAACAAAAGAAATTAGAGGCAAGAGAGCAGTGCATGAAGGCATGGTCGGTGCAAAACAAGAAACAAAGTAAAACTGGGATTTAAGGAGAAAGAGAGAAAAGTAGGGGAAAGTTGGTGGACAGCAACCTAGAGAAGGTAAACACGATCTGATTGACAGCCACACTTAGCATTCCGGGAATTATGTCATAAGAAAGGAGGAAATGCGGGCGCGCCCAACTCGAAGACTTCTTACCGCGACTTCCAAAAATGTTCAGGAGTTTAGCGAAAAACTGACCCATCACGAGCTTCGCAGCTTCCTAAGCAAACGCCTTCGCCCCCGCCCCTCTTTATAGACTCCGCAGGTGGCGCGTCAGAAGCTGAGTCCTCCCCCGTCGAGCTCCTCCTTCTCGCTGGAAAACTCTCTCGAGGGGGACTAGAGGGACTCCGCGGAACCCTTGAGTGACGTCAGAATGCGCGGTGCAAACAGGGGATAGAAATCGGGCAGGAAGACCTGGGGACAATACAGGGCTGGCACCGTGGGATACATTTTCTTACTCCGAGGACCTCCGGAGAAGTTCCCGCTCCGGGGGGGGGGAGCAGGAGGGAGGGAGGGAGACAAACGGGTGCTTGGCAGGCTTGGGAGTAGAACTGACGGTGTTTGAAAAGGGTCAGGAAGAGCTGCTTTTGGGATGCTAGAGCAGCTTTTGAGGCTAATTTTAGAATGGACAGCTGCCACTGGAGATGGTCCCATTTTCTCCATCATGACCATATGAGTTTCCTCTTACTTCACCCCACAATCCATGTCTGCCTCACTGACTTGTCAACTGAGCTGGGTTATTTACCCAGATTTATTAGTCTTCTGGGAAACCAGTAGCCCAAGTTCAGAAATGGCCTATGTGGCACTACCAATCTGGAGCATCTTTGCTCCAGCAACTTGTCACTGAATCATTTTAGAAGATGGATAAAGTTTTGGTCCCACAGTCTACAATGTGTCACAGGTGATGGTTCCCCATTGGCTGGTAACTTGGATGAGTGGGAAACAAAGCCACAGGAATCGAGTGGTTGCTTTCCTTAATTTTTCCCACAGTAAGTTGATATGGATAGGTTCACTTGTAAGTCTAGTTACTGATGCAAATTGTTCTTGGCTATCAGGGAAGTGCACATACGCTTGCATATCTTTCTTCTGACTCAAAAACTAGAGGAAGAGACATTAACATGTTAGTGTGAAAGAGTCTAATCATCAGGGTAGTTAGCTTATGGTTCAGTGCTTTGCAGTCTGGATCCAGGCAATAGGGCTAATTGAATAAAACATTGTTAAATAAGCTATAGGTCAGGGTGCTGAGTCTGCCTATTTGGGGACTTTAATGCTTGGGACTCCAACCAAGGATTTGTGAAATGTCTCTGTCCAAAAACAGATCTGAAGATTACCAAGTGCATTAGCGAAAAGGTTTCTGAGAATCCAAGAATCTTTTCCTACCTTGATTTATTGTATTATTTCTTCCCCTGCAATTGCTTTCTCTTAAAGCAGAAGTAGGTTGGGCTGGGAGGGGCAGGAAAATGGGGAGATCTAACACTTCCTGTCAATATTGTAGTGGGAAGTATATTGGCCCTTTCCTAATGTTTTATGACTACTTTCACATGCCTAATACCGGTAGCATGTGCTACTTTGAGGAGGGCTATTGAAAGTGGGGGAGTGATCTAAATAATCTGAAAACCAGCATTCCATTCCCTGTAATCCAGGGGAGATATCTAATTGCAGATGCCCTAGATAGACTATTTTGTTTAACGACTAGGGCTATCTTCACACAATCCACATTTATTGGCCAAGTTGCAAGATATAAAGACCTTGTCCTTGTAAGAAACATAACTTTATTTTCCAAAACTTACATTGCAGTTTTTAAAACCTAAAAAGACCAAGTCATTTTGATTTGACTGCCTTAGACTTGGTTAATTCTATTGATTATAGAATTGTAAATGTCTGATTTTTGAAGACTGAGAGGGATTAGCTTATAAATGCAAGTTTGCTATTCAATGGATATACGTGGCTGAAATTCTGAATTTGAAGCTCATTGCTTCTTTGTTCCTGGTGCTGTTGTAATATAATTTTCAGCAAAAGCTTTTTGTTGTCTGATTAAATGCTTTGCAGTAAGGTGATCGGTACTTAAAGACAGCATGGATATATTTTTTAGGAAATTGAACATATTATTGAAAATAATATATCTTGGGGTGGAAGGTGAAGCCCTATGATCCCACTTAAGTCATCCTATCATTTCAGCCTGTTACTTAGAATCTGAACTTTTAAAATTAAGCAATGATATGTCCTGTCTGATTCACATCTCTGAAGGGAGTTAACAGTTATGTTTGTAGTATGCAAAATGTTTGTTTTGGGAATAGAAATAGGTCCCTTTTTTACCTGAGAAATTACATTTCTTAAAATGAAAAAAAGGGGCACCTGAGTTGGAACCAGGGACATCTTGATGTGCAGTCAAATGCTCTCCTACTGTGCTATATCCCCATCTCTTTAGTTTGTTTGTTGCCGGCATTTTAGGGGTATTTGTCGCATTGTATTGAAAGACAGGTGGAAGATTTTTCTGTGAATTATATTAGTTTTTCATGTGAGATAAGAATGTTCTTCTTTAAAAGGAGTGATTGAACAACATGTGTTTCATTTGTTTTGTTTTCAAGTTACTAGTTGTTAAGAATGGTTGTTCATATTTTAAAATAATAAATTGCATCCTCTCCACATATAACGAGCCTTAACTGTTATAATAAAAAGCCACATTAGCTGGATATTATTTGTTATCCAAGACATAGGAAGTCAACAGATTGAAAGAGAGCTATTTAAAATAACATACAAAAACTTAGATGATAAAATAGCACTTAAATGAAAGATAGTATCTCCAATATATAATAGATAAAAAGCCACCTTGTATCTCCTTAAATACAGGTCATTTTCAAGGAGAGGATATGCAGGTTGATACATAATACCAGCATAAATCGGGGGGGGGGGGGAGATCTGCTTATTCTGAATTGGGTCTGCAGGGGGTCACATCTAGTGAATATTGCTGTCCATGCCAGGGTTAACTGATCTTTTTGCTCTCCAAAGAGATGCCAGAAGCCCTAATATGGTAGAGAGTAGACCAGTGTTTTTTAATCTTGGCAGCTTGAAGATGTGTGGACTTCAACTCCCAAAATTCCCCAGCCAGCCATGCAGGAGAGGGTAACCTACAGTCAATAGGCTATGTACATTCCACTCCTCCAGATACTTTGGATGGTACCACTGATTTTCAGAGGTACAATGTTTACAGTACTGTTTGATGAATAAAAGGCACATGCATATATACATGGACAGACACTCACACCCACAGAGCCAGAATTGTTCAACCCCACCGTTAATAGTGTGTCTTTGGATATTCTCTTGGAGACCTATATACATAGAAAAAAACAGTCCTTGATCCCAACAAAAGTTTTCACCATTGACATCAATCCATTTATTATTTTTAATTTCATATTTTCATGAATTGGTTACAAATCTCAGATATTTGCAAATATACAATCAAAATAGATGGTAGACAATACTATTTACATGGTATAAATACAGCTACCAGTATTTGAAAAACTGTTTCATAGTTATCTATTTTTTTTGGCACCTCCATTCATCCTTTTTCACCTCGTACTCAAAAGGTTTCCTGCAAAAAGAGAAAAAGAGGAACTTTTTAAAAATAAGATTTCAACTGCCAGTAAATAAAAATGGTCACAAGGAATAAACCTAAATAGTCCCTGCAGTTATGTCTGATCGAATATAATATGGGCAAACTTGTGTTTGCCATTGGTTTTAGATTTCGTTTCCCATCATCCCTTGCCTTGAAGCTAGCTGGGGAAGAGATGTACTGCAATTGCTCATCATCCTTTGAATGCCACAAGCCACTAAGTTGTGTTAAAGGGAAATATGTGGGCAGCAGATATCAGGGGGGTCACTAAGGTCTTTGGGGTGGCCCATTGTGAGAGCCTAGAATTCTCTTACTAATAATCTCTGCTGCATTAAGACAGTCTCTTAATGTCTATTCCCAAGAGACACAATACTTACTCTCGTTTGGGCAGCATCCGTCTACACACCAGTCCTTCTAAACAGGGGCACACCTGGTTCATGCTGAATGAAATCCCTCCTTGGGGGACATGGCACCTCTCATCTAAAAGTAGCCTTTTCTTGCAAACCATTTCCCCATGGAGACGGGCACAGCAGAAGCCTGGAGAACACTCTTCGTTGTGATGACAGCGGGCACCTACGAGGGGCAAGCAAGAAGGCATAAATGTGGGAACCCAGCTGAACTGGGGCAAGGGGGGAGAGAAAAGGATTTTGAACCCATTGTATATTGGACATGTTTAGTGTACTGTAAATTCAGTGAAGTTGATTTCAGCAATGGTTTCAAACCAAAATAGTTTAAATATTGGCACGATTTAAGCATGGATAAAAAAATTTTAAAAGTGAAAACTAAAGAGTGCAAGAATTCTTATCAAGATAAGAATCGAAATAAGAGGCCTGCTTAGCACCTCAAATAATAAAAAGACATATTTAGACCAGCCCTCTTTAACCTGATGTCTATGATTGCTGGGCATGGGAGATTAAGGAAGGCTACATAAAAGAAAATGAAAAAGCAAAGTGTGAACAAGTGGGTAGTCCTTAAGAAGCATCTTGCTTACCTTGGTAGACTTCTTTACCTTTATAAATTATTTTATCTATAATCCTCGATTTCTGTTTCTTAATAATTTGTCTAAATATGATTTACTGTAGTAAACACGATTAAGTTGACCCAATCAACTAATGCATAAATAAGCAGACTATATGATGGCTCCTTAGCCCAGTGCTTATTAGCATCACAGCAGAAGTTTATAGCAAACTGACATAAGAAAAAAAAAGCAAGCTGATTTGAAAAGCAAGTTGACCATTAACATTTATGGGAAGGAGAACTTGGGAACTACAGTCCCAATACCACTGAAAAGTTCCAGGTCAGAAACGTTTTAAAAAAGAGGATGGTTCTAAGAATAGCTCTCTTAACATCTTACAGTAACAAGCTATTCATTTTATACATTTTAGCCTAGGCTCTTTAGTCTTCCTCTACCTCTGATGAATAGCCCACCCTTCTATGGCTTACCTTCCTGACCCCCAGGTGCAGTCTGGAGGCATTTCCCAAACATACAAGTCAAATTGCTGGCGCAATGGGTATCTTGGCGACAGAATTCTCCCTCTCGCTTAAGTGGCAGGCAGATCTCAAAGTGGAGGTCACAGAAGAATCCCAGTGGACAATCAATTTCAGGACTGCACACATTTGACTATGTACAAAAGGAGAGGAGAAAAAGATTCAGTTAGGTGCCCCATCTAATATGTAATTGCTATGCTTTAGTATCAGCTTCGTACTCATAAATGATTGGGACAAGAAATATTATTCTGCAAAGGGACCAAAGTAGTCACCAAAAATGTTCAGATTTAGGAAATCTATCATATTTATGTCAAAACAGTGGTTTCAAACTGGTTTCAGTTCAAGTAGTTCTTAAATCAAACACTTAGATCAATACTGTGAAATAAAATCCAAAATTCCTTCATATATACCTCTCCAGTTAGGCAATGCATGCTGGGATTCATGGGATTTGAAATATATATCCTAACACCAGGAGTCACAAATTATGAAAAACCAGACCAAATTTTAACATAATTTGTTGCTAAAAAGCAGTAATTGCCTAGATTCCAGCACAATGCTAAACCACAAATCATGTTTTACAAGTCATAATACCTCAGTACCTGCAATACAGTAAGCCACAACCAGCCAAACTATGCTAAAATTTAGCAAGTACACGAATCAAGTCACATTTCCTATAAAAAAAAAAAAGTTGGTTCCTGAGGGGACAAAACAATTGGATTGTAACTCTGTTGGGACTACAGAGTTATAAAACCTGTAGAAGTTTTTGAGGACTACAGAAATATTCATTAGACAAAGTTGCACAAAAACGGAACTTGAGCAGCCCTTCCTAGCTTGGTATCTTCTTAGTGCAATGTTTCTAAGTCTCATGCTAGCTGAGTTACTCAACACAATCTGAAAATTGCTGCGATTGACAGACAGTGGACTGGATTACAATCCATACTACTTCCTTATTAGTGGACTGGATTACAATCCATACTACTTCCTCACTAACATTACCAATAGCCCTGGTGATTAAGGTGATGGAAGACACAACACAATGCTTTTCTGGGCATGAGACTGGGAAATATTGTTCTGAAGAGTGAGCAGGATGAGATGAAGGCTTCTACTTACCATTAGCTCTAGGCTGGATGAAGGTCCAGGGTCCTTAAGAGATGCTATCTCATTGGCACTGTGGCCAGGTAAAGAATAAATCCAGGCCCATATGTAGCTGTGTGCTGTGGGCAAGAAACAGAGAAAAGCAAGGAAGCAAAGCTGATTCTCCATCATTACAGCAGCCTTGGTTAAAGCAGTTAGCAAGGATGGAGATGCTCCCAAGCAAGCCTGGGAAAGTTTATATAGCCTATCCTATCTCAACCCCTGCTGTTAAAGCTGCTTGCCAATCTAATGGGGGGTGGGGAAAGGAGGTGGTAATCAGGTGTAAGAAGCTTAGCATAATGACTTAAGGGTGTCACTCCAGGAGCAAATGAAACTCCAGATATTTGGCTCCCTGGCAGAAAGGCAATACTTTATATCTCCACTTTGGAAATTGCTCTGCCAGCAGTAATTAAATGTGGGAAAAGAGAGTCAACATCCTAAATCAGGAATAGTTTTGGGGGGGAGGGAGAGAAGTAGACAGACTTATAATTTACAGCTGACATGTTGGCATCTGCCTTATAATCCCATTTTATATGTTAATTTATATTATTCACATAAACACATTATTCTTCCTTCTTTCCAAACTGTGCTGGTACTCCTAAACCCTTTTCATGAAAATGCCAACAACATTGTGGTTAGACATGCAAACTCCAAGCCTTCAGGGTTAACTTTTCCACTGTCCTTCTTGCACCCCCAAATTCCCATCACTTGCATTTTGTAACAACTTCTTTCATTCAGAGGATTTCAAAAGATGCCCATAGTTCAAATCATACTTGGCTGGTCCTAGTACAGGTGATGCCTGATCATGGCTTTAAAGAAGAAACAAGTTAGTGATATATTGTGTGTTTTCTGACTATTGATTATGGAAGTCCACGTTTTAGGTCAAACCTCTCTAAATGGATATCAAATGTTCTAGAGGCTGTAAACTGTTGATTTAGTCTGGACAGAGAAAACACATTCCTTGGGTCAGAATATTCTCAGGGGCACTTTAGTCTTATTTTAAATCAGGAGTGAGAATGCTGTATGTATAATTTGCAATTAGTAAATTCTGAGTTTCAAATACAGTACAATAGAATAATATACTACTGTACATCTGTCATCTGGGCCAACTAAGTGTGCTGTTAAAGCTGTTTCCCAGTGTCTAGGGCTCTGGCAGTTTGGCTGGGGGAGAATAGCTTTCAACTGAACCCTACAAAGATCAAATAGCTACAGCTGTGGGTATTAAAATCTGACATATCTATAGATTTCCAACTTTCAGTCTGCATAAGGCTGCACTTCCCCAGAGGAGATGCATAATTTGAGGGTCTTCTTGGCCTCATGACATGACTGCAATAGTTTTCCATGAATTTCCGCAACATTCTATGCATTAGTAGTTGGTGGAATTGTGAGGAACTAACACAGAATGTATGCTTGCTGTCTTTCTCTCGAGATATGGCTTCTTATGTATAGAACTTATCCTTGGATCCTATGCCAAGTGTGACTCAAAACCCTAGATATACAGTATGGAATTTAAGAGGTTGGACTAGGAATGAGAAGATCCAATTTCAGATCCACCATTAGCCACAAACATTCCTGGCTGACTTTGAACCAGTCATTCTCTTCCAGCCTGGCTTATCCTGAGGCTTATTATGAAAAATTGGAAGAGGGATTGTTATGCATGCTTCTTTGAATTCCTGGGGAAAAGCAGAACACCATTAAAAAAAAATCAGACAATTCTCTTTAAGAGAAAAAAATAATTTTCTTCCAGACTACTACATAAAACTCATGTGAGGCAAATGTGAGTCCAGTTATGTGGCTTCTGCTTGACCTGAGTTGACCATGCATACAGAACATTTATCTCTGCAGCTTATGAGATTCACAGGGTGGAAACTGCAATGGGAAACGTTTTGGGACTGTACAAAACTGTTGAAAATTTGCCACCTATATGCTCATGAATATAGAAATAACTTCATATATGAAAAATGCCCAAGAGAAGGACATTTCAAAACAGTGATGGCTTTCTGTTTTCATCTATAGATATTTTCTACTAAGTGTCTTTCAGTGGTTTTATTCTGAGGTTTTAATTTAATTCCTTGTTGGCTAAGATGATGGCAAACATGTATATTGGAGGGCAGTTCTTCCAGGATTCCCAAATTATGGGAGCTATCAAGTTACGCAGACAAATTATTGTTATCACTAATCAAGCTTACTCCTTTCCTTGCCTATTCTGTGCCAGCAGTTTAAATTATCAGGTTGTATCCTTAGCTGAGATCCATCATTCATCATCTCCACTCTGCTATTGACAACGTGTCAGACACCATTTCTAGATATATTGTTATTGATGGTGAGCACAATAAACAAAAGCCCTTAAAGATTATTGGATTTTTATGAAACAGGATTTCATGGGCTCTTCCGTGGAAATGTAAGTTCCATTGCTGCGGAGTGCGTATGCTTTTGTATAAATGTGTGAATGTTTACCCATTTCTAAACCCCTCTCTCCACACAGCTCATCTCCTCCCAGTGATGGTTTTAGCACCTTCCTTAATGGAGTTGCAAATGGGATATTTACCTTCCTGATGTCTTTAGCATTTTCTTCCTTGGACAGTTTGGCCCAGCTGGGAAGAGGATTATGGCAGCTTTGGACAAATAAGCAAAAATAGGAGTTCTGCTTGTCTGGGGCCACTCAGAGTGAATTCCCCTGGGACCTCCTGAGCATGGCTTCCACAAGATTTGTACCACAATGAAAACTGTGTGCATATGTCTGTGGCATGTGCGTAGACACACAAACACACACACATATTTCTTAAACAGACAGAAAGCCAGAGGTGTTTTATGGCCACACATTCTAGCATTCCTTAGGGCTGAAAACAGAAGTGTCTGCTGCTTTCAAAAGTAATAAATTATGTAGACCCACTAAAAAAAACCTGATTGGCATGAAACCAATTAAATTGTATTTAAATTAACCATATTACAAAAGATTTGTAATGCGTGCAGAGGCACATGCATCTGATTATGGTGCTCTATCTAGAGCAGTGCCCTGGACTGCAAGGCAATCAAACTAGAGGAGATCAACCCTGACTGCTCTTTAGAAGGCCAGATCCTGAAGTTGAAACTCAAATACTTTGGCCACCTAATGAGAAGGAAGGACTCACTGGAGAAGAGCCTAATGCTGGGAAAGATTGAGGGCAATAGAAGAAGGGGATAACAGAGAATGAGATGGCTGGATGGAGTCACTGAAGCAGTAGGTGTGAGCTGAAATAGACTCCAGAAGATAGTACAGGACAGGAAGGACTGGAGGAACGTTGTCTGTGGGGTCGTGATGGGTTGGACACGACTTCGCAACTAACAACAGCAACAATCTAGAAAAATTGTCTCCGTAGAAAAGAATTCATATTTAAGAAAAATGCTTGTCCTCAGGACAGTTAGGAAAGCAATAGAATGGAGCCTTTAATTCAATAAAATTACATAACATTGTTATTCTTCTTCTGAATTACAAAGCTGTCTTATGCTCATGTAACTGCTAATGGCTGGGACTGCTCATTTCACATATACCGTGCTAAGAACGCATAGGCATGACACATAATTCATAGTCATCTCAACAGTACTTTAATTAAGGCAGTTTTCCATGTGCCCATGACACACTGAAACATTAACTAATCATATGGGTTTGCACAATATGATAGGCTGAAGTCTTCCTGAATTATAATTAGTTCTGTGAATCCAGTGAATCCAACATACAGTGTGGTTGCATATTCATGGTTTACGAAATAAATTACAAGTGTTTGAAGTCACACAAGATCCTTGTGAAGCTCTACACTCTTCCAATACTGAACCAGAAAAAAATCCCCAAACTATGTTTAGGTGTAGCCTGATATGTGAGCCCATTATTGAGCAAGGAGCAAGTCAGATTTTCATGAGAAAAGTTTGCACATCTTCCTGTTCATGTATTTGTAGGCCTGTAATGTTGTTGATTGCAGGGAAACAACTAAGGCAGGGCCTGGGGCACAAAGTTTGGGTTCCCTGCACTGGAGAATCCAAAGGACTCTACTCGGAGGCTGAAGACTGGAGCTGATGCAGCTGTGTACCTGCAGCACCTTTCGACCATATACAACAAATTCAAATGAATAGGCTCTGTGTGTGTTCAGAGTCATCCCACTGTTATATTTTGCACTAATAGGTCTTAGGACCGTTCCAAATAGAGCCAATAAATTTGATCCACTTGTACACTCACAGACAAAGCTTGGCTTGGAAGTCTGTTGGATGACTGCAAAGTGGCCACATCCTATATAAAACACAAAAGGCTGCCAGAAAGCCAGGTCAGAAAGTACAAATATTAGACATAAACCATGATCTCCAAACTACAGTGGTTAAGCCAAATCCAAACAAATTGTATTATGGTTTGAGGAGTCGCATGAACCAGGTTTTTGTCTCTAATAACAAAATAATAATTTTGAGATGTAGATTTTCCGGTTTCTATCTGAGAAGCACTGTATACACACAGAAAAAAGGAAAGGAAAAGGAAGGCGGGAAGGGACTAATATTAGTTGAATTGGAAAATCTGGCTTGCTCTGCTCGGCTTTTTTGTTTCTTTACTTTAACTTTCAGTTCTGCACTGTTTATAATACTGTCAGCAATCCCTGTTGTTTGTCAGATCTTGCTAATTTTACATTCAATCAATTTATCCTGTTCAGGAACACTTTTTCTTATGATTTTTTACAGCATACAGTGCTAGAATTATGAACAGAGATATTAAAGATCCTTTATGAAAGAAAAAAATCAGGGAAAGGGTTTGGCTCAGTAACAGAGCCTTTCACAATAGTTTAAGGCAGTGGTTCTCAACCTGTGGGTCGGGACCCCATTTGGGGTCAAACGACCATTTCACCGGGGTCGCCAAACAATGCAATCTGCCATTTTTTCCCCCTTTTCCTTAGCTGTGCTACTCCCTTTTATTCTATTGGCTTTTGAAAGCCAATAGAATAGACTCTCTTGAATAGAGTCTAATTCTATTGGCTTTCTAAAGCCAATATGAATTGTCCAGACTGTCTCTGCCCTGCTGAGCCCGCCAAAAGTCCCATTCTGCAAACGGTGCTGCACCAGTTGAGTAGTCCTCGACTTACGACCGGTTGAGTAGTCCTCGACTTACGACCGGTTGGGGGTCGCGGCATTAAAAAGGTTGAGAACCACCGGTTTAAGGTATCTGTAGTTCAAATCTGGCAATTTTCTTTAAATAAGTATTTTAAACAAACCTACAATTAGTCTGAAGATGTTGCAACATTAATTACATTTTATTTAAAAAGTAAAGATGTTGACATTGTTAGCAAACAAGGTGGTTTGTAAACCAGTGTTATTTTTATTGTTGCCAGCATTTGTTTAATCAAATGGATGAGACCAAGATTCTATTATTTAAATTATGTTACATGTTATTCACATTCTGATTACAATTAACAAGATTTTAAAATTTGTTTGGAGAGGCAAAATCTATTGAGAAAGAGAGGAATCTGTTTGCTCTATTTTCCCCTTGTTAAGCTGCTTAAAATGATTGCATCTCAGGTTTACAAATAGCAGTTTGGGAAGGGATTAATTAATTGATTATGTGCCATTAAGTTGGTGTTGATTCTCAGCGACCATTTAGCTAGATTTTTCCAGATCATTGGAGAGGGAAGAGTGTTTTATTTATTCTTGAGATTTCATGTATCAACATGAACTTATAACTTGATTCCAAAAGACAAGAAGAATATAATATTCAAAGGCCATTTTTGAAAGTTCAGTTCAAATCAAGAGCTAAAAGCAAGGATGAATCAGGTAGAATTAGAACTAGTCTAACCTGCAGGAGACAGACCAAGAGCCTCTCTTCCTAAAAATGCATTTTCTTCAAGCCAATATATCTTGAGAATTACAAGACAGCAGGCTTGGGATCCCAGTCCAGGCAAGACAGACCATGCTGTCTGTTTAATGGGAACAGAAAACAGAGTGGGACAGTTCCTTTGCAGAAAATCCTTTCTTTGTTGTTTTTTAAGATATGCATTTATGTTTTGGCTTGAACTGGTTTATACTGAAGTAAATCCAGTTTTGTGCAGGTGGGTCTGACTCCTAATTTGGTACAGGGAAATTTGCAACCTGGACTGGGGTAATAAATACTTGGGAATAGGGGATTGCAATTAGAACTAGCAGCCTGAGTCTAAGCCAGAGCCATGGGCCACCTGAGAGAAGGGAGCTGAAGGAGCTGAAGGGTGGGGGAGAGAGAAAGTTCAAACAAATCATTTTGGAATGGCTCCTTTCAGTGATGGGCACATTTCCCTGGAAAGAAAATCCCACGGAATTCAGTAGAATAGCTTAGTGAGAATGAGATTCTAGGTGAATATTATAAGGTCCAAATACATGCAAATGAAAGAAATTAGAGTGCTATTAAAGTATACTAGGGATCAGTTATAGTAATTGCCATTATTATTGTTTTCAGTGTTAGCTCTGAGGTAACACAAATAAAAAGATAGATTAAAAAAATGAAGACAAACATTTTAAGAAATCAAACCCAACAGTAAAATAATTCTAGATATGATCAAAGAAATACATAAAACAAAAATGTAAAATATGAGTTCAAATGAATGCGTTATGTATTATTTTAGTTCAGAAGGGAAATGTGTGTGCTTTTCTGTGGTATTGGATAAAGGAGTTTATGCAAGAGGCACAATTTTCAAATGGCTCCTTAGATGGACAAGGGCTAATCTGTTTATAACTAATGAGCCACAAGGAACACATTCAGAAGCCTTTTCGCTAGCAGCAATAAAAAGGCGGGAAAAATTGGGTGTTTTCCATTGGACCTTTTTCAAACCAGAGAGTGGACTAAGTGGCATCAAGAATGATAAAAAAGAGATTGGATATTTCTGGGGTCAGGATAGCAGATGTGACTCTCAGATTATGTTCGCACAACACACTGATCAGATTTATTCCAGGCTTAGCGTGTAAAATGATCCAACTAATTGTAACCTATTCAAACAATATTTATTTATTTGTCACATTTCCCAGGCCACTGAATACTCTCACGATAGGTATACAATAGAGTGTTCAAAGCAATATACCAGAGAAAGAAATATGATAAATGTTCTGATAAAGCAATAAAAGACATAATTTGAACAGGAAAAAAATCCCATAAGGGGCCTGCTGAACACACTATAGCCCAAGACCACATTTAAAACAAGGTCAGCTCATGGATCTCTGAGTGGGTACTGTTCCAGAGGGAAGGCACTGCAAAAGAGAAGCTCCCCTTCCTGTATTCCTTCAGATGACTTCGTTTCATTAATGGGATCCTAAGCATGGCGGTTCTGTCCAACTGTACAGGATGGGTAGAAATGATAGAAGGCAGCTGTCCATCAGACACGAGAAGCAGCTGGAGTTCTCAGTTTCTTTTATTCAGCGTTCAGCTTACAGGAAGATGGCTTCAGCCTCGCCCAAACGCCTCGCAGCCTCTTATATAGGCAACTCCCGGGTAAAAGGGTTACTTTTCCCGCGCCAGCACCCGCGCATGCGCACGGCGCTGGCGACAGCCTGTCTGGTCCCGGGCAGCTTTGCACCTGCCCGGGACTGCCTGCAAACGCCCGAGCCGTTTGCAAAGGCTCGGGACATAACACCCCTTTCCCCCGGGCTAAAACTACTACCAACATACAACATTTATTTTATATGACATTTTGCTCCCCAATGTTCCCACTGTTTACTGGCTTTTGCTTTGCCAGCAATGTTATGTAGTCTTCTAGGTACTTGGGAGATTTCTTTGCTCTCTGTGACCTTCTTAGCTCTGGATTACTGGCATAAGTCCCCTGACTGGAGGGAGGCGTGAGCCTTTTCTCTCTATTGTGCCCTGGTGTCTTCCAAGGACTGTGCCCCAATGCCTGGCCTGCTCGCTTGCCCACCGGGCTCGTCAGGCCAGGGCTTCTGTTGCTTTGTGACCTGGTTGACCTGCCTAGCTGTAGACCCTCGGGCCCCTTGAAGTGATAGCCGCTGCTGGGCGTCTCTGTAGGACCTCCTAGGTCAGTCCAAGACCTGTCAGGAGGCTGTCCATTCCCTGAACCCCATTCTGTGTTCGGGCTCGTGTGGGTTTCTGTACTTTCCCAAAACTCAGGTGTTCCCTGATTTGTGCTAGGGGTGTTGTAGTCGGGACTTGGTTCCTCGACTAGCTCTGTGTATGTTTGACCCCCTGTAGGATTTGGGGTAAGGTCAGGCCAACTTTGGGGATTGTGTGCCAGCTCTCTTGCGGGGAATGATTTGTTGGGATGCCCCCGGGTATCCTCCGTGACTGGAGTGCTGTGTGACGTGTGTGGAACGTGAGTATGCCCCCGGGGTGACTCCCTGGCTGGAGTAGGCGTGGATGCCTGGTAGTTAGGTAAGCTCATGGAATTCTTGTTCGGAGCTCTCGCGGAACCCTGGGATGGGCCGTTTGTGGCTCCCTCAGTGGAGATGGGCAGTAACTCTTGCCCTTCCCTTTGCTCCAAAGGGTCCCCCTCCCCCCCTGGAAAAGACCCAGGAGTCTCAGCAGAAAAGTCTCGCCTAGAGCGAAGTTGGTCGATGTGCCGACGCAGGACACGACCGTTGTCCAGGGCAACCTCGTAGGAGAGAGGACCTGTGATCCTGGACACAGAAGCGGGGACCCATGTATGACCAGGCCCGTAATTGCGAGCCCAAACCGGGGCACCCACAAGTAGTTGTCTAGGTGCCCTAGGATGTGAGGTAGATGAAGGCAGTCTGTCCGGATGCAACCGGTCAAGTCTAGTAGTAAGTTGGCGCCCCCAACGAAGTTCAGCTGGACTTCTCCCTGTAGAAGTGGACGGTGTGGTGCGATAAGAAAGGAGAAAGTCAGCCAACCTGTGATGCCAGTCCCCGTAGGTGAGTCTCTTCAAGGCGTCCTTTGCGATGCGCACCATGCGTTCAGCCATACCGTTGGTGGACGGGTGAAAAGGCGCAGACGTGGCATGACGAATCAGGTTTGCCTGTAAGAAAGCTTGGAATTCGGAGGAGGTGAATTGAGGGCCGTTGTCGGACACAATGACATCTGGCAGCCCGTGTGCAGCAAAAATCCCCTCAGTACCTGAAGTCTTCTGCAGTGGTGGTGGATGATGACACGGCACAACCTCAAGCCAATTTGAATGGCTGTCAACAAGGACCAAGAAGAACTGGCCTGAAAGGCCCCAGCGTAGTCAAATGTGCACCTAGACCATTGGGGACTGTGTTTCTCTTCATTATGGCACAGGAGCTGGGGCATCTAGGGCAGATATCGTTGGCCTAGAGGTTGGATGCGGAACACCTTAGCTCAATATCTTTATCTAAAGCAGGCCACCACAAGTGGCTGCGTGCAAGAGCCTTCATACGAACAATGCCAGGATGACCCTCGTGGAGGGATTCTAAGACCCTAGTCCTCATTGAGGTGGGAATGACAACTCTGTTTCACCAAAGCAGACAACCCTGAGAAAGGGACAGTTCGTTCCTTTTGGACCAGAAACTCTGAAACTCAGGACTAGGGCAGTGCTCAGGCCAACCGGACAAAACCCAGGAACGGACACGTGAAAGTGTGGGATCTGTACCTGTTTCAGCGGCAACATCCCTGGCACAAAGAGGGAGCTCGGGCAAGGCTTGGATTGATAGAATGTTGACAGCTGGCGCAGGGTCAGCTTATACTACTGGCAGAGGCAATCTACTGAGGCCATCAGCATGGCCCATTTCTTTCCCAGGCTTGTGGAGTAAAGAAAAATCATATGCAGACAGAAAAATAGACCACCTAAGCATTCTAGGGGAAATGATTTGGGGAGTCTGCTTACGTGTGGTAAACAGTACCAGCAGAGGCTTATGGTCAGTAAAGACCGTGAAATGCCTGCCATATAGAAAATCGTGGAATTTTTTAATTCCAGCAACAACAGCCAGAAGCAGACCGGTTATCTGAGCGTAGTTGCGCTCGGCAGAAGACAGTGTTCCGGAGTGAGCAATAGGAACCTGAGTTCCATCAGACCTGAGGTGACTCAGGACAGCTCCAACCCCGTAGGGGGATGCATCACAAGCGATGCACACAGGAAGAGACTCGTTGAAATGTGCAAGAAAACTGTTAGAAGTGAGCAAGGCCTTGACTTCTTTAAAGCAAGCCTCATGTGCTTGTGACCACAGCCACACAGCCTGTTTGTCTAGTAGCCTGTGAAGAGGCTCAGCTACACTAGCTTTATGTGGAAGAAAAGAATTGTAGAAATTCAGGAGGCCTAGGAAAGCCTGAAGTTCGGCCTTAGACTTTGGCCTGGGTGCTTGTAAAATAGCAGTTAGTTTGGATTCAGCAGGATGAATCCCAGCAGCATCAATTTTGAATCCCAGAAATTCAGTAGAAGGCACCCCGATCTTGCATTTGTCTTTTCTGAGCTTGAGGCCTGAGTCCCTGAATCTTAACAGGACAGCCCTAAGTCTTTCAGCTAGAATGTGTGTGGAGTCTCCTGCAATCAAGACATCGTCAAAGTAGGGGCAGACCCCGGGTATACCTCGTAGTGTGTTTTCCATTACGCTTTGGAAAATCCCAGGAGCGACATTTACTCCAAACTGTAGCCTTTTTACTTTAAAGGCTCCCCTGTGGGTCACAATGGTCTGAGCTATGGCAGCATCATCATCAACAGGCAGCTGTTGATATGCTTGAGCTAGGTCAATCTTTGCAAAAACACGCCCCCCCTTGAGAGAGGCCAGGATGTGACTGACCACAGGAACAGGATAGGCATGTTGCTGCAATGCCTTATTGAGTGTGCATTTGTAATCAGCACAAATGCGAATGTCCCCATTTGCCTTTAGAGGCGTGACAATGGGGGTCTCCCACTGGCTGGAATCAACAGGTTCTAGGATTCCCTGTTGGATTAGTTTGTCTAGTTCAGTGTCAATCTTACTTTTTAAAGCAAAAGGGACCCTTCTTGCTTTAATCCTAATGGGAGTGACAGTGGGGTCTAGCTTTAAGGACACAGGTGGTCCTGTGAATGTGCCCAGCTGGGGGCTGAAAACATCTGCAAATTCTTTGCAGACTTCCTGTAGGTCGAGTGTTTGTAAGCTGTTGAGTCCTGTGACGTGTATCCCCAGGGCCTCAAACCAATCGAGTCCTATGAGACTCGTTCGTTCACCCCCTACTACTAATAAGTCTAGTGGACCTTCAAACCTCTTGTATTGCACGTTAAGGGTGGCCTCCCCCTTAACACACACTCTTGAATTTTGAAAATCTGTTAACACAATATCAGAAGGCCTTAACTTGGCCTTAGACCCACTTCTGGAACAAATCTTCCTAAATGTATGCAATGAAATGATGGACAGGGCAGACCCTGTGTCTAGTTCCATAGATAATGGAACCCCTTGTAGCTTCACGTTGAGTGACAGCTTTTTCTTCATGGGCTTGTGTGTGCCTGTTCTACAGATGCTTCTTCGCGAAGCGCAAAAACCTACCCTATTCTGGCTGGGGAATCTGGTACCTTTCAGGCGTTCTTCTTGGGGTTGTGCCCTTTCGTCGGCTCAGACACACAGCTGCAATGTGCCCTTGTTTGCCGCATGCCCGGCAGGTAGCGGAGCGGAACTTGCAGTCGTTTCTTCTGTGGCGACCTCCACAGCCGATGCACTTGAGCGGAGCCGAAGAGCTTCCCTTCTGGTTCTCTTCCTTCGCGGGGTGTAGACGGTCGACTTCCTCGTCCGGATCCTCCTCGGATTTTCGTCGGACGTCTTCCTGGTGCACGGACGCACCCTCTGCACTGTTTCTGATCGGCCGCATGTTTTTGATGGCGCCGCCTGCTGCTTCTTCTGCGGTGACGTCCCTTAAGGCGTCTTGGAAGGATAATTCTTCCTTTGCGAAAAGTCTCTGTTGTAGCTCGCGATGCCTTAACCCGCACACGAATCGGTCCCTCAGTCGTTCCTCGAGGTCCTTGAACTCGCAGGGCTTGGCGGCCTTCCGTAGCGCGGCGATGTATTCCTTGGCTGACTCACCGGACCGTTGATCCCTCTGCTCGAAGGTGTGGCGCCATGAGATAACGGACACCTTGGGGTGGAAGTGCTCTTTCAGCAGCTTCTTCAGGTCTGCGTAGCTTACAGACTCTACTGGAACAGGTGCTGCAAGGTTTTCTGCGATTTCGAAGGCGTCTTGGCCGCAAACGCAAAGCAGGGTGGCGGCCTTCAAGCTATCTTCCCTCACTTGGTTTGCCTTGAAGTAGTTCTCCATTCTGGATACGTAGGACTCCCACCGCTCTGGATGTGAGACGTCGAATTCCGAAAGCCTTCCGATTTTCGCCATCTTCGGATCTTCAGGAGACGGGTCTATCAGCCAGCCTACCCCCGAATGCGCACCGGATTGGCGGGCAGCTGCCGAGTCGACGCCGTTCCTCTTCCGCCGCTCAGGACTCCTTGGGTAAGCTTACACTTCTTCCTTTCCAGGTAGTGCAAGGCATCCCACCTTCGTCGCCAGTGTTGCGTCCTTGGCGGGAAAGCAGACACGAGAAGCAGCTGGAGTTCTCAGTTTCTTTTTTCAGCGTTCAGCTTACAGGAAGATGGCTTCAGCCTCGCCCAAACGCCTCGCAGCCTCTTATATAGGCAACTCCCGGGTAAAAGGGTTACTTTTCCCGCGCCAGCACCCGCGCATGCGCACGGCGCTGGCGACAGCCTGTCTGGTCCCGGGCAGCTTTGCACCTGCCCGGGACTGCCTGCAAACGCCCGAGCCGTTTGCAAAGGCTCGGGACATAACACTATAGCCCAAGACCACATTTAAAACAAGGTCAGCTCATGGATCTCTGAGTGGGTACTGTTCCAGAGGGAAGGCACTGCAAAAGAGAAGCTCCCCTTCCTGTATTCCTTCAGATGACTTCGTTTCATTAATGGGATCCTAAGCATGGCGGTTCTGTCCAACTGTACAGGATGGGTAGAAATGATAGAAGGCAGCTGTCCATCAGACAGGCAGATCCCACACCATGAAGAACTTTGTAGATGATAACAGGGATCCTGAATTGTATCCAGAAGACAGATGCTAACCAGTAAAGCTCACAAAACAGAAGCATGTTATGGCATGCCCATATTTCCCTTCATTGCTGCATTTGGCACTGACTGCAGCTTCTGAGTGGTTTTCTAGAGTGCATGGCAAGAGTTCACATATTTGAGTGACTGTCAGGACATGAATGACTGAAGAGGCTCAGTTAAATGCTTCATAATACTATGGTTATATTGTATTTAATATTGTCTTTTTTGAACTTGAGTCTTCATTGGACTACATCTATCATTGCTGTATTCTGGCTGTAGTGCCTGGAGTGATAGGCTTTGTAATCTTACAATTTCTGGAATTTGGAAAGGTGAAGTACACCCCAGAAGGGTGTTTTCCAAGAGGCAACTGAACTTTTTTGGTTTTTTTCTTTGAAAACATTTCACTTTTCATCCAAGAGGTTTCTTCATTTTCTGGAACTGAAGAAGCTTCTTGGATAGAAAGTGAAACATTTTCAAAGAAAAAACTTTTGGGATACTTTTGGGATAATCATGACCTGGATATCTCCATAGATATTTGGCTGAAGCACACCTCCATCACATTTCACAAATCAACAGGTGGAAACCTCTGCCTCTAACTCTAAACCAGAAACCCCACATAGCAATTCATATTTTTTTTCCTGAGTGCATATCAGAGAGAGACAGAGAGTAAGCAAAGAGCTTCTGTGGACTGGAAAGGGAGAAGCCAGCTACCCAGCCAAACACTTGCAAAGGCTGAGAAACAGCATCTAGGATTCAGCTTGACTGGCTGGTTTTCGGTTTCCAGCACAGGGAAACTCTTGACCTACTCTCTGTCTCTTTCTCTACAGAAAAGGAGTGGCTGACGGGAGAAGTCATAAATACACCCCAGATGAGCAGAGAGGGCAGACTAAGTCACCAAGCGGAGGGAACATTGAACATAATTAAGCACCAGCCTCAGCATCCTCTATCAGTTAAATGAATGCTGATGTCCCAGAAATTTAGAGATCAGACTGTTTTTTGCTGAAGAGGTTTAATCTGTGGATGAAGAAATGAACTTGCATGCCAATGTTGCTAGATCCGTGGAACTTCATTTTGGATTTACGTACTGAAAATACTTTCCCTTCCTTCAAGAAAGCATCAAACTGGACAATAAAAAATCTTCTCCCTTCTTTGGATGGCATCAGTATTCTGAGAAGGATGGAGGAATTGACCCTCTTAAGCAGCTTCCTAAGAGTTGCTTTTTGTTTCTCCTTTCTGAACATGGTCTGTGCTTTGGTAAGCGCCTTTTCTCTCTCTTTCTCTGGTGTTGCAAGCAATAGGCACAGATGATTGGGGTGTTTAGCATAACAGGCATCATTATCAATTCCACTGCAATCCCATTTGTTTGGGAACAAGTCCTGTTATCTTGATTCAGCTTTACTTTAGGATTATACTCCCATTTATTTCAGGGAAACCTATATGTTGCTAATTGATTTTGCCCCTTATCTTAATCTGGAGAAGCAGCAGGGTTTTTGAATTAAAAGCCTGAACACTTGGCAAATAATTTCCCTTTCCTTGCTTGGATAAATTGTTTTCTTTTGCCTACTCCAGAATTTTGACACAGATTTAGTGAAATGGACCAGCTATATAGAAAACATGAATACACTTTTGGGAGTATAGTCAGATGATTACTTTTGCAATCATCCTGCCTCATTTATGAAATGTTTCAGGGAATCTAGCTCAGCTTTCCCCAACGTGAGGTTCTCCAACTATATGGGACATTAACTCCCATCACCCAGCTAGTAGGGTTATTGTCTGGGAAAGATGAAAATTGCATTCCCAAATCAGCTAAATGGTGCTCTTTTGAGCAGCATAAATCAACACAATGTTGCTTTTCATAATAGCTCTTCTGTGCCTCCCTCCATCTTTTCTAATGTTTATTTTCTTATACCACTAAATCCATTATGGAGGATTATGGAAAATTTTTCCATGTGTGTCATCCCAACCATAGTCATGATTATTTTAGTCCAAGCTCTCTGTGCTGTTTTATTAATTGTTTTTATTATTTTTCAAAATGTTGCAAGCTACAGCCATAGCAAAGAAGTAACTACCATAGTTTGTAAATCATAATTATGACTCACTATGAATTAATCCGGTCCATTCTAGTCTCTTCAATAAAGCACATTTAAGTAAGCTAATGTGATGTGACATAACTATGATATCTATCTATCTACTGGGTGTTTTGCAATGTTCTTTGCTTCCTGTGTTGTGTAACACAGTAATTTGTACTTTAAAAACCAAAGTTTAGGCTTCCTATTTTGAGTGAACCAATAATACAGGATGATCAACAAATCCTGACTTATTCATATATAAACATCATCAGGAAGCAAGGGACAATGTTTTAAATGAAGAATAACAGAGCCTATTCTTTTATCCTCCAAATAAGGCTCTAAAATTAATTTGCAATTAATAATTTCTGCTGGTATGGTTTGTATGGTCTTCAGAGTCTGCTACATGCATATTGTGCCTATTTGGAAAAATATTTGTATGAACTACATCTATGCTGCCATAGTTTGCATTATCAGAAAGATTTTATTGTTGTATGAAAATGATACTTTGTGTTCCTTGAGGCAAAAATATATGACTAAACATTAAATGAAGATTAGGAAGTTCCAAGTTTAAATCTTTGCCCTGCCATGCTCTACATTCAGATTCATAGATTTTGGACTTTTTAGTCATAATTTGTTCTATAAATTGCAAGAAATTTATATGATATAATCAATCCAAATTTTAAAAATCACATTTTTTAACAGAGACACCATTGGCCACAGTTGTTGAAAACTGTTGACATAGTTTCCTATCATTTTTGAGATACTGTAATGTAAGTCCTAATAAAAGCCTAACAGTGCTTTTTAAAAGAATACCTCCCAATGCCACCTTAAAACCAGAAAAATCCTAATCTTACCCCCACTGCAACCATACACAGCTGACCCCACAGCTAGCCATTGAAAAGTGTCCACCTCTTAAGTGATGTATGACTCTAATCATCTAGTAAATGAATGATTTTGACTCTATCATTATACCTCAGTATAATATAGCACACAAGATTGTTGTGAGGAATCAGGTTGGAGGAAGAGGTACAACCTGCAGGGAGATACCCCCCTTTTAAGTGTATGGTGAAATTCTCTTATTTTTTGCACTCTGAATAATTTGGGGATTCTGATTAAAAAATAACCCACACAAATATGTCCCAAATAGTTGTGAAGCCTGTCTACATGTACACACTAATAGGAGTTTTCTATCAAGGTTATTTTCCAAGATGCATGTAATCCATATTTAGTTGTATAATCTTAGGATTTGTTTTATGTAGGAAACTAGTTGAGCCTGCCTAATGAACTGATAGTCCATCTAGTCCAAACCACAAAAATGGAGAGGATACACTTCCAAGAATTCCACTTCTTGGAATTCTAGAGATCATAAATGGCCATCAGAAGAGCTGGGTGACAGCAAAATTAGATCTGGCATGTGGGGGGCTACTCAGAAAATTCCTGAACATAAGGCTAGAATGGGAAAATGAAAAGGTTCCTAAAAGAAGACAATCTTCAAGGGATATAACAGTGGTGGGGAACCTATGGCACGCATGCCAAAGGCGGCACGCAGAGCCCTCTCTATGGGCACGCACACTGTTGCCCCAGTCCTAGGCCTTCAGCTGGGTTTTATAAAACTTTTTCGCTTTAGGCCTCCACTGCCATGTGCAAAAAAAAAAAAAGGTTCAATCAATCAGTCAATTTCAACTTCTCGCAGAAAAAAAAGATCTTGCAAAGTTGGAATTGATTAATTGAACTTTTTAGTCCCACCCAGTCTGCTGTTACCACCGCAGCCATGCCCACCGAATGGGCCACACTCACCGAATGGGCCACACCCACCCAGCACCTGATGATGCATAGGTGGGTTTTGGGTTGCAGTTTGGGCACTCGGTCTCTAAAAGGTTCGCCAACACTGGGATATAACCTTGGAATTATCAACTTGAATGCAAGACTACAGTTCACTTGATTTACAAATCTAAATGTGTATGCATTGCAATACCACATTTACAAAACCTTGTGAAGAAAATTATATGGTATATCCATGAAGTTATCAGGAGTTAAGCCTAACCGGAGAGATATCAAGTAGTTACCACTACTAGCTACTTCTAACTTTCCTCCATAAATCTGCCCACTTTATTTATACAATAACCTAAATCAATGGCCATTATTTGGTTGATTGGGTACATCTGATTGCACTGATTTCCAATAAATAATGAAATAAAATCCATGTGTACCATCTTTAGTTTCTTGAATAAAATTATTATAATAAATATATTTTCTATACTTCTATATGTATGTTCATCCTGCTGCCTGGCTTTCCAGAACAGGGTTTGGTAGTAAATACCAGTTTCTCCAATCTTACATGTATCAAAATCAAACAATTTATTCATGAATAAGGCCATACAATCTAAAAAGTAAGTGAATATAAATACGCATATATGTCAATTCTACAAGCAGTAAGTAAATATATAAGTCATAACAAGGCATAAGAATGAAGTATAAAGTTTAAAAATACAATGATAGAACTATAATTGTAATTTAACAAAATGATATAAAATGTAAGTAAGTAAATGAATCAATCTTCAACCATATTAAGATGAATAGCATATAATGAAGCACAAAACTTAGCTGGATATATTTGGGTTTTTATCTGATAAGAAAAGTGATAAATGTTGTGAAAGTTATGTTCCCTGCCCCCAAATTGTCTTTGGAATGAGGTAGAGGAGAATCATCCTTGAGTCCCTGTGAGGGAAACAACAGAAGAGCATCTTCCTCTAAGACTCTGTATTACCTGTATTACAAATGCTGCTAGGTTCAGATTTAGCTGAAATCTCAGAAAAATGACCCATATCCATATTCTATGGATATACCGTAGAACAGACATGTCAAACACAAGGCCCAGGAGCCGGATGCGGCCTGCGAACTGGTTTCATGTGGCCGCGAAGCCATCCTGGAAATAGTGAGGGAACGGCCTCCTCTGCCTTGTCTCTGGTGCAAGCTGGCTGGGAGCCAATGTACAATTTTGTGGTGGCCATCTGTGCTGAATCGCATTCAGTCTTAGCTCCACAAGGCTGTCTGGAAAGTGAGGAACCAGCCCCTGCTGTATCAGCCCCGCCCCCTGGGTGCATGCTGGGGAGGTGTCACCCTTTGTGAGGAATGAAGAAATGAACCATGCCTTGGCGCTTGCCCCGATCCCACCCCCTTCTGCCAGAGACCCTCAGATCTGTCCCACACCTGCCCAGGCTCCACAGGCACTCTTGATGCGAACGATGTAGAGCTGCCCATGCCCATCCAGTAGGCCACACCCACTCCATCCACACCCACCCAGTAGGCCACACCCACCCTGGCCGCACCCACCTGGCCCCAAGGGCAACAATGCTGATATGGCCCTCAATGAAATTGAGTTTGACACCCCTGGAGTAGAAGAATCTTTATGCAAGCTGCAATGAGCCCACAATAGAAAGCTCATGGCCCTTCAAGACCACAAGGGGGCATTTCCTTTCTTAGGTTCACAATAGTTGCTTCTTTTTTCCACTTTGTTCATCTTGCAATAAACTCTGCCACTTGCTTGATTGTTGCAGTAATTTACATCTCTCCCCTGAGACCATTTGGCTTGTCTCCCATTCACATACATACTTCAGCCTGTTATGAGCCACCATAGCAGTTGATGCTGGGATTTCCTAAATGCAAAACATCTGTTATCCTTACGTTTCCTGCTATTTGAAAAAACTAAAATCCAGTCCACATAAGTGATATCCACAAAAATGATAAATAAATGAACAAGTATGTTGCAAGGATTTTATTTATTGATGTATATAATTATGTTAATAACATTTCAATAAATAATGAAATAAAATCCACGTGTACCATCTTTAGTTTCTTGGATAAAATTATTATAATAAATATATATTTTCTATACTTTTATATGTATGTTCATCCTGTTGCCCAGCTCTCCAGAAAAAAGTTTGGTAGTAAATACCAATTCCTCCAATCTTACATGTATCAAAATTAGACAGTTTATTCAAGAATAAGGCCATACAATCTAAAAAGTAAGTGAATATTAAATACACACATATGTCAATTCTACAAACAATAAGTATATATATAAGTCATAATAAGGCATAAGAATACAGTATAAAATACAGTATAAAAATACAATGATAAAAGTATAATTGTAATTTAACAAAATGATATAAAATGCAAGTAAGTAAATGAATCAATCTTCAACTACAGTAAGATGAATAGCATATAATGGAGCATAAAACTGGGGAACTTAGCTGGATATATTTGGGTTTTTATCAGATAAGAGGAGTGATAAATGTTGTGAAAGTTATGTTCTCCGGCCCCAAATTGTCTTTGGAATTAGGTAGAGGAGAATCCTTGAGTCCCTGCTAGGGGAACAACAGAAGAGTATCTGCCTCTAAGACTCTGTATTACCTGTATTACAAATGCTGCTAGGCTCAGATTTAGCTGAAATCTCTCAGAAAAATGACCTATTCTATGGATATACGGTAGAACAATCTTTATGCAAGCTGCAATGAGACCACAATAGAAAGCTCATGGCCCTTCAAGACCACAAGGGGGCATTTCCTTTCTTAGGTTTACAATAGTAGTTTAAAATGATAAACTAATAAACAAAATGTTGCAAGGATTTTATTTATTGATGTATTTGATTATGTTAATCACATTTGGGCTAATTTACAGACATGATTAGTTCCTATTTACATTTGTCCCACAAGAAAAAGGCATTGAGAGGGGGAAGAGAGAAAAGAATAAACAAAAGCAGTACCAGTTTTTAAAGTTCTTGCAACAACTAACTAGGGTGATGGAATAGCTGCTGACTAAGGAATTAAAACAGCAAAGTCCTGTAAAGCAGCATTTTTCAAATGTGGCAACTTTAAGATACGTGGACTTCAACTCCCAGAATTTCCCAGCCAGCATTATGGGAGTTGAAGCCCACAGGTATGAATGTAGCCAAGTTTGAAAAACACTGCTCTAGAGGGCCAAGGAAATAATCCTGGTACTTATCCTTTCCTTGAGAATTTCCAGAGGGTGGAGGAAAGGTGTAACCACCCAACTCTGATCTCTAGTAGACTTGAATCTAACACATACTTTTTCAATTGCCTCAATTCCCCTTCTCTGTTTGCTCTGTTTGTCTCTGGATTGTTAACTTTAGTATGGAGTTGTTAAAAGAGACACTGGACAAGAGGTGCCTTGTTCTCCACTGACTTGGCTTCTATGCACCCCTATGTGATCTGAGAGAGCAATTGGAGAATGACTGTGTGTTAAGAGGGTGAGAGGTATAACATGGCAATGTAGGAATTACAGCATCTGCAGGAGAAGAATTTCAGAAGCTAGCAGGGAATCTTTGACATCTCTATCAACTGATGGAGATCACCTTAAAGTTTAAACATTATTTCTTCTATCCACCCATCCATCCAGATGTCAGGTGCCTTAACCATTGTTGCTGATGATCTTGAAGCAAGGTTCATCCATTGTGCAGTCTTCTCCAACTTGGTGCCCTCCAGGAGGGTTGGGTTGCAGCTGGTTGGAATGCTGGGAACTGGAGCACCTGTGCACCTACAGGGCAGGAGGTTGGGAAAGAGCACACTATGCTTTAACCATGATTTGATGAACAAACAACAATTAGCTGGGTCTACACATCTGAGCTGTAAACCTTATTTTACAGATTGTGATGGAGGTAAATACACTAAGAAAACTAAACTAAAATGTTGCTAAAATGTATAATAAGTAAAATGTTACCCCACACTCATCCATCCCCCTATGCAATTGTGGAACCCATAGATTTTATTACATTGCATGGATGATTTCCAAGATATGAACCTGCTAATACTTCTCTCTTTGTTTTTGATTTTATGACATTTTATTCATGTCCAATCAGAAAAGCTTGCCTTTTATTCCTAGTGCTAAACAGTTGGCAACATTGTCCCTAATGAATCTCCTCATTAGCAGCTGGGGCTTCATCAGGGCCCTACTGCAGCTCCCCCACAAATACACCCACCCACCCCAGCAGCTGCCACAGATGGAATGGAAATCTCATTAATGGGAAACTCTATCAAGATTTGCAACAGGGCCTAGGCAGATGAGCAACTTAATTGCAGCTGTTATCACAGGAGCCCACTTGAGTGATCTCTAGTCCTGCCTTGCTTTATCTTACTGAGCTCTCCCTTTTCCTGACAATTTTTCACAGGAAATGAGTCAGTCTTTGACTAACACAATGCAATCTCATAGTCGTGCTCTGAACATAGCTTTTCATGCATCCGATGCCACCAAAAAGCTTGGGTTCCCTGGATCATTCCTCATGGCTCATAATTAAGGGAGCATTTTTTATTAACCATTCTCACATTGCTTTAGCTATTATGTATTTCTCTCAATTCATCCCTTTCCATCCATCCATCCATCCAATATCTATACTAGTCTCTATTTCTTCAGCCCAGATGCCTCCAGAATTGTTAGGAGATCAGGTGCTCCAAAGACTCAGCCAGCATGCTCCTGCAAACAAGCCAGAAAAATAATACATGGGTCAATGTAGCCATACTAATATTCATATCAATAGTCAATTATTTCTATTATTTGCTGCAGCTGTACAATGCAATCAAAATAATTAATAGAACACAATCATGATATGCCTTCAGGAGCAAAATTTTAATTAATAAACAAGTAGTCCTTGACTTACAATTCGTTTAGTGACCAAAGTGACTTTTGACCATTTATGACCATTGCAGCACTCCCATGGTCACATGAGCAAAATTCGGGCACTTGGCAACTGGCGTGTATTTATGATGCTCGTGCTGTTCTGGCGTCATGTGATCACCCTTTGTAATCTTCCCAGACGGCTTCCAACAAAGTCAATGGAGGAAGCCAGACTTTCACTTTATGACCTCAGGATTCACTTAACAGTTGAAGTGATTCTGTTAACAAATGTGGCGTAAAAGATCATAACATAAGGTGCAATTCACTTAATAATGGCCTTGCTTAGCAGCGTAAATTTGGGGCTCAATTATGGTCATAAATTGAGGACTACCTGTCTTTGCTTTTAATCTTATTGCAAACCTCCTCCCTAGAGTCTTGGAAGGTAGACAGTACATGAATTAATGTAAATAAATCAATAAATGTGATATTAAAAAGGGGGGGAAAGATGGTGAGGAATATAGCTTGACTCCTGGTGACCTGATACACATCCTTGCAGTTTTATGGGAATGTCAATGAACCATCCAAAAACAGGGGGGGGTCATGAATGCAGTGTGGTTTTTCTTGCCAGTGATCTAGAATGCAATGATATATTTTTTTAAATTCAGAAGATGTAAAAGAGTCACAGAACTTCCGTACTTGGGACCTAGCCAATGAGAAAAAACTCCTGGAAGCTGAATACTGTACAGAAGAATTTCCTCTTTTCACTTTCCTTAGTGAATTTCCTTCAGGTGATTCTATCTGCAGTTTCGGACTCCTTGAGTGCCAACCCATTTTCTCTATCCCATTTCATCTTCACTTTGGACTAGATATCCAAATATAGTGATGAATGAGTGAATGAATGAAGACTGATCACTGTTTAGGATTGAATTTTGTTTGTGCTTCTTTGTCTGACTAACTTATGCCCCGCCCTCTCTCTCTCTCACATACACACACACACTTTGTGTGTGTGTGTGTATGTCTGTGTGTGTGTGTGTCTGTGTGTGTCTGTGTGTGTCTGTGTGTGTGTGTGTGTGTGTGAGAGAGAGAGAGAGAGAGAGAGAGAGAGAGAGAGAGAGAGAGAGAGAGAGAGAGAGAGAGAGAGAGAGAGAGAGAGAGAGAGAATGAATTTCCTATAACAATTATTGTATTATATTTGGTGTAGATTTGATAGCTGATGTGGTACAATATCCTCAGACCGGGCAGAGCAGACTTAATCACCCTATTTCGTTTGGGAAATAAAACTCAAATAAAGTTGTATTTCTCTTTCCCAGGATTAGTTTGGTGGAATGATATTTCATGAATCTAGTTTTGGGGAAGATGCAAATGGATGGAGCAGGCCCCTGTGTCTTATATCTCCCTCCTTATATGTTTGGCAGGTGGACACTGATGATGTTCTAACCAAAGAAGAACAGATTTATTTGCTGAATGAAGCAAAATCAATATGTCACAATCAGATAAATGGTCAGAAGGAGAAAATCCAAGGTATCAGTTTTGCTTTTATATTGTTATAAAAACATTGGCTATATGTTCTAATGGAAATCCAATATTTCCTGCCATTATGGGAAAACTATGGATGGGTGCCAGTTGTGCTCCAAATTATATTTGGACCATTCTACCTTGTTGATAATCCTTAATTTACAACTATTTGAAGTTTATGATGGATCTCCTTGGGGACACTTAAAACCCAGTTCCAATAGCCATACACCCCTCCAAGATCATAAGTCCGCATTTTCTTCTGGATTTTGGCAAAACTGGATTATAGTGAACCATTGCTTTGCTTAATGACATTGCAAAAAAAGTCAAAAAATTAGGCCAGGTTCACTTAACAATCATACCACTTAGAGTTCTAGTCGCAATTGTGATCATAAGTCAAGGACTACCTGTAACTCTTCAAGAACTATAATGCAAACCCATCTAGCTAATTTAAGCACAGTGCCAAAATAAGAGACATATTAACTATTGTCTGCATCATTTTAAAATCTCTTTTTACCCCTCTGTTCATGATTGTTCCTTTCTTTCCTTCATCTCTTTCCCTTGACTTGTGAAACTATAACCTTGTTAGATGGTCATTGTTTACCTGAATGGGATGGAATCATTTGCTGGCCAGCAAGTCTCCCAGATAAAAAAGTGGCTGTTCTTTGTCCAGACTACATCTATGACTTCAACCATCATGGTAAGTTTGTTATCACAGTTTCCCCACAAAAGTCTAAGATCTTTTGGCTATTTGAGGATTTTAACTGTATCTTTAAATTTAACATCTACATTTTTAAAAAGTGGCTCTTACCCTGAAATTATAGAAGGCAGGAAATAAAATTTTGAATATTTTCCTGTTATGGTCCTAAAGAAAATGGCATCCACTGAGGGTGTTTTTTGAACAATCATTTACATAGGATACCATTTTATTTTTTAATGCAAAAAGAATGTGATACTATGAACAATGCTGAGGAGACCCAGCTTCAGATCCATCTTGTTGAAAGTTCACTGAATGGTTTGAGGTCAGCCCAACTCGGACGGTTGTTACTATGGAGAGAACTTAGAGAAATATAAATACATAATTCTATTATGAGCTTCTGGAAAAAAAAGACAGACTATAAAGCTAATAAATTATTGGTTGCTTTCAGATACTGGAAGAAATTCAATCTATCCAACAGAGTCAAAAAATTAAGATGGTATTAATATCATGAAATCAGATCCCTGCCTTTTTTTAGACGACACATGCAGTTGCATGTGCCATCTTTACATACACACTCCTATGGTTGTTCTACATTGGTCCCCAAATGATGTGGCTCCAAATGATGAAGTCAAATATGTCAGACTTCAACTCCCATCATCCTCTGGCTAGCATACGTTTGTGAGTCAAACATATCTGTAAGGCATCTGACTGAAGCAAGGACAACATTCTTTGTTGTCTTTGCTGAAGAAATATGGCACTTCCTTTTTTAGCAGAGCAAAAGGAGTGTCAAGCATGTCAAAGAGGTTGTGTTGTTTACAGAGAAGAGCAAAATGGTGCTCTTCCTTTGCATACAAGAAGTCAAGTGGATTGGAAAGTGAACTCTGCCTCTGTGCTGGGAATGAGGCAGCTTTCCTCACTATTCCTTGACTCAGAGTTGGGAACATTATTGGGTTTATCATTCTTTCTTATAATGGAGCTAAGGAGCAGCACTTTGACTAAGGTCAACAGACAAAGCAGTGATGGAACTTCTAGGAGCTGAATGACAGATCACCAGGAAATCCCAGAGCCGAAGATTTTTGAGATAAAGAAACTTTTTGGGAGAAAGCACTGGCAAAACATTTCCATTTTGTTTCTAGGTGAGCCACATCGATATATCCACTGAGTCCCAAACAATTAACATTTACCTTTTGTATTCATAAAAATAGACCATTGGCGAGCCTTAGTTGAATCTCCCACTTTGACTGGTTTGAAGGTTCTTTTGCAGGAGTATTTGTAGATTATGGTAGAAAAAGTTAGAATGGTGGTGCTGACAGGGCAATCAAATTTTGCTTGTTTTTTGTGTGCGTTGTGACAACATAGACAATAGAGGAGCTTTGATTATACCAGCATAGCTACCATCTTGGTTGTTTGTATTATCTTCTGCAGACAATCCTTTTTTTTTTTTCATGTCTCTTTCCTCTTGTTCTTTATTTCAGGTCATGCCTACAGACATTGCGATGATGATGGAAACTGGCAATCTGTCTCTAATATGAACAAGACCTGGGCCAATTACACAGAATGTGTCCTCTTCTTTGCCCCAGAACGACAGGACCAAGAAAAGGTAAAAGTTTGCAATTCTTTTTTTGCAGAAACCATGAAAGGAGATATTGGAGTTTTATGAGACCAGGAGTACTCCTTTATGCTTTTGGCCAGGCAAGATAAATCCAAGCAATTATTCAAGGAGGAAGGGAACTTGGCAGTGATCACGCAACACACACTAAATTATAAACCATGGTTTGCTTCCTAGCCATGTCAGTCAGATTCACGCAGTCTACTAACTACAGGATGATTTAAAAGCAGCGTGTCCAACCTTTGCACATCGGTGGACACATTAGGAATTTTGGGGTTATGTTATGAACACTCTCCTGGAACAGCTTCTTTTGTTTAGATTATTTATTTCTTCTTATAAGTTTAAACAGAGCATGGTATTGCAGTCTCTTATCATTTTTTTAAAAAAGGCATCCTGGTCTTAATTAGAGCCTAAAATCAATCTTGGAAATAAAGATAATGTTCCATTTTAGTTTTTTAAATGAAAAATCAACGTTATTTTATATCAGGTCAGGCATGGAGTTTGGTTGACATCAAGACTGGCGTTGACAGCCAGGCTGACACTCATCACTACTATATTGGGGATTTGGAATTTACTATCCAGTATAAATCTTATCCTACTCAGTTAGGCAGGCCACGAATCCCTTAAAAATAATTATATGTTTTTTGTTACACCAAAATCACACTGTATTTCTGAAAGACAGGGGGGGGTCTTTACACAATGTTTCAGGCAAAAATAAAGAATAGTGGGAGGAACTAAGAGTTCCCCCAGTCTTATTTTTTCATAACATTTTTATATCTGAAGCCTAATATTAAATCTCTAACACAGGAGTGGGGAAACAATTGTGCTTTTATTACTTGTGGCCATTGTGTCCCCCCCCCCTATTCTAACATGACAGCATGCCTATGGACTTCCTTACAAAGTCTGACTTTTCCCAATAGCAAGCATTCACATTAGTGTAGCAAAATATATATGTTAAATGGATAATAAATCAACGATCAATTGAATTCTAAAAATTCTTATCCTGCATGGTTATGCCTGGTTGGATATTTCAGAGTAACATCTTCCAAGCAGCAAGTTGACAGCTCCTTTATCCTCATTGGTCTAGTAACCAGATTTTTAGATCCAAAAATAAAATAGAAATAAAAAAGCCACATTCCTTTAAGAGCCAAGTTCTCTTATTTTTTTTAAAAAAAAATCCAGGCAGAAATCTGTGCAAACTTGTTAAAATTGTTTTATTGTTAAAATTGTTAAATCTTAACAAGTCAGCAATAAACCCAACCAAATTTTGTTAACAGAAATCTCATGTTTAAGTAATATTTTCTATAGATCTTTCTTCTCTAGAAAGAGATCTAATCAGTCACAAGGCCCTACTGATAAAGGCTTTAATTGTTCACATGGCAAACACTTTCTAAACAGGCGTTATCACTGATAATTGAAATCTAATAACTTGTGAAAATGACTTTTACTAAGGATCCCCTCTGCACTATGGTTTCCTTTATATTTTTTGTAGAACTGAAAAAAGGCTGTTTTGTTTAATGCCCATTTTTTTTAGAAAAGAGCTTTTGATCAGTTAAGTTACAGCACCTTCAAGTCCTCTTTGTTGACTTGAAAAGTTAAGCACAATAAGATCCAATTATTATTTTGCTGAAAATTCTTCAGGAACTTTCTTGGTAACTCGACTGGGAAATCTTTAAAACAGTGCAGCAGGAGATGGCAGTAGTAATAAACTTCTGTGTTACTGCCACGATACTAGAATCTCTGAGATAAGTGACTATAAACTGACTTCAGCATTTACCATTGACCTGATTTGTTGGACCTTCAATATATGTTATTCCATTCTGCTGTTTCTGCTCAGATGAAACACTTTTTTTGATACCAAGTTAGCATAGTGATCTTAAAGATGCTTAATTATTCAGATATATTTATCTTTTCTTTTTTTTAGAAGGTGTTTGACCGTTTGCACCTCATCTATACAGTCGGCTATTCTGTCTCCTTGGCCTCCCTTGTGGTTGCTATGTGTATCCTTTGCTTCTTCAAGTAAGGAGAAAGGCCTATTCTATATTCCTATCACTGTTGCGTGATTATAACGTTGGCTTTTCCACTGTTGTAAACCAATTTACTCAATGGATTAGGACCAAAACTCAGACGCAAGCCCCCTCTGGGCACTGAAGTAGAGACATCTTGGGACTCTGTCGGTTAAACTAAATGGGTGTTTCTCAAACTTGACAACTGGAAGATGTGTGGACTTCAGCTAGCGTGGCTGGCTGGGGAATTCTGGGAACTGAAATCCATACATCTTCAAGTTGCCAAGGTTGAAAAATACTGAATATAGAAGGTAAAATGCGAGGGATGCTACATCACACACGTCTCCTTGGAAGGACTAGATTGAAAATGTAACTAATGGGTAAATTAAAGCCTGCTTGTGTGTTGTATATTAAAGGCGCCTTCACTGCAATCGGAACTATATCCATCTCCATCTTTTTGCCTCTTTCATCTGCCGAGCTGGGAGCATCTTTGTGAAAGATGTAGTCTTATATTCTACCTCCCGACCAGAAGGACTGGTGAAAGGACAAGGCCATGATTGGGATGCCGAAGAGCTGACTTTCACTCTGGGACCCAGAACCCAGTTGGTAAATTCCATGACAAGAGAATTCCTTGGTGACCTCTTCCCTCAGTGACGTGACATTGTTTTGAGCAAATTTGTTTGATCCTGTTTGTTAAATAAACCACAGCAGTTGGGGGTCAAAGAAGCTGCATCCCTGAAGCCTTGAGAGGGGGATTGTTTTCAAAGAATGGTTCCTACTGCCTATTCACCAGGAACCATTCCAGTAACTAGTTAAGTTACATTCTTCATGGTATAGTTTAAAAGGACAAGTCCTCGTAGGTTCCATTATTCATAAAGGCAGAAAAACAACAATTACATGTTTCAAGCAATGCCCCCTCATTGCGCAATGAGTCCTACAAGTATGGAGTTATTCCTACTGATACCAATAAACAGTAAATTCAAAGTAGTACAATTAATATAGTATACAAAACATGACAACTCATAGTACAGGTTGTCCTCAATTTACAACCACAACCGAGTCCAAAATTTCTGTTGCTGAAACATTTGTTAAGTTAATTTTGCCCCATTTTACGACCTTTCTTAACATAGTTATTAAGTGAATAACTGCAGTTGTTAAGTGAATCTGGCTTCCCCATTGCTTTGCCTGTCAAAAGGTTGCAAAAGGTGATCACATGACTCTGGGGCACTTGCCAGTTGCCAAGCATCCGAATTTTGATCATATGTCCATGAGGATGCTGAAATGGTCGTGTGAAAAATGTTCACAAATCGCTTTTTTTTCACGCTGTTGTAACTTTGAATGGTCACTAAGTGAACTGTTGTAAGTTGAGGACTACCTGTATTTGTCAGAAAACCTTAGTACAAAAAGACGTTAGACACATTAGACACTTTGCATCAACTTCTTGGCAGCTGCCTGACACTGAAGACAAAATGTTAGAGGAAGTAGAGTTTGATCCAGTAAAAGATTTTTAGAGTTAAATAACTTGCACCGCATCTATAGGAACACACAGGATTCCAAGAAACTGAAGTATCACAACCTGAAAGCAGCTACAAACTCTTAGCTGTGCCAGGTTAGCTATAACCTTTCTTTCTCCATTCCTCCAGGCAGGTTGCAAAGTAGTAGTGACGGTCTTCCTGTATTTCCTGGCTACCAACCACTATTGGATCTTGGTGGAAGGCCTCTATCTCCACAGCTTAATCTTCATGGCTTTTCTGTCCAATAAAAGCTATTTGTGGGCCCTCACCCTCATTGGATGGGGTAAGAACAGTCCAGTTCACAGGTTATCCTCTGCTGTTATCCTTAGCTTATCTAGGATTCTGCAAACTGGATTAGCAACTTAATGTAGAGACACTGGAGGATGTGGGTTTACTCCCCAACCCCAACCTAAAAGGCTTTTAAACTCTTGTAATTTCGGCAGCGGCAGTAGCAGCAGAGAGAATTGAAAAAGTCAAAATGGCATCCACAATTGTGCAGTTAAAAGCACAGCTCCTTTAACATGGGGTAAAAGGGGTGAGACTCTGATCCCAAGGTCATAATCATTATCTTATTTTTGAACGCTCCCCACAGGATATCCCGGATTACTTCAGTTGTGCTCTTGATTTCTCAACTTTTTACTACTTCTCTCACCTATGCCTCATGATAGAGAATGATGGGATAGGCATGGTGTTATTCTCTTATTCGGTTTTTCCCCTGGTGTCTTGTTAAGATATCACCGGAAACCCAGATATCTTTCTGCTTGCTTTTCTTTTTCTTCTTCCTTTGAGGGTCACCTGCTGTCTTTGTATCCATCTGGGCCGGCGTAAGAGCATCTCTGGCAGATACACAGTAGGTAGCTTCTACTTTGCTTACCTCTTACCCTGAGAGATTAGAAGCAAATGGGCACTGCACTATTCTCACCATAGTGGCAGAGGGGAGGGGAGTAGGGCAGTGATGGCGAACTTTTTAGAGACTGAGTGCCCAAACTGCAACCCAAAACCCACTTATATATTGTGTAGTGCTGGGTGGGCGTGGCTGACTGGGTGAGCATGGGCGCAGTGGTCACAGCCGATTGAGTGGGGAGGGACACCTGTGGATTGGGGGAGATCCAGGGGATCTCTGGTGACTAGGATGGTGAGCCGGAGGCTCATCCTGTGGGGTGAGATGAGGCAAGGCAGGGTGGGGGGGCCAACTACCGCAGGGCAAGGAAAGGCATGGTCTGGGGCAGCTGCTGCCTGACACCATCAACCCCTGCATACAGCTCATGGCAAACTGGCCACAGAGCCCCATTGGCGCGGGCGGAGACAGCCTCAGGATGGCCGGAAGGAAGCCTTTGCCCGACCTGGGCCCCAGCCACTCGACGGCTGTGACGGGTGTGGCAGCTGCTGCTGCTCCGACTGGCCAACCACGCAGGGAAGCAGGAGAGGTGGAGGGGCAGCCGGGGGTCTGTAGCTGCCTTGGCTGCTTGCTGGCAGCCCGATGAGGAAGTGGATCTCATGCAGTATCTTAAGTGTCTTTTTCATCCACAATATATTGACCTTGCTAGGCATCAGTTCATAAGTTATAGGGTCATATTGGCTAGGAATATGGGAATTCTGATAAGAGACCAGATAAAAGAAGTCAGATATTAAACCTGTACCGCCCAGCTATAGTAACCATACAAGATATTAGGGCAAAGAAACTGTCCTAAAACTTCAGAATTCTCTTACATGAATCTGTCATGGAATCATACTAGACACATTTAATGAATTTACTTCGTCCCAGTCCCTGGGAGAACTTTTAACTCTAAATTAATCTAAACATTATAAACTAATCAATGCAAAGTGCAATATGTAAGAAACCCTTATTTAGCAGCTACAATTGGAACTGGCAATATGGCTATTAAGTAAAGCTGTGAAACTGTGGCTGTATTTGCAGTCTTACTTCAGCTCTTCTATGTTTTACAGACCTGCAAAGGTCATTAAAATGATAATGGGTAGTAAAATTATTTTTTCATTATTGGTCATTAAATGAAACACTCATTAACTGAAATCTACCTGTATTAAGAACCTGCAACAAACATTCCAAAATCAATTTTGAAGAAATTCAAAAATGATCCAGTAATCATCAATATGCTGCATCACAAAATACCAAATAGTTTATTCCCGAAGTTGTGTTTCAAAAGTGCCGGTGAAGGGATACCCTACGGCTAGACTTTTATGACTGAATGCAAGCTCTCTTTGTCAGATGCTGGGATCTCAGTGCTGGAAACATGAAATGGATCTACCAGGTCCCAATCTTAGCAGCAATCATGGTAAGAAGGGCAAAGAATGGCTGGGAATTTGGGAACACATGTTTCCTGTGGCTGAATTACTAATCATATTTGTAAGGGTTTAAATTAGTTTTAAAATATCACATGGCATCTTTCATAAGTATTACTTACTCTTGAGTGTTAGAGTGATCCATTGGATCTGCATTGTTTACTAAGAATTAGATCTTTCTGGAATTTCATGTAGTCCCAATTTACGATCACAAGCAGGGCTGGAATTTCCATTGCTAAACAAGGCAACTGTTAAGTCACACCTAATTTTCTAATTTTATTTTTTTTTGCTACAGGTGTTAAGTGCAGTTAAGTGAACCACTCAGTCATTAACCAAATCCAGTTTTCCCCCATTGACTTTGCTTGTTGGAAACCAGTCAGGAAGATCACAAATGGCGATCACATGACCCCCAGATGCCACAACCATTGTAAATATACGCCAGTGGCCAAACGCCAGAATTTCGATTACGTGACTGTGGGGATGCTGCCATAGCTGTAGGTGCAAGGACCAGTTGTAAATCACTTTTAGTGCCGTTGTAACTTGAATAGTCACTAAATGATTTGTAAGTCAAGGACTCTTTGTGTCGAGGAATAAAGCAGCTGCGTAATTCTACCACTATCTAAAATGTCTGGCTCAATGTTTCTGTGTTGTTGGCAGGTGAACTTTTTTCTCTTCCTCAACATTGTGAGAGTTCTGGCATCCAAACTATGGGAAACAAACACGGGGAAATTAGATCCACGACAACAGTACAGGTTTGTATTTGGGCACAGCTGAACTAGATTTTCTCTGTTATTTCTACAATTAACTATTATTTCAGTTCTCTTAATTGAGAATGTTAATGTTAATCTTATTAACATTCTGGAATACAATGATCGCCTCCATTTTTAACTCTATTTTCATCACCTTAGATTGCTTAACAGTAAAGAGAATTTTTTTCTTTATAAAAAGTTTTATTGGTTTTTTTCCATTTTTACAAAAGCTTAGAACACAACATGGTGGTCAACAAATCATTCAAAGACAAAATCATATGAGTATAGCTCAAATTATCAAAAATTTCTTCTCTGTTTCCTAACTATAATATTGCTTATTAAAATTAAATTAATACAGTTTTGGACTCAAGGTACCAAATATGAAATTGTATTATGATGCTGTAGTATTGACATTGATTAGCGACTGGGTGAATTTAACAAATACAGAAATACTTCATTTGGAAGGCTGGGACCTATTTTTTGGATGGCATGCCTATTTAATATTTAATAAAAAAGTGGATTGGGTTTTTAAGTCTCATATTATAAGAAACTCTTTGCTAAGAGTGTGGAGAAAGTATTATAAAAGTGACTTCAAAATACCATTATGGGCTATACCTCGGCATGCCATAGAAGGTATAAGGAAAGGGGTAAATATGGACAAGGTCTCTTACGTACAGTTATTAAGATGGGATGGCCAAGACTGGCAGTTAAAATCTTTGGAAGAATTAACACATGAAAACTTAACTTATTCATGGTTCCAATATAGACAAATAGTGGATAGATGGAAGATGGATTGTAAAATGGGCTGGCTTAGAGAAGATGAAATTTTTTTAAAACAAGTAAGAGATCAAAGGCCAACCCATATTAAGAGAGTTTATGGGGTTTTAGTGGAATTAGATTCAGAACTTGAACTAGTTAAAGATTGTATGATTAAATGGGCACAGAATATTGGTGAAACGATTTCAATGGATACTTGGGAACTTATTTGGATAAGGAATGTTAAATTCACACAAGCGCAAAATTTAAGAGAGAATTTTTATAAGATGTTTTATAGATGGCACCTTGACCCAAAGAAAATGTCCATTATGTACCCTAATCTACAGCCGAAATGCTGGAGATGTGGATATTTGGATGCTACCTATTACCATATTTGGTGGACGTGTAAGCATATAAAAGCTTTTTGGATTAAGATATGGTGGAATATTCAAAGAATTTTTAAAAGGAGGGTAAAATTTACTCCGCAATTATTTTTACTAGGTATTGTTATTGACTGTGATGCTAAGGAGGTTATATTGATGTTAAATTTGATTACAGCCGCTAGGTTGTTAATAGGACAATATTGGAAGAAGGAATCTTTGCCTACTTTACAAGAATGGTTTCATAAAGTTTCGTATTTGGCAGAAATGGCAAAGATTTCGGCTTTCTTAAAGGAGCAATCTCAAGAAAAATTTTTTGCGGTATGGGAAAAATGGATAAATTTTATACAACATAATTTGGATATGGAAAAATATTATTTAGCCTTTTTATAATTTGTAATGATTGTTTTTTCTTTCTTTCTTTCTTCTTTTTCTTTTTTATATATATACATTTTTTATGTATTATTATTCATATATTTTTTTTTATATATATATGCTTTATTCTTCGTCTACTTTCTTCTTTCTTCTTTCTCTCTCTCTCTTCTTTTTTATTTTTTTTTTCTTTTTTAGTATATATTATTCATTTTAAAGTTTATGTTATGTATATTATTATTATATATATTATTACTGTGATTTTTATTATTATTATTAATTATTTTATAAATTGCAAATGTTATTTTTAAAATATTTGTTAAATAATCCTATATTCAGTTCTGGGAAGTCGGGGGGGGGTGGGGTGGTTGGGGAGGGGGGGGTGGATTTTTATTTGTAAAACTTTTGAAAAATTTCAATAAAAAAAAAAAAATTAATACAGTTTTAGATAAAATTCAATCAAACAAAAATCATCAATCACATTACAGTTATGATAATCTACAGTATATCCTGTTTTTAAGCTTTACTAATTACAGTTGTCATAGTCCAATTACGTTTCAGTAAACATATAGTTGGGATTTCAGGTATCCTTAATAGTAGATCAATCATTGAGACTAATTTTTCTTCTATCACAAGTAGCTCTTCCTCTCTCTCTCTATTACAACATAGTTATCATATTTAAAATAATATAAATCCAACAGATACAGTTCTATTTTTAAAAATATATTCTATCACTTCATCAATCTACATCTATAAGAAATCTTTATAAGCCCTTAATGAATATTTATCAACTATAATATCAGGAAGTTCCCATCCTCATTCATTATTAAATCAGACAAAATCTCTCTCTCTATTACAACATAATTATCATATTTAAAATAATAATGTAAGTCCAAAAAAAGAGAAAAAAAACTACATCTCTATTTTTAAAAGTGTATTCTATCATTTCATCAATCTACATCTATGAAGTCTTTTTAACCCCTAAAAAGGTTTATTCCCTCGAATAATTATCAACTATGATAACAATAAATTCACATCCTTCATTCGTTATTAAATCAGACAAAATCTCTAAAGCCTTTTTAGCCCATCAAGTAACATTTTATGTCACGTTTAAACCTGACTCTAGCTTTCTTTCTATGCCAAGTTGGTTCCCATATTAAAGCTTTTCGGTTATCAAACCTGAAGCTTTTGGTTACAAAAATTTATGACCAATTCAAACTGAACAAAATTTTCTTCCCTTTCTACCAATATCATCTGAGTGTTATATTGACTTTTATTCCATGTTGTAATTATAAGTAAGTTATCCGCTTTATTGTGATTTCCAAGGGTTGTATCTGAATATCAATCTTTGTTATTTTTGGTAGTTGAACTGAGTCAGTTACAGTTATTTCTTGGTCATCAAAGTTATCTATCGGTTGTAGGTAACGTTGTGTAGAATTAATTGGCTCAGTAGCTTCCACATTTTCTCCCAATGTAGATTCGCAATTGGGATGTAGGCATAGTGTCTCTGTCTCATTAAATTGTATGTCGTGATGTGTAGAGGCCTGTTCAAGATTGCTCTGTTCTTCCTCTATTGTTCCTTGTTCCATAGCTTGATTCATTGTTGGAGGATCGATTTGAGATTCCAAGGTAGCATCTTTAGGTTTTCTCCAAGATTTCAAATAAGTTTTGAAGTCTTCTGTAAATTCTAAAAATTTTTCCAGTATTAAGTCATAGTCAAGATGTGGATAACTTTCTTTCATTTTGGTGGTGGACTAGCCTATTCCTTTATTAGAGACTGTATTTGAAAAAGATCCACAAATATCCGCCTCCAAAGGTCTATTAGCCAGCTTCACCACCCAGCTGTCAAATTATCTTTTCTCTTTTATTATCATATGAAAATCCAATCCCTCTTCAAATAACAGAGAAATACAGTTGCAATGCTGCTTTTTTGTCACCAGATGTCCTCAGTGGGCTGTAAAGTCTTTTTTTCCAAGTTGATAAAGTTAAAGGAAAAAAAAATTTTTTTTCTCTTTCTTTAAAAAGTTAAGAGAGGTATCTCCAGCATTATAAAATTGAAAAAAACAAAGTAACAATGTCCCTTTTTTCTTCTTTTCCCCTAAATATCCCACCAAAAAAGGTCCAATAGTAGAAAAAACAACCAAAAAAACGCCACAAAGACTTATTAATTTTTTTTTTCTTTAGCTCTCCTTCCCATATAGGCAGCCACCGCTTTCTTGGAAAAGGGAAATAGCCAAGAACTCTTTACAGGAAAAATCAGAATAGCAAGAGAAGCAAAAGTCTCACCCGGATTCACCACGGTGGTTCTTCGTGCTCAGTTGTTATTTTTTTAAGATCCCACCTTCTGTGAGGTCAAGATGGCTTATCTTAAATAGGCACCAATTCTTGCAACATCTTTCTTTTTTAAAAAAGAAATCCCCTAAAGTACCAAGAACTATTAAGTCCCCAATTTATGCTAACCACAGTAGAATTGGATCTAGGGCAGGATTGGGTCATCTATGGACTGGATACAGCCATCCTGCTTCTCATTTCTAGCTCCCAAAGCTATGTTAAGCTGGCAAAAATGTACGTCTTAATAAAAACACAAACATCAGACTGAATTACTGCAGGGAGAGTTTAAAGCATCCATTTCTCCCCTTAATGACTCCCCAGCAAGAGTGCAAATTCCAGTCTCGCCCATTCTGGTAATCCGGTATAGGGCAACAGCAATGCTTTCCTGCAGTAGGGTAAGAAGTATTGTCTTGGCTTACTACTGTAATTGTTTCTTCAAGCTTCTAGTCCTTTTTAAGGGTCAATCTTTCATTGGTCTTATTACCCATCAAGCCTTTTGTTTATTTTAAACAAACTGTGGCTTCTGGGAGTTGAAGTTCACACTTCTTACAGTTGCCTAGGTTGAAACACTTTTCTGGAGAACCAGAGGGTGACATGATAGCATTAAAATACTCCCTCCATCCCATTATTTTCAGAAAACTATTGAAGTCCACGCTAGTCCTGATGCCTCTCTTTGGTGTCCATTATATGGTGTTCATGGCTATGCCTTACACGGCCGTCTCCAGCACACTTTGGCAAATACAGATGCATTATGAAATGCTCTTCAATTCTTTACAGGTGAGTTTTTATGCTATGAATCTTGCTTTTGAAGCACTCTGTCCCAACTGGTTCTGACTTTTGGTTGTCTCTGTCTCTGGTTAGGGCTTCTTCGTGGCTCTAATTTACTGCTTTTGCAATGGTGAGGTAAGAACATGGATTTTTGCGTCTAAATCTATGTAGGCACAAACATGAGCATATATATAAAATTGGCTTTTCTCTATGGTGTTTGCATGGATTTTCAAGTGCAGCCACCAATTTATTAATAACTCTACCACTTTATCTGGCTTATATCTCTCTTCTAGAAAAACAATACTGCTTTGCATGGAATATTGTATTTACATTTCCCAAATGGAGTTTTGCTAAAAGCCATACTTTTTGACCCAGCATCCTCTTTTCTGATTGACTAGCTTATTGCATGTAATTTGTATTCCAACCCAATCATTAATCCTGAGCAGCTCACAATCCTAAAATGTAAAGAGTGAAAACCTTCACAAAGACAATTTCAATATAAATCTAGAACTAACCATGGACCAGAAAAAGAAAACTACTTAATTCTCCAAAGAGGATGGTTTAAACTCCTTTTCTGAAGAATAACAGAAATGGGACCATTCTGATAGATGTGTGTGTGTGTGTGTGTGTGTGTGTGTTGGGAGACTATGTCATAGGGCACTAAAATAGGTCTGCTCTAGATCTCTAATTGCTTCACATGCTGGAGGGGGGGAAGTTGATGTCTCACTCTAATCCAATAGATGACCTCTCTCAACAGTATTTTGTTAAATAACATGGAGAAAAATATTGTGTATGACCTCTGTGGCATCCCACATAGGAGTAGCTGAGGATTTGACTTCTCACCTCCCCTCACCAATCTTTGCGGCTTGACATCCTGGGGGGGAGGGGACCCGGCTTGCAGGAGTGGTGGGCTGGAGTGCATGTTCATGTGCAACTCAACTTGCGTGAGCAGTGGATTTGTGAGCACGTGCATGCATATGGAGCTCAACTTGCACAGGTTGAGCTGCATGCGCCTGTAAACATGGGCCAGCCTGCCGCTTATATGGAACGGTTCCGAACAGACCATGGCATGGTAGTAGGCTGCGGCCCGGGGGTTATAACTTGGGGTAAACATATAACTTGGGGTAACATTCCATCCTAGGACTGTGGTGGTTTTTTTCCATTACCCAATTCGAAATGTAAGGCTAACTTTTCAATTGGAAAAATAAGTACACATTTTGAGTTTTAAGAAAAGTTGAAGAATTGGGAAAAGTGTGGGCGTCTGATAGTTTGGGCCAAAGCTGCTTCTATCACATATTCAAAGTTGAGAACAGACATGTGTTGAATTAGCCAAGCTGCATTCCTTTGATGACCGGTTCTCTATCTCTAGGTGCAGGCTGAAATTAAAAAAGCTTGGTTCCGGAGAAATTTGCTACTGGATCTAAAGCAGAAGACCCGTGTCACCAGCACAGGAGGGAGTTGTTATTTTGGTGGCCTAGTATCCCATGCTACCAATAGCATCAGTCTAAGTATGACCAGCTGGGGAACAGCTTCTGCATCAGCCATAGCCATGCCTTTGGTTGTCAGAAATTGGCTATTGCAGCTAGCCAGCAGTGGTGCCACACTGGAATACTTTTCTGCTTCTTCCACTCTATGTAACTGCTTGAGTCAGGAGATGATGCAGAAAGCTCCTGAGGAGATAATTAAGGCTTTGGTGGATTCTCAGGGCCTAGAAGAAAACCATTCCTGCTTGAAAAAAGATTTTGAGACCACGCTATAAAGATTAAAAGCATGTCTGTCCATAGTTAACAAATGGATTGCTAGATTGAATCCTGAGCTACTCATCATTGTGATGACTAGGGTTAGCTAGTTTTCTATCGATTTATGAAAAGATTATTTACTTTGTTAGCCATTTCTGACTGGTGTTGTGTGCATATATTTTTTATCATGGGTCTAGAGGATTGCTCAGGGAGATAGATAATGGCTAACAAAATTGCACCTATAAAGGCATTTACCATTTATTTTCCAACATTCTAATCAACAAGGCAGATCTGCCTTCTTGCCCTGCATTTGCCATTTCATTCTCAGCAACAATAAACTGAATTATGGTTATCTATATATTCTACTGGTGGAAAGCATTTTATTCTCTCATTTGTGATATTGTAGTACTTGTATTGTTCATTTTAGGACTCCAAGATTAAATAGGCAAAATTGTTAGCTAACATTTCAGCTGATTGTAAGTAGAGAGTACTGATTCAACCAGTATGGAGTATGAGAGAAGTAAGTTTGTTCTTGATGTTCATTTTCATTCTTGTGTTGTCTTATAGTGAGAAATAAATGATGGTGTTCTTCTAACACTGACTTGTTATTTAATTATCAATTGTACACCTGTGATATACAACGGATTTTTTAAAAAACATATTATATGAAAGTTTGTCCCATTTTTCAACCATTTTTCCTCCCATCATGACAGAAAGCATTCTCGAAGAGAACTGATTATTCTGCCAAACTACTGTGCATTGTACAATGAATGAACTATTCAAAATTACAACAGCTCTCCGAAAAAGTACTTAAGATACTTAAGACCTGGTTCTGAGCTTCATGTGACTGCATTTTGGGCATTTAGCAACAGGCCTGCATTTATGTCCATTTGCAGTATCCCCTTGTAGGAAGTCAGCACCCCCCCCCCATAGAAGGAAATATTTTGGGGAATATTAAAAAAGGCAGAATATCATATTTCCCCAAAGGATCTTAAGGGCAGAAAACAGGCCTAGGTTTTCTTAATAGCCCCAAACAAAAACTGAGCAGGCCAGCTCTGTAGAAATGCAGATTTGATAATCCCATTCAGAAAGATTGAGGCCCCATTCATGAGCAAATACTACCTGCAGAACCATCCAAAAATCCAACACAGGACATAGTCATTAGCCACAGCCCCAGAGAAGCAGGACATGACCTTTAGGATATAATAGGATTAACCCACCACCATTAGAATACCAAAAGGGCACACTGAACCTCAGGTCAAAGTTCATGACACAGGAACAGGAAGAACCTCAAATATAAAGCCCAAAGGAGATATAAAAGCCCACCACTCCCAGCTCCATTTTGTCAGCTTTCCCAGAACTGTATGATGTTGCAATTCTGTTCTTCAATAAACTGAACTATCTTTCCTAAGCAGCCTCCATTTTGTTTATTCCTGGTTTGGACTGGACCCTGAAGATTTTTCTTTCAACACCATGGTCACATGACCACAATTTATAATGTTTTTGCTGAAACCCAGCATTAACTTCAGGTTTTTGGCATAGCAAACAATGGATTTGCTTAACAACAATCAGGTTCACTTAATGACAATGGTTATTCACTTAATAGCTTGCTGCAAAATAGACTGTAAAATTGGTTTGGTCACATAATGACCCACTTTATGTCTCGAGTGTTTTTTTGATGCACCCTGTCAGCCCAAATATGGGAAGAAGAAATCTTCTGACAAAGTGAGAAAAAATACAATCCTATTCTTGATGATAGTTAATAGTGAGACTTAGAAAATGACACAAAATGTTATAGTATCAGAAATATTAAAGGAGATCTTTGAAAAAGGGAGCCAGAAATTAGTAACTACAATATCAACATTGTCAGTAATGTTTACTTCTATGGGTAAACTATGCGTAAAAGATGATAATGAAGGAAGACGGAGGTGGAATAAATTTTATTTGACAAGGCAAAGTTTCAGAGATGATAGGCCAAGAGAATGATTTAGAAAAGGATACTTTTCTGAATATACAAAAGAAACTGGCTGGATTTTTAAAAATTAAAAATGACCTGGAAAACTTGTTTTTACTGTATCTACAAAAGAGGCTGGCGAAAGCCTTGATGAAATCTATGAAGATAAAGAATAAAGAAGAATTGAAGAGAAATAAAATCCTGCCACAATATTTCACTGAATTAAAGACTAGACTTTTTGAAAATGTTCTGGCAACTCTTTATGGACTTTCTGCTAACACCAGGATTGAAAAGCTGGAATTTTATGGCTTTGTGAATAGATCAGGGATGTGATGTGGGAAGAAGAAATAACTGCTTAATCTTATAGGGCAACTTTAAGATGGGCTATAGCTAGGACTATAACGCCCAGTTGCCTGGGGAATGCCACACATCTTAAAGTTGCCAATTTTGAGAAACACCACTATAAGGGTGGAAGACTTATAAAATGCACTTATACTTGTTGTGAAAGTTAGAAGTCTCTTCTTTATGTATTCCTTTTTTTCTTTATTGTTGTTGTTACTACTACTACTACTACTACAATTGCATTCCCCCTGACCTCCAAGCAATATAACAAAGAAGAGAGAGCCATTTGGGATGAAAAAACATTAATAAGTTTGGCACAGATCATGAAGTACTCTTTCATTTCATTTTATGTTAACAAAGGGGATTTTCCTTTTCTTACACTTTTCCCCAGGGGATTTTTTTTTTTACCCAGTACTTGTCTTACAACCATAATTGTGACCAGCATTTCCACTGCTAAACAAAGAGGTTATTAAGTGAATTGTGCCCGTTGTTTGCCATGGTTGTTAAAAGAATCACTGCAGTTGTTATGTGAATCATCCAGTTTCCCCCACTGATTTTGTTTCCCAGATACTGATTGGGAAGGGTGAAGAGGCAATCACGTGATCCCTGCACACTGCAGCCATTGTAAATAGATGCCGGTTGCCAAGTGCCCAAAAGTTACTTTTTTTTCCCAGTGTCATTGCAACTTCAAACAGTCATTAAATAACTGATTGTTATATGTATATGGAAGAAATCAAAACAAAAAACTGAGAAGTGGACTTGATTCAAGCACAGATTGTAGGTCAGAACATTTGAAAGACATTTCTCTCTCTCTGAGACACAGTTGTTTAAATTCACGTCAAGGTTCAGAAAAACTGTTTCAAATTGCAACCCTGTATATCATAACCCTTCCTTTCCTACGGTAGTCTAAGAATTCCATATATGGGAAAATAAGATAATGAGGTTACCTTTTTTGATTGGCAACCAGCCCTATTTTTAAAAATAATCTGTTTCTTCTAAGAACAAGGCTGGCAGCGTGATTACATGAAACTTGCTTGCTTTTAAGTAGGAAGGAAGCTCTACTTAAACGTAAAGAAACAACACAATGGCTAATTTGTTCTCTTTAAATACAGACAAATCCCAAAATGCTCTCAAAAGAGTAGCATTAGCAAGCATTGTTTCAAATTCCATATATAGACTCAAAGAATGTGTGTATATATAATACTAACTTATAATGTGGTTTCTTCATTTTTGGCTCATTCTATATGAATGAAGTCTTCTAATTTGTAGTCCCTTAATGACAGAAAATCACACTGGCATAATATATAGGTTTCCATGGTCAGTATCTGTTGGGCATTATTGCGTTTTAGGGTTCAGTGACTCTGCACCCATCAGAAATCAGCTCAGCTAAAAAGCCAAGCAGGTCACCTAGCTATAAAGACAGCAGCTCAGACAATCCTTGCTCAATATGTTGCCTCTGAAGATGCACAGTTGCCAGCAAAATGTCAGGACATCTGTAGCCTAGCCCTAGAGCCTAGACCATGGCCATTAATCCCTGAAGCACAATATTGCCCAACTTATTGGCATAACATTTTCCAATCCCTGCACTGGAATAATGTGGCTGGTGCTGTCCTTCCTGTTGTAATGTGGGACAAAATAGTGAAACCTTTAGGTGGATTCCCCGAGTTTCATTTCCTTGCTCCTCCCTTTGCTGCGTCTCTGCAGGAAGCAGGAAGCAGGAATGGCAGGAGAGAGCTAGCTAGCCCAGCTAGGCTGACTCAGGAATTCTGGGAGTTGAAGTCCATGAGTCATAAAAGAGACGAGGTTGCTTACCCCTGAGCTTGTTGGACAACAACTTGAAGCTTGCCAGGTGAGCAGCAGATAGGAGGGGGGGAGAAAGAGAGAGAGAGAGAAAGAGAGAGAGAAAGAAAGAGAGTAGGGGAAGAGGAGTGGCAGACCAAGGGCAGAGAGGGAGGGAGGGAGAGAGAGAGACACAGAGAGAGAGAGAGACCCTTTTGACATCTAAAATGAAGATAATACTGCATATATCCTTTTTTTACCTGTGTGTGTATGTAATTTTATTCTCTTAAAGCATTCTCTTGGTGATCATTGTTTTAATAGTATGGATATTCCCAAGAGTCATATTTTTACTTTTATTTTTAGTGTGTGTGTGTGTGTGTGTGTGTGTGTGTGTGTGTGTGTATGTATGTGTATGTGTATGTATGTATGTATGTTTTTAGCATTATTAACCATATATATACACACACACATACATACATACACACACATACACAAACCCTCACACACACACACACACACACACACACACACACGGGTTCAAGTGGCTCTTTGAGTGTTTTGGGTTGCCTACCCCTGCTCTAGCTAGAGCTCTTATTGGGACTCCAGGCATGGGATGCCATGTCTAGGGTGCACAAATCTAAACAACTAGTTCACATTGCAACAACAAAATATAGAAAACTCTAAACCTAGCCTGGCACCTGGATGTTTGCAGGCCATCCTGTGTATTTTGGTATGTTGAATGCATGGGACAAAGAGCAAAGGGGAATCCAGCAGGGCCCTCATATATTGGCAGCTTTCATTGTATTTACATCTTATCATGAAAACATTTCTAGAGCCAAAACTCCAAGACCTACCTACCTATCTAGAGATAGATAGATAGATAGATAGATAGATAGATAGATAGATAGATAGATAGATAGATAGATAGATAGATAGATAGATATAATATCCTATTATACACTGTAGTAAGAGAAGCATTAGAATTCACTAATGCTTTAGTCCTTTCCAAACAAAACTTTCATGAAGAGCCATCCTTTGCCTTCCCTGATTGTTTCAGTCCTCCTCAACAGACACCATCTCTTTCCTGTCATTCTAAAGCACACATGTACACAAATGCTGTATCTACAGACTGTGTGCTCACACAACAACTGCAAATTCTGGTTATCTGCACAAAAGATTTCCTCACCAGCTACTAGTTGATAAGCTGAAAAGGTCAGGCTCCACACCCCAAATTTGACCCTACAACATGGCACTAAAGTTCTTGAAAGAAAAAAGAAATTAAAAGAACAAAAAAGGAAATAAAAACAGAAAAATTGTAAGAAAAAAGGGGGAGTGAAATCACTAAAAGCAAAGGAAGCACAATTCCAAATAGAATAATAAAAGATGAAAGGGGATAGGGACAAGTATAAAATAGTAACTTTAGAAACACTAGAGTGAAAAAAGGAAAATATGTAAAAAGAGAGAAAGGGAGAGAGAAAAAATGAAAAAAGATATAAAAGAAGAAAAGGTTGGGAATCAAATGAAAATGTTGCTGGGACAAAGTGAAAGGAAAAAAGGGGAAAAAATAGAATGAAAAAAGGAATCGAATATGAAAAGAAAGACAATAAATGAATTTAAAAAATGAAAGACAAAAGAGAAACAAAAGAAATTAAAGGCAAGAGAGCAGTGCATGAAGGCATGGTCGGTGCAAAACAAGAAACAAAGTAAAACTGGGATTTAAGGAGAAAGAGAGAAGAGAAAAGTAGGGGAAAGTTGGTGGACAGCAACCTAGAGAAGGTAAACACGATCTGATTGACAGCCACACTTAGCATTCCGGGAATTATGTCATAAGAAAGGAGGAAATGCGGGCGCGCCCAACTCGAAGACTTCTTACCGCGACTTCCAAAAATGTTTAGGAGTTTAGCGAAAAACTGACCAATCACGAGCTTCGCAGCTTCCTAAGCAAACGCCTTCGCCCCCGCCCCTCTTTATAGACTCCGCAGGTGGCGCGTCAGAAGCTGAGTCCTCCCCCGTCGAGCTCCTCCTTCTCGCTGGAAAACTCCCTTGAGGGCGACAAGAGGGACTCCGCAGAACCCTTGAGTGACGTCAGAATGCGTGGTGGAAACGGGATAGAAATCGGGCAGGAAGACCTGGGGACAATACAGGGCTGGCACCGTGGGATACATTTTCTTATTCCGAGGAACTGTAGTATGCAAAATGTTTGTTTTGGGAATAGAAACAGGTCCCTTTTTTTTTTACCTGAGAAATTAAATTTCTTAAAATGAAAAAGGGGGCACCTGAATTGGAACCAGGGACATCTTGATGTGCAGTCAAATGCTCTCCTACTGTGCTATATCCCCATCTCTTTAGTTTTTTTGTTGCCGGCATTTTGGGGATATTTGTCGCATTGTATTGAAAGACAGGTGGAAGATTTTTCTGTGAATTATATTAGTTTTTCATGTGAGATAAGAATGTTCTTCTTTAAAAGGAGTGATTGAACAACATGTGTTTCATTTATTTTGTTTTCAAGTTACTAGTTGTTTTTTTTTTCAAAGATAATTTTTATTAAATTTTTAAAATTTTACAAAAACAAAAACAAAACAAAACAATCTTCCCCCCCACCTCCCCAACCCTCCCATTCCCACCCCCGATCTTCCCAGAGCTGAATATAGGCTTAGTTAAAATTTGACCAAAAAAATCTTAAGAGAAAAATATAAACCATAAATGAATCTAGCATTAGTTAAAAATCTAAATACATTAATTAGAAAAATTATAAAATAATTAACAATAGTATATATTTAAAAAAAAAACAAAAAAGGGAAAAGGAAGAACAGAAAGAAGAAGAAAAAGAAAAAAAGAAAGCAAAATATTCCATTTTAAATATAAATTATTAAAAAACTAAATATTTTTTTATATCCAACTTGTGTTGTATAAAATCTATCCATTTTTTCCATACTGCAACGTACTTCTCTTGCGATTGATCCTTCAAGAAAGCCGAGATCTTTGCCATTTCCGCCAAGTAAGAAACTTTGAGAAACCACTCTTGCAAAGTAGGCAAAGATTCCTTCTTCCAGCATTGCCCTACTAACAACCTTGAGGCAGTAATTAAATTTAACATCAATGTAACCTCTTTGGTATCACAATCAATAACAATACCTAACAAAAACAATTGTGGGGTAAATTTTACCCTCCTTCTAAAAATTCTTTGAATATTCCACCAAATCTTAATCCAAAAGGCTTTTATATTTTTACACGACCACCAGATATGATAATAAGTAGCATCCAAACATCCACATCTCCAACATTTAGGCTGTAAGTCAGGATACATATGAGACATTTTTTGTGGATCAAGGTGCCATCTATAAAACATTTTATAAAAATTCTCCCTTAAATTCTGAGCTTGTGTAAATTTAACATTTCTCACCCAGATAGTTTCCCAAGTGTCTAATAAAACTGGTTCACCAAAATTTTGTGCCCATTTAATCATACATTCTTTAACTAATTCTGCTTCTGAGTCCAATTCTACTAACACCCATAAATTCTCTTAATGTGAGTTCGTCTTTGATCTTTTACTTGTTTAAAAAAATTCTCATCTTCTCTGAGCAAACCCACATTACAATCTACCTTCCATCTATCCACAATTTGTCTGTACTGAAACCATGAATATATAATATTTTCTTGTGCTAAATCCTCCAAAGATTTTAACTGCCAATTTTTACCATCCCATCTAAGTAATTGTGCATAAGAAACACTATCCATCTTAACTCCTCTCCTTATCCCCTCTATCGCATGCCATGGTATGGCCCATAATGGAATTTTAGAATCAGTTCTATAATATTTCCTCCAGACCCGAAGTAAGGAAATCCTTATAATATGAGATTTAAAAACCCTGTCAACCTTTTTATTAAAAATTAAATAGGCATGCCATCCAAAAAGTAAATCCCACCCCTCCAAGAGGAGTATTTCTACATTTGTTAAATTAATCCAATCACTAATTAATGTTAAAACCGCAGCTTCATAATACAATATCAAGTTCGGTACCTTGAGTCCACCTCTCTCACGAGTATCTTGCATAATTTTAAGTTTTACTCTTGGTTTTTTCCCTGCCCAGATAAATTTATTGATACCTTTCTGCCATTCATTTAAGTTAACCTCATTCTTTAAAATAGGTATCATTTGAAATAAAAAAAAGAAACTTTGGCAGAACATTCATTTTAATCACCGCAATTCTTCCCAGAAGAGGTAATTGCAACTTCTCCCAATTTTTCAATTCTCTTTGTATCTTGACCCACAGCTTTTCATAATTATTTTTATACAGTTTTGCATTAGAAACAGATAAAATAACCCCCAAATATTTTACCTTATCAACAACCTCGAAATCTGTCAAATTAACCAAAGTCTGCTTATCAAGATTGGTCATATTTTTGGATAATATTTTAGTCTTATTGTTGTTAATTTTAAAACCTGAAACCCATCCATATTGATGTGTCAATTGTAGTAACTCTACTACAGAATAAATAGGTTGTGATAAGGTAACCACCAAATCATCTGCAAAAGCTCTTAATTTATATTCTTTTTTATTGACTTCTATTCCTTTTATTTGCTGTGATTCTCGAAATTTAATCAGCAATATTTCCAAAGTTAAAACAAACAGCAATGGTGACAATGGACATCCCTGTCTAGTCCCTTTTTCTATTGTAAAAACTTCTGACAAACCCCCATTAACTATAAGTTGTGCCGTTCGTTTTTGATAAATAACACCAAGAGCTTGTAGAATTTTTCCTCCAAAATTCATTTTCTCAATTAATCTTAACATAAATTGCCAATTCACTTGATCAAAAGCTTTTTCAGCATCTAAAAATATCAATCCTGCGGAAACTTGATTGTTTTTATCTAAGTATTCTAATAAATTAATAATTTGTCTGACGTTATTCTTCATATACCTTTGAGTTATGAAACCTGTTTGGTCTGTGTGTATAACATGATGCAAAACCCTCATGAGCCTATTGGCTAAAATTTTCGCAAAAATCTTATAATCTACATTTAAAAGAGATATAGGTCTATAATTCTTTGGTAAAGTAAGATCTTGATCTTCTTTTGGAATTAAAGATATAAAAGCTCTACCCCATGACGGGGGAATCTCTGAGCCCTGTAATATATTATTAAAAAGTTCTCTTAAAGGTTGAACCATCTCTTGTATCAAAGTTTTATAATAAATAGATGTCAGGCCTTCCGTGCCCGGTGCTTTCCGTGCCTGGTAATTTTAATTCTTTAATCACCATCTCAATTTCTTCATTAGTAATCAGACCGTTAATTTCTTGTTTCTGCTCTTCTGTTAATTTAGGGAAGTTGGCTTGATTTAAGTAGTTATCTATATCTGAAACCTGTATTTTAGTACTCTTATATAATTTTTGGTAATAATCTAAAAAAGATTTCTTAATCAACTCCTTCTGATATACCAATTTACCATTATAATTTATTTTATCTATAATTCTCTGTCTCTGTTTCTTTCTCAATTGATATGCCAACCATCTCCCTGGTTTGTTAGCATTACAAAATGTATTTTGTTTCATATATAATAAATTAGTTGCAGTTTGGTCAGCCATCAGCATACTAAATTGTGATTTAAGCAATTTTATAGATTCTTTAACCTTCTCATCTGTAGGATTTAAAATCAAAGTTTTTTCTTTTAATTTAATCTCATTTTCCAATTCCTTACGTTTCTGAATCTGCTTCTGTCTATAAGCATTATTCATTTGTATCAAAATCCCTCGCATGAAGGCTTTACCTGCATCCCATACCATAGACATTGAAGTTCCCTTATGCATATTTAAAACAAAATAATCCTTTAAATGCTCCTTTAATTTTTGGACATTCTTTTCTTGTCTAAATAAGTTTTCATTCATCCTCCACGATCTCCTCTCCTCTTTTTCATCGACCAACTCCATCCAAACTGGACTATGATCCATCAATGTCCTAGGAAAAATTTTAACGTTCTTTACCCTAAAAAATAAATCAGTTGTGATCAAAAAGAAATCAATCCTTGAAAAAGATTGGTGTCTATCTGAAAAGAAGGTGAAATCTCTCTCCTCCTGATTGCGTTCACGCCAATAATCTCTCAGCTCCCAGTCCTCTTTCAACTCAAAGAAAGCTTTAGGTAATTTAGCCTGTTTGAAAGAGATAGAAGATCCTTTTTTGTCTCTTTGAGTATCTAACACACCATTCCAGTCTCCCATTAATATAACAGATCTGTAATCCAACAAAGTTAATTTCTGATGTAGCAGTCTATAAAATTGTTCCTATTGTTGATTTGGTGCGTACAATCCCACTATAAGTACTTTCTTACCATATAAGGCAATTTCAATCATAACATATCTCCCTTGAAGATCAGATTCTACCAAACAGGCTGATAAATTTTGCTTAACATAAATAACTACTCCCCTTTTTTTCCCAGGGGCAGAAGATACAAAATGAGATCCCAAATGAGCATTAACTAGATATTTTTGATCTTTAAGTGTAATATGTGTCTCCTGCGAAGAAATAATATCATTATTGTGTTGCTTTAAGTAATGAAAGATTTTCTTTCTCTTTTGAGGGGAATTAAGGCCATTAGCATTCCAGGTCAGGAACTTTACCATCTCCCTTAACCAGAAGCCTGGAGAAGACTGCTTGAAGATCTGCCATTGAGGAATGTGCTGCAGAACGAACACTTGGGTCTTGCTCCTCCCACCGGCAATGAAACAATTTCTTGAAGAGAATCTTTAACTTCTCTCTTCTGTTGTTCCTTTTCCTTACGTCTGTGTGCTGCACGAGTCATTCTTTGCTCTTTGATCTCTGTTTGTTGCGACCACTCCAGCTGTAGCTTTCCAGGAACCATCACACCTAATCCTTCAGACTGCTGTTCCACCTCTCTATCATCCAAACCTTTCTGCATCATAAATAATGATGAGCCTGCTCCCAGGACCGAACTATAAAACTCCTTTGCTTTAGTGACTGTATTAAGTCTATAACGCGTCCCCGCATGGCTCACGACAATACCCATCGGAATCTCCCATCTAAATGGCATCATTCTTTTTTTAAGCTCATTGGCTCAAAAGGCAAAGTCTTTTCTCTTTCTTAAAATTTTAGATGGGATCTCCTTTAAAATAATAACATCTTGAGCAGCAATCTGGAATCTCTTATTATAGAAAGCTTGTATAATTTCATTACGCAGAGATCTCTTTGCAAAATAAATCACCACATCTCTTGGTAAATTTTTTTGTTTTGCGACCCAAGAGTTAATTCTGTAAATTTTTTCCACTTCTCTAAATATCTCTTCTTTATTTCTATTCAAAATAACAGCAAGGTCATTTACCACAATCCCTGTCAGGTCCTGCTGCATATCTTCTTTCAGCCCCCTAATTCTTAAAGCATATTCCATTTCCCTATACTGAGACATAACAATGTCATCTTGTGAAATTTCCATCTTTTTTTCCATGCCTTCAAACTTGTCTTCCAGAATATCAACCTTGTCTGCAACCTCTTCCACTCTGGAGTCTAGCTTCTCAACCACAGAAGCAAGTCCTGTTAGTGCCATAACTATGTCTTGCCTCAGAATAGTATTGTTCTGCTCTAAAAGCTCCTTCATTTCCCCTCTAATTTGAGATACAGCATTTCCCATTATATCATTCATATCTTGTACCGTTATTGTTGGCAAAGGAGGAGAGGGTGGTGGTATAGTTTTAGGTTGTTGTGCCGGTAGAATCGCAGGAGAAGAAGCTACCTTTGGAACTGTGGAAGCTGCTTGTCTCTTTGAAGCCATTTTTAAAAAAGGAACAAAAGGTCTTGTTTCTTCTTTCTTCCTTCTTAAGAAAAGAAAAGCAATAAAAATATCCTCAAAAAGAATAAAAACAAAAACAAAGGAGAGTTTAAAAAATCTCAAATCCAGCTTTTAAAAAGAAAAGGAAAAAAGTTTAAAAGAAAGCTATATAATCCATAACATTCCGTTTGACTCACTTTCTTCCAGAAGAAGAAAAAAAAACTTTCAAATCACCATTTTACTTTCACTCTCCACCAAACAAAAAAGAAAATCAATCTAAAGTAAAAATCAAATAAAAACCAATAAGTTCAATCCTTTACCCAGCTCTGTCCGTTTTAAAAATAACTCACCAAGTTTCTTTAAGCACGGAGGTGATAGCAGCATTTTACTTTGTTCCCAAAGGAACAAAGACAGCTGGGAGGCAGAGGCAGCCCGAACTCCGAGGGAGCTCTCTCTTCACCCCCAAGAAAAAAATTCCTGGAGTGTTTGAGAGGCTCTACCTCTATTCGGGTGATTCTCTACCCCCCCTTCGCCCGGGAGGGGGATTTCGAGCCGCGGGACAGCTGGTATCTGCTGCGCTCCGCGGTTCTCATGCTCTCCCAGGAGGACGGCTACAAGGTAGCCGCCATCATCGACGCTATCCACCGGAAGTCAAGTTACTAGTTGTTAAGAATGGTTGTTCATATTTTAAAATAATAAATTGCATCCTCTCCACATATAACGAGCCTTAACTGTTATAATAAAAAGCCACATTAGCTGGATATTATTTGTTATCCAAGACATAGGAAGTCAACAGATTGAAAGAGAGCTATTTAAAATAACATAAAAAAACTTAGATGATAAAATAGCACTTAAATGAAAGATAGTATCTCCAATATATAATAGATAAAAAGCCACCTTATATCTCCTTAAATACAGGTCATTTTCAAGGAGAGGAAGGTATATGCAGGTTGATACATATACCTGCATAAATCGGGGGGGGGGCAGATCTGCTTATTCTGAATTGGGTCTGCAGGGGGTCACATCTAGTGAATATTGCTGTCCATGCCAGGGTTAACTGATCTTTTTGCTCTCCAAAGAGATGCCAGAAGCCCTAATATGGTAGAGAGTAGACCAGTGTTTTTTAATCTTGGCAGCTTGAAGATGTGTGGACTTCAACTCCCAAAATTCCCCAGCCAGCCATGCAGGAGAGGGTAACCTACAGTCAATAGTCTATGTACATTCCATTCCTCCAGATACTTTGGATGGTGCCACTGATTTTCAGAGGTACAATGTTTACAGTACTGTTTGATGAATAAAAGGCACATGCATATATACATGGACAGACACCCACACCCACAGAGCCAGAATTGTTCAACCCCACCGATAATAGTGTGTCTTTGGATATTCTCTTGGAGACCTATACACATAGAAAAAAACAGTCCTTGATCCCAACAAAAGTTTTCACCATTGACATCAATCCATTTATTATTTTTAATTCCATATTTTCATGAATTGGTTACAAATCTCAGATATTTGCAAATATACAATCAAAATAGATGGTAGACAATACTATTTACATGGTATAAATACAGCTATTTGAAAAACTCTGTTTCATAGTTATCTATTTTTTTTTGGCACCTCCAGTCATCCTTTTTCACCTCGTACTCAAAAGGTTTCCTGCAAAAAGATAAAAAGAACTTTTTTAAAAACTCTCTTACCAATAATCTCTGCTGCATTAAGACAGTCTCTTAATATCTATTCCGAAGAGACACAATACTCACTCTCGTTTGGGCAGCATCCATCTGCACACCAGTCCTTCTAAACAGGGGCATACCTGGTTCATGCTGAATGCAATCCCTCCTTGGGGGACACGGCACCTCTCATCTAAAAGTAGCCTTTTCTTGCAAACCATTTCCCCATGGAGACGGGCACAGCAGAAGCCTGGAGAACACTCTTCATTGTGATGACAGCGGGCACCTACGAGGGGCAAGCAGGAAGGCATAAATATGGGAACCCAGCTGAACTGGGGCAAGGGGGGAGAGAAAAGGATTTTGAACCCATTGTATATTGGACATGTTTAGTGTACTGTAAATTCAGTGAAGTTGATTTCAGCAATGGTTTCAAACCAAAATAGTTTAAATATTGGCACGATTTAAGCATGGATAAAAAAATTTTAAAAGTGAAAACTAAAGAGTGCAAGAATTCTTATCAAGATAAGAATCGAAATAAGAGGCCTGCTTAGCACCTCAAATAATAAAAAGACATATTTAGACCAGCCCTCTCTAACCTGATGTCTATGATTGCTGGGCTTGCGAAATTAAGGAAGGCTACATAAAAGAAAACGAAAAAGCAAAGTGGGTAGTCGTTAAGGAGCATCTTGATTACAGTGGCATGTGCAGAATTTTATCAGATAAAGTACTTTCTGGAAAAAGGAAAAGAATTTGAAACCCTAATCCAAGACTGTATTGTGCACTGGGCTAAACAATAATTTGTCTAAATATTATTTACTGTAGTAAACACGATTGAGTTGACCCAATCTACTAATGCATAAATAGGCAGACTATATGATGGCTCCTTAGCCCAGTGCTTATTAGCACCACAGCAGAAGTTTATAGCAAACTGACATAAGAAAAAAAAGCAAGCTGATTTGAAAAGCAAGTTGACCATTAACATTTATGGGAAGGAGAACTTGGGAACTACAGTCCCAATACCACTGAAAAGTTCCAGGTCAGAAAGGTTTAAAAGAATAGCACTAAGAAAAGAATAGTTCTAAGAATAGCACTCTTAACATCTTACAGTAACAAGCTATTCATTTTATACATTTTAGGCTAGGCTCTTTAGTCTTCCTCTACCTCTGATGAATAGCCCATCCTTCTATGGCTTACCTTCCTGACCCCCAGGTGCAGTCTGGAGACATTTCCCAAACATACAAATCAAATTGCTGGCACAATGGGTATCTTGGCGACAGAATTCTCCCTCTCGCTTAAGTGGCAGGCAGATCTCAAAGTGGAGGTCACAGAAGAATCCCAGTGGACAATCAATTTCAGGACTGCACACATTTGACTACGAACAAAAGGAGAGGAGAAAAAGATTCAGTTAGGTGCCCCATCTAATATGGAATTGCTATGCTTTAATATCAGCTTCATACTCATAAATGATTGGGACAAGAAATATTATTCTGTAAAGTGACCAAAGCTAGTCACCAAAAATGTTCAGATTTAGGAAACTGTGGTTTCAAATTGGTTTCAGTTCAAGTAGTTGTTAAATCAAACACTTAGATCAATACTGTGAAATAAAATCCAAAATTTCTTCATATATACCTCTCCAATTAGGCAATGCATGCTGGGATTCACGGGATTTGAAGTATAGTATATATCCTAACACCAGGAGTCACAAATTATGAAAAACCAGACCAAATTTTAACATAATTTGTTGCTAAAAAGCAGTAATTGCCTAGATTCCAGCACAATGCTAAACCACAAATCAAGTTTTACAAATCATAATACCTGAGTACCTGCAATACGGTAAGCCACAACCAGCCAAACTATGCTAAAGATTAGCAGGTACATGAATCAAGTCGTATTTCCTATATAAAAAAAGGTTGGTTCCTGAGGGGACAAAACAATTGGATTGTAACTCTGTGGGGACTACAAAGTTATAAAACCTGTGGAAATTTTTGAGAACTACAAAAATATTCATTAGACAAAGTTGCACAAAAACGGAACTTGAGCAGCCCTTCCTAGCTTGGTATCTTCTTAGTGCAATGTTTCTAAGTCTCATGCTAGCTGAGTTACTCAACACAATCTGAAAATTGCTGCGATTGACAGACAGTGGACTGGATTACAATCCATACTACTTCCTTATTAGTGGACTGGATTACAATCCATACTACTTCCTCACTAACATTACCAATAGCCCTGGTGATTAAGGTGATGGAAGACACAACACAATGCTTTTCTGGGCATGAGACTGGGAAATATTGTTCTGAAGAGTGAGCAGGATGAGATGAAGGCTTCTACTTACCATTAGCTCTAGGCTGGATGAAGGTCCAGGGTCCTTAAGAGATGCTATCTCATTGGCACTGTGGCCAGGTAAAGAATAAATCCAGGCCCATATGTAGCTGTGTGCTGTGGGCAAGAAACAGAGAAAAGCAAGGAAGCAAAGCTGATTCTCCATCATTACAGCAGCCTTGGTTAAAGCAGTTAGCAAGGATGGAGATGCTCCCAAGCAAGCCTGGGAAAGTTTATATAGCCTATCCTATCTCAACCCCTGCTGTTAAAGCTGCTTGCCAATCTAATGGGGGGTGGGGAGAGGAGGTGGTAATCAGGTGTAAGAAGCTTAGCATAATGACTTAAGGGTATCACTCCAGGAGCAAATGAAACTCCAGATATTTGGCTCCCTGGCAGAAAGGCAATACTTTATATCTCCACTTTGGAAATTGTTCTGCCAGCAGTAATTAAATGTGGGAAAAGAGAGTCAACATCCTAAATCAAGAATAGTTGCGGGGGGGGGGGGGAGGGAGAGAAGCAGACAGACTTATAATTTACAGCTGACATGTTGGCATCTGCCTTATAATGCCATTTTATTTGTTAATTTATATTATTCACATAAACACATTATTCTTCCTTCTTTCCAAACTGTACCTTTTCATGAAAATGCCAACAACATTGTGATTAGACATGCAAACTCCAAGCCTTCAGGGTTAACTTTTCCACTGTCCTTCTTGCACCCCAAATTCCCATCACTTGCATTTTGTAACAACTTCTTTCATTAAGGGTCAGAGGACTTCAAAAGATGCGCATGGTTCAAATCATACTTGGCTGGTCCTGGTACAGGTGATGCCTGATCATGGATTTAAAGAAGAAACAAGTTAGTGATATATTGTGTGTTTTCTGACTATTGATTATGGAAGTCCAAGTTTTAGGTCAAACCTCTCTAAATGGATATCAAATGTTGTAGAGGCTGTAAATTGTTGGTTTAGTCTGGACAGAGAAAACACATTCCTTGGGTCAGAATATTCTCAGGGGCACTTTAGTCTTATTTTAAATCAGGAGTGAGAACGCTGTATGTATAATTTGCAATTAGTAAATTCTAAGTTTCAAATACAGTACAATAGAATAATACACTACTGTACATCTGTCATCTGGGCCAACTAAGTGTGCTGTTAAAGCTGTTTCCCAGTGTCTAGGGCTCTGGCAGTTTGGCTGGGGGAGAATAGCTTTCAACTGAACCCTAGAAAGATCAAATAGCTACAGCTGTGGGAATTAAAATCTGACATATCCACAGATTTCCAACTTTCAGTCTGCATAAGGCTGTACTTCCCCAGAGGAGATGCATAATTTGAGGGTCTTCTTGGCCTCATGACAAGACTGGCAATAGTTTTCCATGAATTTCCGCAACATTCTATGCATTAGTAGTTGGTGGAATTGCGAGGAACTAACACAGAATGTATGCTTGCTGTCTTTCTCTCGAGATATGGCTTCTTATGTATAGAACTTATCCTTGGATCCTATGCCAAGTGTGACTCAAATCCCTAGATATACAGTATGGAATTTAAGAGGTTGGACTAGGAATGAGAAGACCCAATTTCAGATCCACCATTAGCCACAAACATTCCTGGCTGACTTTGAACCAGTCATTCTCTTCCAGCCTGGCTTATCCTGAGGCTTATTATGAAAAATTGGAAGAGGGATTGTTATGCATGCTTCTTTGAATTCCTGGGGAAAAGCAGAACACCATTAAAAAAAAAATCAGACAATTCTCTTTAAGAGAAAAAAATAATTTTCTTCCAGACTACTACATAAAACTCATGTGAGGCAGCTGTGAGTCCAGCTATGTGGCTTCTGCTTGACCTGAGTTGACCATGCACACAGAACATTTATCTCTGCAGCTTATGGGATTCACAGGGTGGAAACTGCAATGGGAAACGTTTTGGGACTGTACAAAACTATTGAAAATTTGCCACCTATATGCTCATGAATATAGAAATAACTTCATATATGAAAAATGCCCAAGAGAAGGACATTTCAAAACAGTGATGGCTTTCTGTTTTCATCTATAGATATTTTCTACTAAGTGTCTTTCAGTGGTTTTATTCTGAGGTTTTAATTTAATTCCTTGTTGGCTAAGATGATGGCAAACATGTATATTGGAAGGCAGTTCTTCCAGGATTCCCAAATTATGGGAGCTATCAAGTTACGCAGACAAATTATTGTTATCACTAATCAAGCTTACTCCTTTCCTTGCCTATTCTGTGCCAGCAGTTTAAATTATCAGGTTGTGTCCTTAGCTGAGATCCATCATTCATCATCTCCACTCTGCTATTGACAACGTGTCAGACACCATTTCTAGATATATTGTTATTGATGGTGAGCACAATAAACAAAAGCCCTTAAAGATTATTGGATTTTTATGAAACAGGATTTCATGGGCTCTTCCGTGGAAATGTAAGTTCCATTGCTGCGGAGTGCGTATGCTTTTGTATAAATGTGTGAATGTTTACCCATTTCTAAACCCCTCTCTCCACACAGCTCATCTCCTCCCAGTGATGGTTTTAGCACCTTCCTTAATGGAGTTGCAAATGGGATATTTACCTTCCTGATGTCTTTAGCATTTTCTTCCTTGGACAGTTTGGCCCAGCTGGGAAGAGGATTATGGCAGCTTTGGACAAATAAGCAAAAATAGGAGTTCTGCTTGTCTGGGGCCACTCAGAGTGAATTCCCCTGGGACCTCCTGAGCATGGCTTCCACAAGATTTGTACCACAGTGAAAACTGTGTGCATATGTCTGTGGCATGTGCGTGAACACACCCACCCACTCATCCACAAACATATTTGTTAAACAGACAGAAAGCCAGAAGTGTTTGCTGCTTTCAAAAGTAATAAATTATGTGGTCCCACTAAAAAAAACCTGATTAGCATGAAACCAATTAAATTGTATCTAAATTAACCAGACACAAAAGAAGATTTGTAATGCATGCACAGGCACATGCATCTGATTATGGTGCTCTAACTAGAAAAATTATCTCCATAGAAATGAATTCATATTTAAGAAAAATGCTTGTCCTCAGGACAGTTAGGAAAGCAATAGAATGGAGCCTTTAATTCAATAAAATTACATAACGTTGTTATTCTTCTTCTGAATTACAAAGCTGTCTTATGCTCATGTAACTGCTAATGGCTGGGACTGCTCATTTCACATATACTGTGCTAAGAACGCATAGGCATGACACATAATTCATAGTCATCTCAACAGTACTTTAATTAAGGCAGTTTTCCACGTGCCCACGACACACTGAAACATCAACTAATCATATGGGTTTGCACAATATGATGGGCTGAAGTCTGCCTGAATTATAATTGGTTCTGTGAATCCAGTTAATCCAACATACAGTGTGGTTGCATATTCATGGTTTACGAAATAAATTACAAGTGTTTGAAATCACACAACGTCCTTGTGAAACCCTACACTCTTCCAATACTGAACCAGAAAAAAATTCCCAAACTATGTTTAGGTGTAGCTTGATATGTGAGCCCATTATTGAGCAAGGAGCAAGTCAGATTTTCATGAGAAAAGTTTGCACATCTTCCTATCCATGTATTTGTAGGCCTGTAATTAAGGTGACCAACCGTCCTCCTTTAGGGAGGACTGTCCTCCCTCAAAAAGTGTCCTCCTACATGTCCTCCTTTTCGATATTTGAAGACTAATCTGCAAGGCTTTTTTTTTTCTCATAAAACACTCAGAACGGCATTCCGGTGCCTTTTTTTGATGTTTTTTTTTCAACTTTTGCGTGAGCTGTGCTACTCCCCCTATTGGCTTTCGAAAGCCAATATGAATTGCTGCTGAGCACACCAAACCACCCGGCCGGCAAACTTTGCATCCCTCCCTGCTACCCAACTACACCATCTCCTAGTTAGTCCCAAGGATACCTGGAGGAGACTGGAGCGGCGATGCCACGGTAACTTTCTCTTGATCTTCGGCCCTGCTAGATCAATAATGGCTGTGGGCGCAAGAGTCAGGGGCGTCAGAGCTGCTGTGGGCGGGGGTGTGAGGGGTGGCAGTGGCCGGCTGCTCCCCATGCTGTGGGAGCTGTGGGGCCTGCTCTACATGGGGCTGCACAAGGTGGGCGGTGGTGCTGGTGGGGCGGCTGCAGGTGGGGTGTGTTGATGGCGGGCTGCCCCTGGGGCCGGAACCGGCACACCTGGTGCTTTGGGAGCCGCAGGGCCCACTCTACACGGCGGGGCAGCAGTGCTGGCGGGGCATGTAAGCATAATTACAATATAAAATGTTATTGTTACAAATGTTTTTTATTATGCATTTATCATATTATAGTGTATTCTGTATTATTGTTGCAGTGAATAAAACATTTCTTTTATTTACAATATTTTTTTCTTCAATTTATTTGTGTCCTCCTTTTCATTGTAAAAAAGTTGGTCACCTTACTGTAATGTTGTTGATTGCAGGGAAACAACTAAGGCAGGGTCTGGGACACAAAGTCTGGGTTTTTTGCACTAGAGAATCCAAAGGACTCTACTCGGAGGCTGAAGACTGGAGTTGATGCAGCTGTGTACCTGCAGCACCTTTCGACCATATACAACAAATTCAAATGAATAGGCTCTGTGTGTGTTCAGAGTCATCCCACTATATTTTGCACTAATAGGTCTTAGGACCGTTCCAAATAGAGCCAATAAATTTGATCCACTTGTACACTCACAGACAAAGCTTGGCTTGGAAATCTGTTGGATGACTGGAAAGTGGCCACATCCTATATAAAACACAAAAGGCTGCCAGAAAGCCAGGTCAGAAAGTACAAATATTAGACATAAACCATGATCTCCAAACTACAGTGGTTAAGCCAAATCCAAACAAATTGTATTATGGTTTGAGGAGTCGCATGAACCAGGTTTTTGTCTCTAATAAAAAAAATAATAATTTTGAGATGTAGATTTTCCGGTTTCTATCTGAGAAGCACTGTATACACACAGAAAAAAGGAAAGGAAAAGGAAGGCGGGAAGGGACTAATATTAGTTGAATTGGAAAATCTGGCTTGCTCTGCTCGGCTTTTTTGTTTCTTTACTTTAACTTTCAGTTCTGCACTGTTTATAATACTGTCAGCAATCCCTGTTGTTTGTCAGATCTTGCTAATTTTACATCCAATCAATTTATCCTGTTCAGGAACACTTTTTCTTATGATTTTTTACAGCATACAGTGCTAGAATTATGAACAGAGACATTAAAGATCCTTTATGAAAGAAAAAAATCAGGAAAAGGATTTGGCTCGGTAACAGAGCCTTTCACAATAGTTTAAAGTATCTGTAGTTCAAATCTGGCAATTTCTTTAAATAAATATTTTAAACAAACCTACAATTAGTCTGAAGATGTTGCAACATTAATTACATTTTATTTAAAAAGTAAAGATGTTGACAGTGTTAGCAAACAAGGTGGTGTGTAAACCAGTGTTATTTTTATTGTTGCCAGCATTTGTTTAATCGAATGGATGAGATCAAGATTCTATTATTCAAATTATGCTACATGTTATTCACATTCTAATTACAATTAACAAGATTTTAAAATTTGTTTGGAGAGACACAATCTATTGAGAAAGGAAGGAATCTGTTTGCTCTATTTTCCCCTTGTTAAGCTGCTTAAAATGATTGCATCTCAGGTTTACAAATAGCAAATAGTTTGGGAAGGGATTAATTAATTGATTATGTGCCATTAAGTTGGCGTTGATTCTCAGCAACCATTTAGCTAGATTTTTCCAGATCATTGGGGAGGGAAGAGTGTTTTATTTATTCCTGAGATTTCATGTATCAACATGAACTTATAACTTGATTCCAAAGGACAAGAAAAATGTAATATTCAAAGGCCATCTTTGAAAATTCAATTCAAATCAAGAGCTAAAAACAAGGATGAATCAGATATATGATGTGTATGTATGTATGTGTGTGTGTGTGTATGTGTGTGTATATATATATATATATATATACACACACACACACACAGTGCTTTTTTCTAAAAAAAAAAAGGTGCTGGAACTCACACATGTCATACAACCCACCTTGCCCACCCTACAAGGTTCCATCCCAAAAAGGTGCCGGAACTCTGTTCTGGGCATTGTATGAGAAAAAAAGCCCTGAAAATATATATATATACATATATACATATACATATGCACACACATATACATACATACATACATACATCCATCAGAGGATATATATCTATATCTATACATACATACATCAGAGGAGATATATAATATATCAGAGGAAATATATATATCTCTAGAGTGCATGGCAAGAGTTCACATATTTGAATGACTGTGAGGACATGAATGACTGAAGATAAGGTGACCAACCGTCCTCCTTTAGGGAGGACAGTCCTCCTTTTGTGAGTTCTGTCCTCCCTCGAAAATGTCCTCCTAAATGTCCTCTTTTTCTATATTTGAAGACTTATCTGCAGGGCTTTTTTTTCCTCATAGAACGCCCAGAAGGCGTTCCGGGACCTTTTTTTGATGGTTTTTTTCAACTTTGGCATGAGCTGTGCTACTCCCCCTATTGGCTTTCAAAAGCCAATAGGAATTGCTGCTGAGCGCGCCAAAACACCCAGGTGGCAAACTTTGCACGTGCAAGTTGCAGGAACTTTGCACCCCTCACTGCTACCCAACTACACCATCTCTTACTTAGTTCCGCAGATAGCTGGAGGAGACTGGAGCGGTAAGTTTCTCTTGATCTTCCCTGTTCGGTTCTACACGGGGATGCACAGGGTAGGCAGTGGTGCTGGGGGGTGGCTGCAGGGCTGGAGCCAGCGTGGCTGGTGCTTTGTGAGCCACAGGGCCGGCTCTACGAGGATGCGCAGGGTGGGCAGTGGTGCTGGGGGGCGGCTGGGGGGATAGCTGCAGGGCCGGAACCGGAGCAGCTGGTGCTTTGCCTTTGCGAGCCATGGGGCCGGCTCTACAGGGATGCGCAGGGTGGGCGGTGGTGCTCGGGGGCGGCTCAGGGCCGGAGCTGGCTTGACTGGTGCTTTGGGAGCCGCGGGGCCTGCTCTCCACGACAGGGCAGCGGTGCTGGCGGGGCGGCTGTGGGCGGGGGTGCGGCAGGCAGTTGATCTTCCATGGGCCGCACCAGCTGGTGGTCTACACAGTGCTGACCTGCGCTGCCACCACCTCACCCTGCGCATCTACGTGGCCATCCTGGAGCGCCTGGTTCACAACACCTGCCTCCGCCGCCTACCCCCGCGTAGTCCAGCCGTGTAGATTTTTGGACAAGTGAGAAATCGAGATTGAATGTTGATACTCTAGCTGCAGCACTTGCCGTAAAATTTAACATGAAGGATATTTCTTGTTCAGATATTTCCAATATATTGTTAGAAGATGATACATTGACAAAAAATATTCATTCAATGGAAAAGTACTCATTTAAATAATTAATAGGCATGTAAGCATAATTACAATATAAAATGTTATTGTTACAAATGTTTTTTTATTATGCATTGATCATATTATAGTGTATTCTGTATTATTGTTGCAATAGATACAATGTTTCTTTTATTTACGATATTTTTTTCTTCAATTTATTCGTGTCCTCCTTTTTGTTGTAAAAAAGTTGGTCACCTTACTGAAGAGGCTCTGTTAACATTTAAGCAGACCATAGCTTCATAATACTATGTTATACTGTATTTAATATTGTCTTTTCTGAACTTGAGCCTTCATTGGACTACATCCATCATTGCTGTATTCTGGCTGGGTGCCTGGAGTGATAGGCTTTGTAATCCTACGATTTCTGGAATTTGGAAAGGGTGAAGTATACACCAAAAATGTCTTTTCTAAAAGGCAACTGAACTTTCTTGTTTTTTTTCTTTGAAAACATTTTACTTCTCATCCAAGAAGTTTCTTTATTTTCTGGAAATGAAACGTTTTCAAAGAAAAAAAACTAGAAAATCCAATTGTTTTGGGAAAAAGCACTTTTGGGATAATCATGACCTGGATGATTGTGAATCTCCATAGATATTTGGCTGAAGCACACCTCCATCACATTTCACATATCAACAGGTGGAAACCTCTGCCTCTAACTCTAAACCAGAAACCCCACATAGCAATTCATATTTTTTTTCCTGAGTGCATATCAGAGAGAGACAGAGAGTAAGCAAAGAGTTTCTGTGGACTGGAAAGGGAGAAGCCAGCTACCCAGCCAAACACTTGCAAAGGCTGAGAAACAGCATCTAGGATTCAGCTTGGCTGGCTGGTTTTCGGTTTCCAGCACAGGGAAACTCTTGACCTACTCTCTGTCTCTTTCTCTACAGAAAAGGAGTGGCTGACGGGAGAAGTCATAAATACACCCCAGATGAGCAGAGAGGGCAGACTAAGTCACCAAGCGGAGGGAACATTGAACATAATTAAGCACCAGCCTCAGCACCCTCTATCAGTTAAATGAATGCTGATGTCCCAGAAATTTAGAGATCAGACTGTTTTTTGCTGAAGAGGTTTAATCTGTGGATGAAGAAATGAACTTGCATGCCAATGTTGCTAGATCCGTGGAACTTCATTTTGGATTTACGTACTGAAAATACTTCCCCTTCTTTCAAGAAAGCATCAAACTGGACAATAAAAAATCTTCTCCCTTCTTTGGATGGCACCAGTATTCTGAGAAGGATGGAGGAATTGACCCTCTGAAGCAGCTTCCTAAGAGTTGCTTTTTGTTTCTCCTTTCTGAACATGGTCTGTGCTTTGGTAAGCGCCTTTTCTCTCTCTTTCTCTGGTGTTGCAATCAATAGGCACAGATGATTGGGGTGTTTAGCATAACAGGCAGCATCAATTCCACTGCAATCCCACTTGTTTGGGAACAAGTCCTATTATTTTGATTCAGCTTTACTTCAGGATTATACCCCCATTTATTTCTGATTGCACTGAATTTCAATAAATAATAAAATAACATCCATATGCACCATCTTTAGTTTCTTGGATAAAATTATTATAATAAGTATATATTTTCTATACTTTTATATATATGTTCATCCTGTTGCCCAGCTCTCCAGAACAGAGTTTGGTAGTAAATACCAATTCCTCCAATCTTACATGTATCAAAATTAGACAGTTTATTCAAGAATAAGGCCATACAATCTAAAAAGTAAGTGAATATTAAATACACACATATGTTAATTCTACAAACAATAAGTATATATATAAGTCATAATAAGGCATAAGAATACAGTATAAAATACAGTATAAAAATACAATGATAAAAGTATAATTGTAATTTAACAAAATGATATAAAATGCAAGTAAGTAAATGAATCAATCTTCAACTACAGTAAGATGAATAGCATATAATGGAGCATAAAACTGGGGAATTTAGCTGGATATATTTGGGTTTTTATCACATAAGAGGAGTGATAAATGTTGTGAAAGTTATGTTCTCCGCCCCCAAATTGTCTTTGGAATTAGGTAGAGGAGAATCCTTGAGTCCCTGCTAGGGGAACAACAGAAGAGCATCTGCCTCTAAGACTCTGTATTACCTGTATTACAAATGCTGCTAGGCTCAGATTTAGCTGAAATCTCTCAGAAAAATGACCTATTCTATGGATATACGGTAGAACAATCTTTATGCAAGCTGCAATGAGACCACAATAGAAAGCTCATGGCCCTTCAAGACCACAAGGGGGCATTTCCTTTCTTAGGTTTACAATAGTAGTTTAAAATGATAAACTAATAAACAAAATGTTGCAAGGATTTTATTTATTGATGTATTTGATTATATTAATCACATTTGGGCTAATTTACAGACATGATTAGTTCCTATTTACATTTGTCCCACAAGAAAAAGGCATTGAGAGGGGGAAGAGAGAAAAGAATAAACAAAAGCAGTACCAGTTTTTAAAGTTCTTGCAACAACTAACTAGGGTGATGGAATAGCTGCTGACTAAGGAATTAAAACAGCAAAGTCCTGTAAAGCAGTATTTTTCAAACGTGGCAACTTTAAGATACGTGGACTTCAACTCCCAGAATTCCCCAGCCAGCATTATGGGAGTTGAAGCCCACAGGTATGAATGTAGCCAAGTTTGAAAAACACTGCTCTAGAGGGCCAAGGAAATAATCCTGGTACTTATCCTTTCCTTGAGAATTTCCAGAGGGTGGAGGAAAGGTGTAACCACCCAACTCTGATCTCTAGTAGACTTGAATCTAACAATTGTCTCAATTCCCCTTCTCTGTTTGCTCTGTTTGTCTCTGGATTGCTTGTTAACTTTAGTATGGAGTTGTTAAAAGAGAACTGAATTTGGCTGCTATGCACCCCTATGTGATCTGAGAGAGCAATTGAAGAATGACTGTGTGTTAACTTAAGAGGGTGAGAGGTATAACTTGACAATGTAGGAATTACAGCATCTGCAGGAGAAGAATTTCAGAAGCTAGCAGGGAATCTTTGACTAAAATGTAGCTTAATAAGAACATGCAAACCCAGTGTATTTCAAAAATGTATAATTAAAATTTTACCCCACACTCATCTAATCCATGTAATTGTGGAACCCATAGATTTTATTATATTGCATGGATGATTTCCAAGATATGAACTTGCTAATACCTCTCTCTCTGTTTTTGATTTTATGACATTTTGTTCATATCCAATATGAAAAGCTTGCCTTTTATTCCTAGTGCTAAACAGTTGGCAACGTTGTCCCTAATGAATCTCCTCATTAGCAGCTGGGGCTTCATCAGGGCCCTATTGAAGCTCCCCCATAAATACACCCACCCACCCACCCACCCCAGCGGCTATCACAGATGGAATGGAAATCTCATTAATGGGAAAGTCTTTATCAAGATTTGCAACAGGGCCTAGGCAGATGAGCAACTTAATTGCAGCTGTTATCACAGGAGCCCACTTGAGTGATCTCTAGTCCTGCCTTGCTTTATCTTACTGAGCTCTCCCTTTTCCTGACAATTTTTCACAGGAAATGAGTCAGTCTTTGACTAACACAATGCAATCTCATGCTCTGAACATAGCTTTTCATGCATCCGATGCCACCAAAAAGCTTGGCTTCCCTGGACCATCCCTCATGGCTCATAATTAAGGGAGCATTTTTATTAGCCATTCTCACATTGCTTTAGCTGTTATGTATTTCTCTCAATTCATCCCTTTCCATCCATCCATCCATCCATCCATCCATCCATCCATCCAATATCTATACTAATCTCTATTTCTTCAGCCCAGATACCTCCAGAAGTTTTGGAGATCAGGTGCTTCAAAGACTCAGCCAGCATGCTCCTGCAAACAAGCCAGAAACATAATACATGGATCAATATAGCCATACTATTATCCGTATCAATATTCAATTATTTCTATTATTTGCTGCAGCTGTACAATGCAATCAAAATAATTAATAGAACACAATCATGATATGCCTTCAGGAGCAAAATTTTAATTAATAAACAAGTAGTCCTTGACTTACAATTCGTTTAGTGACCAAAGTGATTTTTGACCATTTATGACCATTGCAGCACTCCCATGGTCACATGAGCAAAATTCAGGCACTTGGCAACTGGTGTGTATTTATGATGGTTGTGCTGTTCTGGCGTCATGTGATCACCCTTTGTAACCTTCCCAGACGGCTTCCAACAAAGTCAATGGAGGAAGCCAAATTCATTTTATGACCTCATGATTCACTTAACAGTTGAAGTGATTCTGTTAACAACTGTGGAGTAAAAGATCATAACATAAGGTGCAACTCACTTAACAATGGCCTTGCTTAACAGCGTAAATTGGGGCTCAATTATGGTCATAAATTGAGGACTACCTGTATTTGCTTTTAATCTTATTGAAAACCTCCTCCCTAGAGTCTTGGAAGGTAGACATGAATTAATGTAAATAAAACAATAAATGTGATATTAAAAAAGGGGGGAAAAGATGGTGAGGAATAATGCTTGACTCCTGGTGATTTGATACATATCCTTGTAGTTTTATGGGAAGCAAAGACTGTAGTTATTTACCATTCCCTTCTTCCAGAATATTTCTATATTTTCCCTGCTTAGCACAGAGTCTTAATTTCCCCAATGTCCGCCATCCAAGTACTAATCAAGGCTAATCCTGCTTAATTTCTGAAAGTTCAGGAGTAAAGTGATAGGTTTAACCTGCTGAACTATTGGATAATACTTTACTCTCTCCTTCTCCTTCAAACATGATTTTGTTATGATTTTAAGCAGCGGAGACTACAGGCATTACAAAATGTAGCCCTAAATTATATAGGTACATGTTCAGAATGTCAGTGAACCATCCAGAAAATGGAGGGGTGGGTCCATGTATGCAGTGTGGTTTTTATAGAATGTAATGATATTTTTTTTAATTCAGAAGGTGTAAAAGAGTCACGGAACTTCCATATTTGGGACCTAGCCAATGAGAAAAAACTGGATACTGTACAGCAGAATTTCCCCTTTTCACTTTCCTTAGAAATATCATCTTCAGGCGGTTCTATCTGCAGTCTTCGGACTCCTCTATCCCATTTCATCTTCACTTTGGACTAGATATCCAAAATATAGTGATGAATGAGTGAATGAATGAAGACTGATCACTGTTTAGGATTGAATTTTGTATCTCTCTCTCTACGTATCTGTCCTATAACAATTACTGTATTATATTTGGTATCAGTTTGATAGCTGATATGGTACAATATTCTCAGAACTTGCAGAGCAGATTTAATCACCCTATTTTGTTTTGGAAATAAAATTCAAATGAAGTTGTATTTCTCTTTCCCAGGATTAGTTTGGTGGAATGATATTTCATAAACCTAGTTTGGGGAAAGAAGGAGCCAGATGCAAATGTGTCTTATCTCTTATCTCTCCCTCCCTGTGTCTTATCTCTCCCTCCTTATATGTTTGGCAGGTGGACACTGATGATATTCTAACCAAAAAAGAACAAATTTGTTTGCTGAATGAAGCAAAATCAATATGTCACAATCAGAGACCAAGACTTGTGCAGAAGAACCTATTGATTCCCTTCCCCCTTTGCATGATGGCAGAGACAAGTTAGAAGCAGGTGGTGGATGGGAAGAAGGCTTGTGGTAGTATATGATAAAGTACAACTGCTTAGACAACTAGTTTGGCTAATAGTGAGAAGAGTTCACCAGGCTACCCATGCTGGTCCAAGAGTGATGAAAAGATGGTTAGAGAGAAGATACAAAGCTGAGAATGTAAAAGACTGTGTAAGACAGTAATGGATCAGTGCAAAGTATGTCAGAAGAATAATACTACAGGGTGAGCCAAAATCCCACAAGGACATACCAGAATCACCTGCTATCCAGGAGAAGCTTGGCACGTTGATTTTACAGAAATGCCTAAGAAAGGAGCAAAGAATAACCTTTTGGTTTTAATTGACATATTCACTGGATGGCCAGAGGCCATACCCACAGCCACCCAAACAGCTAAAGAAGTTGTCAAGATCATGATAGAAATAATTATTCCAAGATTTGGAGTATCAAAAAGTATTGAATCTGACAATGGCAGACAATGGTTCAGGGAGTTAGTAAATACTTAGGAATCACCTGATGCCTTCATTCTTAGGAATCACCTGGTATCTTCATTGCAGAATGATTTAACCGAACATTGAAGATCCATTTAGCCAAGTGATGCCAAGAGACCCATCTGTCTTGGCCACAGATTTTGCCCATTGCTTTAACTCAAATCAGGGCATTATCTCGAGGGCAGTGGAAACTGTCACCTTTTGAGATGCTCTATGGTAGACCTTTCTCATTCCCGGTCAATATCAAGGGATGAAGGAGAAATAAATATAACCCAATATTTGCAGAAACTGGCCCAGGTTTTGTCTCGTATTTCTAAACAGGTGCAGGACGCTTTGCCACCTGTGACAACAGTGCCACCATGTGTCCAGCCTGAAGAGTGGGTTTGAGTGAAAGAACTCTTCCCAAGTACAACCAGTGCCAAATGGTCAAATCCTCACCAGGTTCTTCTCAGCACAGCCACAGCTGCTAAAGTTGAAGGCATCAAGATATGGATCCATGTTTCCAGATTAAAAAAGATTCCACGCTCCGGTGGAAGTGTCAACCTATCACTGATTTGAAGCTACATTTGCAACAAACACCAGCATCACCAGCAGATCTTTTCGAAGACCTAGACTCCTGACTTCTTGTTGTTTACTTCATTGCAATTTGCCTACCTCTTTGGATTATTGCTGCTTGATATGCTGAAAAAGAAAACTGCATTTGGTGATTAGAAGCCAGACTTCAGCACTCTCCCATCAGACCTAGTGGTATTAACTGCTTGATGTGTCTACTGCCTCCAACATCTTTTGCTATTTTCCTTCCATAAGAGGCATCATCAGATTTATTTGTCATCGAGGACTCCGTATCCTATGACATATTGGCATCAGGTGAGGAATATAACAGTGATGACTAGGAACTATTGTTCTAACATTTTCCACCTGAAAGGGATTCTAATGATCCTGATCCTGATCCTGAACTCAATTTTCCCAACTTCTGAGGAGGGCTCTACCGGCGTTCTTTGTTTTCTCAGCCTTGGTGTTTGGAAACCTGGCATGTCTCATTCTCTTTTGCATAAAAGAGGAGCTTGGGGAGTGGGAATTTATAAGGGAAAATGTTCATATGTAATGAATAGTGTTTGTCTTAACACTGTTGATCAAAATTCGAGAGTCGCAGGAAATTAAAGGAATAGAAGTTAATAAAAAAGAGTATAAGTTAAGAGCTTTTGCGGATGACTTGGTCATCACTTTGTCGCAACCTACTTATTCTGTAGTAAAATTATTACAGCTGATTCATAATTATGGTTTGGTTTCGGGTTTTAAGATTAATGTTAATAAGACAAAAATTTTGCCCAAAAATATGACTAGTCGGGAGAAGCAGATTTTGGTTAACTTGACGGGTTTTGAAATTGTTAATAAGGTAAAATATTTGGGGATGATGCTATCTGTTTCTAATGCAAAATTATTTAAAAATAATTATGAAAGGTTGTGGGTTAGGGTACAGAGAGACTTGAAGAATTGGGAAAAGTTGCAATTATCCCTCATGGGAAGAATTGCAGTGATAAAAATGAATATTCTACCCAAGTTTCTCTTTTTGTTCCAAATGATACCGATTTTGAAGAATGAGATCAATTTAACTGAGTGGCAGAAAGGCCTTAATAAATTTATTTGGGCAGGGAAAAAGCCAAGGGTTAAATTTAAAATTATGCAAGATTTCCGTGAGAGGGGAGGACTCAAGGTGCCGAATTTGAAATTATATTATGATGCGGTGGTTTTAACATTAGTTAGTGACTGGGTAAATTTGACAAATTCTGATATACTTCACTTAGAGGGATGGAATTTACTTTTTGGGTGGCATGCCTATTTAATATTTAATAAAAAAATGGATTGGGCTTTTAAATCTCATATCTTAAGAATTTCTTTACTTAGGGTTTGGAGAAAATATTACAAAAGTGATTTTAAAGTACCATTATGGGCTGTACCTTGGCATGCAATAGAAGGAATAAAAAGAGGGGTTAAAATGGATATGGTGTCCTATAGACAGTTACTTAAATGGGATGGACAAAACTGGCAGTTAAAATTACGGGAAGAGTTAGCACAAGAAAATATTATTTATTCTTGGTTCCAATATAGGCAATTATTAGATAGATGGAAGATGGACTGTAAGGTGGGTTTTTACAGAGAAGATGAAAATCTTATTAAGCAAGTGAAGGATCAAAGACAAACCCACATTAAGAGGATCTATGGGGTTTTAGTTGAATTGGATTCAGAAACGGAACTAATTAAAGATTGTATGATTAGATGGGCGCAGAATTTTGGTGAGCCAGTTCCATTGGACACCTGGGAAATTATTTGGGTGAGAAATGTCAAATTTACACAAGCACAGAACTTAAGGGAGAATTTTTATAAAATGTTTTATAGATGGCACCTTGATCCACAAAAAATGTCTTTTATGTACCCTGACTTACAACCTAAATGTTGGAGATGTGGTTGTATGGATGCTACTTATTATCATATTTGGTGGTCGTGCAGAGAGATAAAAGCATTCTGGATTAAGATATGGTGGAATATCCAGAGAATTTTTAAAAGGAGGGTAAAATTTACTCCACAATTATTTTTGTTAGGTATAGTTACTGATTGTGACACAAAGGAGGTTATATTGATGTTAAACTTGATAACAGCTGCGAGGCTGTTAGTAGGACAATATTGGAAGAAGGAATCTTTGCCTACATTGCAGGAATGGTTTCTTAAAGTGTCTCATTTGGCGGAAATGGCAAAGATTTCGGCTTTCTTAAAGGGACAAACGCAAGAGAAATTTCTTGCTGTTTGGGATAAATGGATAAAATTCATACAATTTAAATTTGATATAAAAATATTATATAGTTTTTTCATAATTTTTAACTTTATATATATATATATATATTCTATTTTATATTCTTTTTTTATAATTTTTTTTAACTTTTTCTTTAATTAAGCCTATATTCTGCTCTGGGAGGTCCTGGGGGGGGAAGGGGGGGTTTGGGTAGGGGTGGGGGAAGGGGGGTTTTGTTGGGTAATGTTTGTTTTTTATTTGTATATGTTGTTTTTTGTTTTTGTATTGTTTCTTATTTTTTGTAAAATTTATAAAACTCTTTAATAAAAAAAAAAAAAAAGAATGAATGGTCTGGAAGTTTGGTAACTCAGAAGATAAACTCATGTTATCCAGGAGAATGCAATTGCTGGGAACAGGCTTTGATTAATGACTATCTGTCGCAAGCACCCAAATATCTATGCAGAATGACAGTTCGCACTCTGAGGGTAGGGATCTGTCCTCCCTGAAAATGCAACCTGCCATCCCCTTTCCCTCCAGTGTGGAAATGAAGGTATAAAAACAGTGACATCCACACTTCATCTGACTGGGAGGTGAATAGGCAAGTGTGCTTTGCAATTTCATGTTTCTCACAGAGCAAAGAGAAGCATGAAATCAGATGACATCCTGTCAAAAGTGTATAAAAACCAGGAGTTAAAATTACTAAAGGAGTTAAAATTACTAAAACGTTAGTTTACCATTCTGATTACATATGTCATGGAATAAAATCTACATGCATATATAACCAGACACAATATGCCACCTGTTCCAGAAATAACCAAGTGGTGTGTCACACTCCAAAGGGAGCTAGGTACATTTCCAAAGCATGGGTATATACATATTCAGGGAATAATTATTGTTAAGTCCTGGGAGCGATGGTGAATGAAGAATATGCATGTCTCTGAAACAGCTCTTTATTGTGCTTACTTACAACTCCAACAACAACTAGCAAAAAGGCACGCAGGCCTCATTTTATATGCTCCCAATCCATGGACAAGATGGCAACATTTCCAGGCACTTTTCGCGCCTTGCGCATGCGCGCTCGGCTGGCGCCACTCAGTCTGGTCCCGGGCAGGTTCTGCAATTGACTGGGAGCCTTGCAATGTCCCGAGCCTGCATTTGCAGGCTCAGAACACAACACCCCCCCCCCTTAGCTAGAACACACACGGTACGTGTTCTTACAATCCATATAAAATAATATATGTAAAAAATAATCATTTTGTTTTTCCATTCTACCAACACTCCATTCTACTACAACTTGTTTGCCACTCTTTAATGTGTGCTTCGCAGGTTCTATTCCTACCCACATATGTTCCATCTCTTCTCCATAGACTAGTATTGTTCTTAGGCTGACAATAACCTTACATACTCATCTAGTGTTTAGGAGGGGCCTTAACCTGTTTGCAGGCTCAGGACACAATAATTATGGTAAACAATTGGTTTATAATCACACTATGTTTGACTAAAGTCCAGAAATGTTTCTTTGTTTTGACACTTCCAAAGGAATAGACCAAGGACAGGGACCAGATGATAACTATGAAATCTGTTGTGACTCCCTGAATTGAGAAAAGTCTTGCATTACTGAAAAGTAAATATGTATATGATAACAATGGTTATGGACCAGCTCCCAGAGCTTTTGGAGTCTCACCCGATCAGTTTGTCTACTGGTAATATCCAACATGAAAATGACTAAAGGTCCCCCCACTGACCATAATTACAATCAAGTTTGGTTTAACCTGACTGAAGGTGCTACTAGGACTGAATGTGCTCTAGGGACATACACCCCTATTTGCCTTCATTTCAAAGATCCAACCACAAAGTCTCACCTTTTTGGAATAGGGATCTCAGGAAAAGGTAGAGACTAAAGGAATGGTGTAAAGGGGAAGGCTTTGGATATATTAGTCACGATGTCAGTAGCTGGTCCAATCAAAAGTTGTACAAAAGAGATGGTTTGCATCCATCAAAAAAAGGGACTGAGTTACTCGGCTATAAATTCACAGATTTTCTGGAGGGAAATTTAAACTAAACAGCGGGGACAGGGAGTTAATTGATACGGAACAACCCTGTCCCCGGCAATTTAAAAACTATAGGGCTATCAGTGCATGTAGCACAGATGTGTGTGTGGACAAGAATACCAACCTTGCTACCAATCAAAATGAAGCCTCTAATAGCGAGTGCCATATAAAGTGCACTAACCAAATAGGTGGTAAGACAATAGGGGAACTCAGGCACCACACAGGTTATGTAGAAAGGAAACACAGGGCCACCCACAAAGGACTCAAATGTTTATACACCAATGCACAAAGTATGAACAGCAAACAGGGTGAACTAGAAATTCAGGTTAATGAGGGCAGATACGATATTGTTGCCATTACGGAAACATGGTGGGATGAAACTCACACATGGAACACACAGCTAGAGGGATTTAAATTATTTAAAAGAAACAGACCAAATAAAAGAGGAGGTGGAGTTGCTCTCTATATAAGAAATAACTACATCTTCACAGAAATAGAGTACAACAATGATAAAAACTGTCTTGAATGCATTTGGGTCAATATAAAAGGGGGGGGAAATGACATTGCCATAGGTGTATACTACAGACCACCCAACCAAACAGAGGAAATAGATGAACTTTTTGCTAGTCAGCTAACTAAGGTATGTAGGAAGCACATCACAATAGTAATGGGGGACTTTAACTACCCTGACATCAACTGGGAGACAAACTCCGCACCAAGTGGAAGATCAAACAGGTTCCTGGCAAACCTAGCAGACAACTTTGTCTCCCAAAAAGTAGAGAATGGAACTAGGGGATTAGCCATTTTGGATCTAATTCTCACTAACAGAGATGAAATGATAGACGGTGTTGGAGCCATAGGAACCCTGGGAGGAAGTGATCATGCAATATTAGAATTCAACATTATAGAAGCACAACCAATAGAACACAGTCAAACTAGAGTCTTGGACTTCAAGAGAGCTAATTTCAATAAACTTAGAGAGGGCTTGGGAAGGATTCCATGGATGAGAATCCTCAAGGGGAAAACAACTCAAGAAGCTTGGGAAATTTTGAAAAATGAGATAATAAAAGCACAGTCTAGCACAATACCAACAAAGAGGAAAAATAACAGCTCTCAAAAGAAACCAGCATGGCTGCATAAAGAACTCTCTGACAAATTGAAAGATAAAAAGGACAAGTATAGAAAGTGGAAAGAGGGGAACATAACTAAGTCAGAATATCAGCAAATAGCCCGAGCCTGCAAAGATGAAGTGAAGAAAGCCAAGGCTCAAAATGAACTGAGGCTTGCGACCAAAGTCAAAAATAACAAAAAAAGCTTCTTTCAACATGTAAAAAACAAGAAAAAAGTGAAGGAAATGATTGGTCCATTAGTGGGTGGAAGTGGCAAGAAGGTGACAAGCAACAGGGAGAAAGCAGAACTATTTAACTCATTTTTTGCATCTGTCTTTACACAAAGGGAAAAAACAGACCAACCTATCAAAAATAGTGCCACAAAAAACAAAACAGAAACACAAGTTAAGATAGGCAAGAAAATCGTTAGTGAGCACCTGTCCAGCCTAGATGAGTTCAAATCGCCAGGACCAGACGGATTACACCCCAGAGTTCTCAAGGAACTGGCAGATGTGATATCGGAGCCACTGAACTATATTTTTCAAAGATCCTGGAACACAGGGGAACTACCAGAGGACTGGAAAAGAGCTGATGTAGTTCCCATCCTCAAAAAAGGAAAAAAAATGGATCCAGGAAATTACAGACCTATCAGCCTGACCTCAATACCTGGGAAGATCCTGGAAAAGATAATCAAACAACGAATCAACGAACACCTAGAGGCAAACAAAGTCATTACTAAAAGCCAACATGGGTTTGTCAAAAATAGATCATGCCAGACAAATCTTATTGCATTCTTTGACCAAGTGACAAAATTAGTGGATCAGAGGAATGCTGTGGACATAATTTACTTGGACTTCAGTAAGGCATTTGATAAAGTAGATCACAACCTACTACTTGACAAGATAGAAAAATGTGGGGTAGACAGAACCACCACCAGATGGATCCGTAGCTGGCTGACCGGCCGTACTCAGCGAGTGGTCCTCAATGGAACTGCATCTATATGGAGGGAAGTGTGTAGTGGGGTGCCCCAGGGCTCTGTTCTGGGCCCAGTACTCTTCAACATCTTCATCAACGATTTGGATGAAGGGATAGATGGGGAACTCATCAAATTTGCAGATGACACCAAGCTGGCAGGAATAGCCAACACTCCAGAAGACAGGCTTCAGATACAGAAGGATCTGGACAGACTTGAACACTGGGCACTAACTAACAAAATGAAATTCAATGGTGAAAAAAGCAAGGTTCTACATTTAGGCAAGAAAAACCAAATGCACAAGTACAGCATAGGTGGCACCATGCTCAATAGTAGTAACTGTGAGAGGGACCTCGGAGTCCTAGTAGACAATCACTAAATATGAGCCAGCAGTGTGCTGCAGCTGCCAAAAAGGCCAACACAGTGCTAGGCTGCATTAACAGAGGGATAGAATCAAGATCACGTGAAGTATTAATACCACTCTTCAATGCCTTGGTAAGGCCACACTTGGAATACTGCATCCAGTTTTGGTCACCACGATGTAAAAAAGATGTTGAGACTCTAGAAAGAGTACAGAGAAGAGCAACAAAGATGATTAGGGGACTGGAGGCTAAAACATATAAGGAACGGTTGCTAGAATTGGGTATGTCTAGTTTAACGAAGAGAAGGACAAGGGGGGACATGATAGCAGTATTCCAATATCTCAGGGGCTGCCATAAAGAAGAGGGAATTAAGCTATTTTCCAAAGCACCTGAAGGCAGGACAAGAAGCAACGGGTGGAAACTAATCAAGGAGAGAAGCAACCTAGAACTAAGGAGAAACTTCCTGACAGTGAGAACAATTAATCAGTGGAACAGCTTGCCTCCAGAAGCAGTAAATGCTCCAACACTGGAAGTTTTTAAGAAGAGACTGGACAGCCATTTGTCCGAAATAGCGTAGGGTTTCCTGCCCGAGCAGGGGGTTGGACTAGATGACCTCCAAGGTCCCTTCCAACTTTACTACTATTACTATTACCATTATGGAAGAATTATTGTAAAAACTGTTCATTTACAAGAGACACATAAAACCTACCAAGTTCACAGTGTCTTTTGGGAAACTATTAAGCAAAAGATTGAAATATCTTCAGTTATCAAAAAATTGTTCATTGATTTGGCAGAAAGAATTGGTGCAAGGTTAAACATTGTTGGAATATTCATGAACAGGAAGAGTCATGTGGTAACTCTGTCAGCCAATGTGAGGAAAGTGCTACTGAGTCTGTGCAAAAAGAGTATTGAGTTAGGAGCTGGATTTCCAGTCTCTGTTTTTGTCTCTGATCTGTCTCTGTAAGAAATCTTCAATTAAGCTATGTTGCTGTAAAGAAGAATGTATGGTAATGTAAATATTTTGATATAAAGAAGTTATTTTGAATCAGCTAAATGCAGTCAACTGTGAGAGCTTCTGATTTATTTTTTCACCAATAGAGAAATTAAAATTCTCTAACAGGTTATGGGCCCAGAGCTTACTAAGGACTGCATTGTAATTTAAAGCTGGAAGAAATTGCCTGTATTTAGAAAGTATAAGAACAAGACAGAATTAGCAGAATGGCTGCAATGGAATTTAAGGAAAACTGTGTGCCTTGTTTGGGCCAGAAGAATTACATTGTGTGGGCTGCAAAAATGGAATGTTTGCTGAAAACTAAAGAGCTGTGGTATATTGTAGAAAATCCACCACAAGTATTTACAGCTGTTGATCAGAAAAGTCATGCTAGAGCAATGGCTTATCTCATCTTGAATTTAGATGATGTACAATTTCTAAATGTTGCAAATTTAAAGACTGCAAAGGAGATTTGGTTAAAATTGAGAGCTGTGCTCATGAATGTTTCTGCATGCAATATAGTGCAATTGTCAAGAAAACTTTACAGGGCCTGTTTGCAACCAGGTGAATCTGTGGAACAGCATTTAAATAAAATGCAAAGTTTATTTTTGGACTTAGAACAACGTGGGATTAAATTTCCTGAGTCCCAGAAGGTTTTATTGGTATTGAACAGTTTAGATAAAACCTGGGACACAGTTTCTGCAATATTTGAATGCAAAGAAGAGCAAGACTTAAAGTTTGAGGCTTTAAAGGCATGTTTGCTTAATGAAGAAGAAAAACGCCATTTTAGAAGCAGCCACGAGGAAGAGAAATTTCTGAGGAGGGGGTCCAGACTGCAAGTCTCCAGAGGAGAAGAAACAAGCAGATCGGACCCGGACCAAATTGCAACAAAAGAGAGATTTTGCAAGTAGAGAGCTTTACAAGTAAAGAATTTCTACATTTGTGGAGCCAGCACACATTTGCAAAGGAACTGTTTGCAAAGGAACTGTTTGCAGCAAAGGACATTTGTGCAACCAAAAAGGACTGCTTTGCAAAAGGAACATTTTGGTGTTGCAAAAGTTTGCTATAGCAACAACAGAGACAAGTGGCTAATAGATAGTGGGGCAAGTCAAACAATTGTTAATGACTCTGAATTATTTTGCAGGTTTGTTCCAGTAGCACAAGAAGCTGTGGCTTTGGCAAATGGCCAGAAAGCAAAAGTCATTGGAAGAGGCGATGTAAAAATTCCATATTTGGAATCAAAGTTTACCAATGTGATGTGTGTACCTGAGATGGAACATAATTTGTTAAGTGTGTCTAATTTAGACAAACAAGGTTTTGAGATCATTTTTGTAAATGGGAAGTGTCTCATCAAAAGGAATGGGAATATTTGTGCAGAAGGCATAAAGGAAGATAATCTATATGTATTGCAGGGACAAAAGGTTCAATGTTCCCATATATTTAAGAATGTTGCAGAGCATGATTCATGTGTTCATCTTCTGCATAGAAGACTTGGCCATGCAAGCTTTAAAGTTTTGCAGCAAATGCAAGATTTTGCAGAAGGGCTAAATTTGAAGGGATGCAAAACATATTTGGACTGTGCAGTATGCAAAGCATCAAAGTCAAAGGCATTCCCAGTTAGTAAATATAGCACAAGACAAACAAAAAGAGTTCTAGAGCTGGTCCATGCAGATCTGGTGGGACCTATGCAAGCCAGTTTGGGAGGAGCAAAATATGCACTGGTAATTGTTGGTGATTATAGCAGGTATTCGTTTTGCTACTTGCTTAGAGATAAGACAGAGGTGCTACAACAATTCAAACAGTGGGTAAGTTTTGTAGAGAAAAGGTGCAGACAACAAGTGTGTCATTTGCAAACTGACAGAGGTACTGAATTTATGTCAACTAAATTCCATCAATGGTTGGGGCAGTTGGGGATAAGACACAGACGTACAAATCCTTACACAGCAGCAGAGAATGGTGTAGCTGAAAGAAGGAATGGTGTTTTGCAAACAATGAAAGATTCATTATTGGAGGATTCTGATTTGAGCAGGTCATATTGGGGAGAAGCCATATTGACTGCTAATTGTATAGTTAACAGGTTGTGGAGTTCCTCCATTAATAATACTCCATATACCATTCTATATGGGAGAAAGCCATCACTGGCACATTTGAGAATTTTTGGAAGTACTGCATGGGTACATATTCCAAAAGCAATCAGAAGAAAGGGACAGAAAAAGGCAAGAAAGCTCAGGTTTGTGGGCTATGAGCCAGGGTCAAAAGGATATCGCTAATTTTGCAGAACAAAATTGGGACAGAATTAATGCAAATTCTGGGTATGTCTCACTTAATGACAGTGATCTGTTTAATGACAACTAATCTAATGATAAAAAAAATTATTGAAGATGTCAATGTTCAGGGAGGAGAGGTTGAACAAGACCTGAAACCAGAAAGACTTGAGACACAGGAGCAGTTAATACCACGTAGGTCAGAGCGATGTAACAAAAGAATTCCGCCTGACAGGTATTCTGCCAGCAAGGTAAAGGTTTACAATGTGTGGTATGAGCCAAGAAGTTATAAAGAGATGTTGGCATTACCAAAAGCTGAACAAGAAAAATGGAAGGAGGCCATGGATAAAGAGATGAAATCCATGGGAGACCATGAAGTATTTAAATCAGTGACTTTGCCACAGAGAATCAAAGCTGTGGATTGTAAGTGGGTATATAAGAAAAAGGTATTGCCAAATAATGATATACAGTATAAGGCCAGGTTAGTGGCACAAGGTTTTTCACAATTAAAGAATGTGTTAAGTCAATAGGTCTGATGTCTCTTCCTGTCATGAAGGGAGGAGTGTTGGAATATTCATGAACAGGAAGAGTCATGTGGTAACTCAGTCAGCCAATGTGAGGAAAGTGCTACTGAGTCTGTGCAAAAAGAGTAGAATATTCATGAACAGGAAGAGTCATGTGGTAACTCAGTCAGCCAATGTGAGGAAAGTGCTACTGAGTCTGTGCAAAAAGAGTATTGAGTTAGGAGCTGGATTTCCAGTCTCTGTTTTTGTCTCTGATCTGTCTCTGTAAGAAATCTTCAATTAAGCTATGTTGCTGTAAAGAAGAATGTATGGTAATGTAAATATTTTGATATAAAGAAGTTATTTTGAATCAGCTAAATGCAGTCAACTGTGAGAGCTTCTGATTTATTTTTCACCAATTAGAGAAATAAAAATTCTCTAACGAACATAATAAGCTGCTATGTTTGTGGGAGAACCAATATGGGAGAGCAATGGCTTTGGGAAGCTAAAGAAATGCCCACTACCAACTTCTTTTCATTTAACTTCAAATGGGAGGACTGGCAGAGACCAACTCTATGGGTGTTGCAAAGTGCTGTGGTAGGAGAAAGGTACTTTGTTCGAACAACTGATTCCCCTTATCTTGAACCAATGGGAGAATTGGCCTGTGAATCTGGACGGTTGTGCAACCACACTAAACCTACACATTGTTTCTGGTGGTCTAACCAAAATTTGTCCTGTTCTAATCCTTTTAATTCATCAACACAGGAACTGTTGTATCAAATATGGAATGATCCTGGAAATCCTTCCTGTCAGAATCCAATTATATTTCATCTTTAATCATCAAATATAGAAAACCCCAATTCTGCCTTCTCTGGATTCTGCCATAAGAGGGAGAGAAGGGGGAGAACAAAGGGGTTTTATGGCCCTCACTTCCTTCAGTACACTTCAAAGAGCTGAATGTTGTTTATTGTAACCAAAGCGTTAGCATACCAAAGAAGGGTATTTGCCTTTCATGTAGTTATCTGAAGTCTCTATCCAGACGGAAGAAAGAAGAAAGGGGGTGGAATTGTGATACTTGAAACTATCACTGGAAGGGGGGTTGATTGGATGGGACTACTGGGGAACCCCTTAAAACCTTGAATGGGAGAGCTTGAACCCCAAGTCCTGTCTAGCACGCCTGCAACCATTTTCTCTTAATAAAGGATTCCTGTTGGAAGAATTATTCCAAGAGTTCTGTCTTCTTAAGATGCAAAGTGGGGTGGGTCCTTACACTTCCCTTCCATGAATTGCACCTGACCATTGGTATTGGATTTGTGGATGAGCATATACTCAGCTACCTTTAAACTGGACAGGAGCTTGTGTTTTGGGGTCCATCAAACCAAGTTGTTTCTTGTTACCTCTCAAACAAGGAGAGAAACTTGGTGTCACCGTATGATGAGCTGGGAAAAGTAAAAAGAGAAATACCTGGTGATATACGTGACTGGGAAAGAGATAAGAAGTGGCCTCCTGAAAGGATCATTCAGGTGTATGATCCAGCAGTTTGGGCCAATGATGGAAGCTAGGGATATCAAATTGAGGAAATCACAGACTGAATGAGGAAGCTTGCACATGTGCCAGTCCAAACCTGGGATGGAATTATAGATTCTGTTGGATGGTTTGGAGGGATGTTTGGAGATTGGAAAAGAATTTGTTCCTCATAGCTCTATCCTTTCGAGGATTAATGTTATTACCTTGCTTGATAGCTTTAATAAAATCAATTGTTGCTAGCATGATATCTGGAATGACTGTTATAGCAACAGGAAAGCAAAATAAACCAGCTAAGGTCCTAACTCTGATGTCACTATCTGAAGAATATGTGTTTCTAGTTCAAAAATAGAATGCATTCTATTATCATAAAAAGGGAGGAATGAAGGCATAAAAATGTAATCTTTCAAAATATAATCTTTTATGTATAATTCATCTTTCATGTATAACATAGTCCAGCATTGTTTATTTATTTTTGCTTTCTGTACATGCTCCAATGTAATTTAAATTGTGCTGACCAAAGGGAAAGAAAAGTTTTCTATTACTTTAAAAATGTTACTGCTATAGCTCGCAACATACAGCAGCGTTCTTTTTCCACCCCCTTTCTCCTTGGATGGTATCAGCTTTTTATTTCTCTACCCTGCTGCCTGCAAAGTAACAAGGTACGTTTCTGGGTTAATTGGCAGCTATTGAGCTATATTCAAAGCTTAGAGATGCAGAATTGCAACGTGCTTGATAGATAAGGAAATTCAAACAAAAAAGAAATCTTTAGATGTGCAGTGTTGCAATGTTAAGAAAAAATGTGTATTAGTTATAAAAGGCAGAACTCATTCTCCTCTGTCTCACAGTATGTGTGTGTGTGTGTGTGTGTGTGTGTGTGTGTGTGTGTGTGTGTGTGTGTGCGCGTGTGACATGAGATTGGGACACCCACCCATTACTTTGATCAAAGGAATAAAGCTAATTTATTCTTTTCAGTTGCCTCGTGTTCAAAATCTTATTGGATTTATTGGAATTCTGAGTAAAAACCTTACAAAATAATATTAGATACAAAGTTTTCTTCACTTCCCTCTCCCTGTTCCTCTTCTGAACATCTGTAGATATAAAAGGAATAAAAGATATTACAATGTGTTTATTAAAGTACCTATTCTAATCAGGATGCTCAACTTTTGTTAAGCATTATTATTATATTATAGATCCAGTATCCTTATTCTGAGATGCTTCTAAAATAATTTCGGTATATTGAGGTACCACTATATCTCTGAGAAGAGCAAGAATTTCAGTATTTCAGAGCTGTTGAATTTTTGCTATGCTGAGTAGTTACGATGCAGAAGAGAGCAAATGTACATAGGAAAGATCAAAGGAGTCCTAAGACAGGCCTGTCTCAATTCTGCTTCTTGATTACTCCTGCTTGGCTTCTCCAACTCCTTGAGAAGTTAAAGATAGGAAGATAATAGAAAATTACTACCCCTTTTTTCAATTTCATGTCAGAGCCAATGACACTTAAAAAAAGAGCTTGAAAAGAATATTGAGGGATTATGAATAACTAGGCAGGATGGCAAGAGTTTGGAGGGCAAGGGCTGTTTCCACTCATATTTCCAACAGAAAGTAGAATGGATATGTTGCTGCTAGCCTTCTGCTAAAAACTAAAGAGAATCAGCAGTGTTGCCACTGTTTGCTTTCCTATCAGCTTTTTCTACTGGTGCCTATTTTGCCAAGAGCTTCTTTGGTGCAAGCACACTGCCTCATGGGAAATGAACTCATTTACTGAATTAACCCAGTTTCCTGGGTAGGCACAACACATGAAGCCATAAACTAGCCAACCACATTTTGACTTAGTATCTCAAGTGAACCGAGCCAAAATGTGGTTGCTAAGAGGACAATTCAGGTCCTGAAAATAGGAGCTGTTCTAAGAGGATTCTAATACAGAACACAGGATGAGAAACAATTTCGACAATACTTTGGTAGCCCACCACTCTAAGAGAAGAGGGCTCACCTATAGAATCTTCTCACAACAGCTACTTTTGGTCCGGCAGCATCACTCTCTATCTATGATAGGGATAGGGAAAGAGAGAAGTGAAGCCCTAAGGTGAGCAATAAAACAAACTTTCAGAGGCCTCGCACTGGCCTCCCAACAAGACTGGGGAAAAAGCTGCTCCTGCTTCTCTTTCTTAACAGGCTTGAATGGAATTAATTGTTTACAGCATTAAAAATATCATAAGCCACCTGGAATTATCTATATTTGAGATGGGCACCTGTATGAATTTGTTTAATAAATAAATAAAAAATAAATGAAATGGATGGTTATGTCTTAGCAAACAGGTATCTGTCTAAATAAAAGTTATTTCAATAGGTAGAAGGAATAAAACAAATGCAACTAATAAACAGAGTACTGTTTATTCCTAAAAAAAACAAAAACAAAAAAACACCAGTGTTTGGAAGGATTCTTATTGTGGCATACAAATGTAAATTTACTTAGAAGTAAAACACACTATATTCCCTGAGGTTTATCTATGAATTGGTTATATAAATCAGAATGTTTATTTTTGTGTCAAACCCAGAATTATAACAGGCAGAACATAATGCTATTTTGCATACTAGGATATTTTAATGAGTCCTTTGAGTTTCTATTTCTTTATTGTTGTTTTTCCACTTCCTACCCTTTCTCAACAGCCCTGGCATCTTTTTCTCTAGTTTGCCAACTCAGCCTGATTCCACACCTTGCAGTACTTTCTCTTCCTGCGTAATACGGCTAATTACTAGGATGCAGTATTGCAGGCTAACTCTGCCTGCTGCCAGGAGTTACATCATGACCAGCTCAAGGTTGACTCATCCTTCCATCCTTCCAAGGTCAGTATTGTCCCCAATAATATTGCCCCATATTGTTGGGGGTGTAATTCTGACACTATAAACAGCTTAGAGAGTGCTGTAAAGCATTGTGAGGTGGTATAGAAGTCTAAGTGCAGGTATTCATGTGAAAATTCTTATATTCCCTCCCTGAATTGCAGTGTTGCTAGGCTAGATTTTTCAGAAAGGACTTATATTTTCTCTGAAGAGATCTAGATCTAATTTTTCTTTCTTTTTTATTGAAAAGTTTTATAAAAGTTACAATATGCACCCCAAAACCCACCTACCCTAAACTCCCCCTCACCCCCCCCACTTCCCAGAGCTGAGTACAGGGTAACAAATATAATAATCATACTCTAACTAACATTAACCAACTATGTAAATAACCAAGTCCATAATGCGCTTTAACTCCCCTTTAACATAAAAATAAACAAATTAAAAATAAACATAATAACATAAACAAGTTAATATCCTAATTCTTGAACAATACAATATCCAAATTGTTAAACAATATTAATACTAAAAATAATAATAAAACTAATAAAAATTCCACTATAGTAAACTATTAATAATAATAATACTCTAAAATTTACTAATAAAGTAAATGGAACTTTTTAGTCCCATATTTATTCTGAATATAATCTCTCCATGGCAACCAAATTATACCTAAGTACCTAGTTGGATCTCACCGTGAGAAATATATGTACACCCAAAATTTACCCAATTAGACAAGACCATAACATATAAAAACATCTTAGATGAAAGAGAGGAATTGAAATCCAGGAAAACCATCCAGGATGAAGGGATAGAATTAGAATGGTGGGCATACCTGCAACTGCAGGCAAGATATCGGAAAGACAAAAAAGAGTTAGGCATTAAATTAGAACCAATAGAATTGGATAAAATAATTTTGGGGTCGGAGGATAAAATGATTAAAAAATTATACTACTATTTGTTAGATCAGGCAATGTACGAGGAACAAGTAAAAGTGACTATGTTGAATTGGAGCAAGGACTTTGGTCTTAATTTTGATCTGCACATCTGGCAAGAACTATGGGCAAGAAACAAGAAGCTTACTTTGGCCACCTCTTACAAAGAGAACCTTTACAAAATGTTTTATAGATGGCATCTCCCACCCACAAGATTGTCTAAAATGTATACCAATGTCTCCCCTAAATGTTGGAAATGTAATTTGAAAAGTGGAACTTACTATCATATGTGGTGGGAATGCACGCGAGCTCGTGATTTTTGGAATAGGATTAAAGTATGGTTGGAAGAAATATTAGAGCAAGCGGTAGAACCAAAACCAGAACTCTTTCTATTAGATTTAACTACGCAAAAGCATGACAAAGGCGTACTTTATTTAATGCTACACATTTTAACTAGACTGGTTTTTGCTCAAAATTGGAGGAATAAGGGAACCCCAACGGAAGAAGAGATCCTGCATAAAATTCTATCATGTGCTGAGATGGACAGGCTTACAATGATTATGAAAGACAAGACAGAACACGAATACTTCGAAATCTGGGGCAAATTTTACCGTTGGTATGAATTAAGAACTGCTCGGACTTCAAGTTAATGGTAGAATTAAAAGATAAACATAACTGTACATATAATTGTATATATAATTGTATTGTATAGAAGATGAGGCTTATATAGAGGTTAAGAACGATGTATTAAACTTTTGTACCATGATAGGAACTGATAGGAAAATTCATTCTGGAATGTCATGTTTATCCATTGTTGTTTTAATTGTATTATGAATAAAAATTATTAAAAAAAATGTTCACTGTTATTTCTGAAATTGCTAATCTTTTAATAGGAAGGTTGCTTTTGCTCTTTTCTAGTTTTTCTCCTTCCTCTTCGTATTTCCTACTAGAATCTATTCTTTCTACTGTTGCACAATGAAATAATTGGTGACAGAAGTGATCAATCTTCCTTTGTGCCCAGTATAAAAAGCATTGTGCAAGGTATTTTTCCAATCCTCCATTGTGCTAGCAAGCAAATCAATTTTGTAACATCATTAACCCAATTCACTAATAGCTAAAGAAAGTGAGAGGATTTCATAAAATCTTCCATAATGGGCACCAAAATTAATTGCTTTGGGAGGGAGGTACTCTCTGCTGCTCAAATTTGGGAAGCAAATTATTTTGGGTGTTTCCTGCACTCAGCTAGGAACTCTCATTTGGATTTGTGAAGTAGGATGGCCAGGAAAAAATGTTGCTTTTTGCCTTATAGTTTCAACCAGGTTAGTGGATACTAAAACCTGAAGGCATCATCTGACTTTCTGCCTCCCGCAATCTGAATTTTTAAATCAGAATGCTCTTAGAATCTGAAATATGTTCAGCTACTAAAAATGGATCCTTTACTTTTTGCGGTGATTTTATACTATCACAATACCGGAGAAATTAGGATATTAACATCCTGTAGGCAGTGTATTTTAAATTAAGTTTGTATATGCAAAGATTTTTGGGTGTGTAGCGTTACTAATTTTAATAACGATGAACCTGCAATAGTAACAGTATAAATGAGATGTTAAACAAATGCATCATGTAGAACAGGGGTGTCAAACTGCCGGCCCATGGGCCGGATGCGTCATGCCAAAACCGTGTCCACTCCATTGCCGTCAATGGCAAAAAAGCCGCGATACATCGCGACACATCATGTGATGTTGCAAGTTTGACACTCCTGATGTAGAAGTATCCTGGGGGAAAAGAGCGTTTTAAATAAAGAACAATCCTTGGCAGACTGTACTACTCATTGTTTGGACGAGTTTTACTAGCGCAAGACTCTTTTTCAGACCTGACAAAGAACATAAAGACCTTTTAACAGAATAGAAGATAAAAAGAATTCTTCTACAAAGTCAATGCCACCCTTTCTTGTGATGTTGCTATATCACTGCCACATTTGCTATGACTCTTTAAGGTTGAATATATTATATTAAATCCTGGCTGCAGTAATGCGGTTTCCCTGAGTTAGTGTTTAAGGAAAAGTTAGCTCTTCACTAAAGCAATATATTGAGAGTTGGAGAAGTTTGTTTTTTCATTACTGGGCTTTGAGATATAATAGATTAATAGATTAATATAAGGATCTATAGTAAAATACTTAAGCTTTCCTTAATTAAAAAAATTAGCACAATAATAATGATTATAAATGTTGTCCACAAAAAAGCCAACAGCAAGTTGACATTCCCATATTGTAGAATTTGCTGCCTTGCTATCTGCAAATCGAACAAAGAGAAGCAAAATGGAAGATAGGCCTTTATGTATTGCAACATTTATTCATTTATTCATCCTGACTAATGATACAGTGGGCAACTTGTACTCATCAGTATATATCAGACTGTTCTGTTACAGCTTAATTTGAATGTCTTAGCCATATTATCACACCTATAAAAATTTAGCAACAGCTATACTGTAAACCCATATCTTGAAGTTAGTTTAATAATGCATAATATGTTTTTAACATGTTTTATTATCTTGAACTTAGAATCCTGGTTTATTACTGGTTTATACTTTGTCATACCAGAGGCTCTTACCAATTCATGGTAAACTCAAGGCAAGACAAAGGCAAGTTTCAGAATTTTTGTTCCCCTCTTGTAATTTTTCCTAGCAACTTTTCCCCATCAATCTTGTCTGCTGAATACCAGACAGATGGAAGAGTCTGAAGTCTGTATGCCACAAAATCTGTCAAAATACCCATTGGACTATATCAGACAAAATACTCATAGGCAGAGTCTTATAAATGCATGTTCATAATAAATCCACTTTGGAATTATTAAAGTACAGTGAAAACGCAAGTCATATATTTTATAAAAAAAATTGTTTACAAAACATTAACGAAAATCTTCATAAATCACTGACCAAATCTAGTCCGATAAATAAGGATGGGAAAAGTATTATTGCTGCTAGGACATGGCAGAAACCATATGTGTCAGGGTAAAAAATATTTTTAAAAAGTAGTCAGGAATTAGATGATTATTTCTTTATGTGCAACACGGTGTATAGATTATTATAAAAATCTGGGTTAAAGTAAATCTTATTTAGCATTATTTGAATATAGATGTTTACTGTATATTATTGTCCAAGATTCATTTTCACCTACTATTTAGGAAACTTTTGCCAAATTTAGTATTTAAAAAAATCTTTAGATATTTATTACAATATCCACTTTGTCCTTTAAAATAGCATGTCAAAATTCAAAAGCAGAAATTAAATTGATAAATCAGGCCAGAGATAATCATCCTTCTCCTTCTCCTTCTCCTTCTCCTTCTCCTTCTCCTTCTTCTTCTTCTTCTCATCACCATCACCATCACCATCATCTGCAGGAAACATTTGACTCTACCATTGTTCTATTAAGGTGACCAACCGTCCTCCTTTTGGAAGGACAGTCCTCCTTTTTTGAGTTCTGTCCTCCCTCAAAAAGTGTCCTCCTAAATGTCCTCCTTTTCCATATACTGTCCTCCTTTTGGGAGTTCTGTCCTCCCTCGAAAATGTCCTCCTAAATGTCCTCTTTTTCTATATTTGAAGACTTATCTGCACGGCTTTTTTTTCCTCATAGAATGCTCAGAAGGCGTTGCGGGACCTTTTTTGATGTTTTTTTTTCAACTTTTGCCTGAGTTGTGCTACTCCCCCTATTGGCCTTCAAAAGCCAATAGGAATTGCTGCTGAGCGCGCCAAAACACCCAGGTGGCAAACTTTGCACGTGCAAGTTGCAGGAACTTTGCACCCCTCACTGCTACCCAACTACACCATCTCCTACTTAGTTCTGCAGATAGCTGGAAGAGACTGGAGCAGTAAATTTCTCTTGATCTTCCCTGTTCGGTTCTACACGGGGATGCACAGGGTAGGCGGTGGTGCTGGGGGGCAGCTGGGGGAGTGGCTGCAGGGCCGGAGCCAGCATGGCTGGTGCTTTGCAAGCTGCAGGGCCGGCTCTACGGGGATGCGCAGGGTGGGCAGTGGTGCTGGGGGGGCGGCTGGGGGGGCAGCTGCAGGGCTGGAGCCAGGGCAGCTGGTGCTTTGCCTTTGCGAGCCATGGGGCCAGCTCTACGGAGATACGCAGGGTGGGCAGTGGTGTTGGGGGGCGGCTGCAGGGCCGGAGCTGGCTCGGCTGGTGCTTTGCGAGCCTCGGGGCTGGCTCTCCACTGCAGGGTAGCGGTGCTGGCGGGGCAGCTGTGGGCAGGGGCGCAGCGGGCAGTTGACCTTCCATGGGCCGAGCCAGCTGGTGGTCTACGCAGTGCTGACCTGTGCTGCCACCACCTCACCCTGCGCACCTACGTGGCCATCCTGGAGCACCTGGCTCACAACACCTGCCCCCGCCGCCCACCCCCACACAGTCCAGCCGTGTAGATTTTTGGATAAATGAGAAATCAAGATTGAATGTTGATACTCTAGCTGCAGCACTTGCCATAAAATTCAATATGAAGGATATTTTTGTTCAAATATTTCCAATATATTGTTAGAAAATGATACATTGACAAAAAATATTCATTCAATGGAAAAGTACTCATTTAAATAATTAATATGCATGTAAGCATAATTACAATATAAAATGTTATTGCTACAAATGTTTTTTATTATGCATTTATTATATTATAGTGTATTCTGTATTATTGTTGCAATAAATACAATGTTTCTTTTATTTACGATATTTTTTTCTTCAATTTATATGTGTCCTCCTTTTTGTTGTAAAAAAGTTGGTCACCTTAGTTCTATAAATCCATTTTCTTTAAAGATCAGTTATCATCTTTACACAACAGATGTTGCAGACTCTTGCAGTTCTTCCAATCCATAAAAAAGCTCTGTTCTCCAGGGGAAAAAATATATATTTGGGCCCACTTACCCTTCAAAAGCAATAACAGTTCTACCAATCCAGTTTTCTTAAAACCATATCATTACATCTGAAATCTCTGATTTAATTCTGAAGAACCTCATTCTGTTTTTCTTTGTTTTCACGTTTCAGTTACTTTAGCTTTGTGCTCTATTATGCCACTCTCCCCAGAAGTTGATCAGTATCTGTAAGAACTTTAGATATATACACATGTCACTTTTGCTTGACTACAGACACGGGAATCCTTCAGAGAAATGGTGTCTGCACATTACTATAAACAATCTAAAAGTGCTTTTACTCTAAAACAGTAACTGTTTTTACAGAAATAATTGTGCAAATAATTTACACCAATTTGGTGTACTGGAAAAAAAAAGAGAGATACTTCTAGGTAACCAAGTCTTGGTAAAACTCCTAGCAATGCCCTTGTTGGGACTACTTATCTAAGTTACTTTTACCTCATCAGAGGGCGTCTCCATTTTTCTGGAGTTTGCTGTAAGTGTATTGTTTACATATTTTGCCAGCAATGAGTACAACTTCCACAGAGGACATAACTTTTTTAAATCCATTTCTGCTGATTTAACGAATTCTTTCATGATATGATCCATTGTAGGGATGAGTTCAGGACAAGTCTTCTGGATAGTAGGTTCTTTCCAATCTGTTTTGAGGAAATGCATAAACTGGGCAGTTATGTTCTTGAAAACCCCATTTGGGAAAATAATTGCCAACTCTTTTTGCAACTCATATTCAAAGGTATAAGGCTGAAGAAGAAAATTATTAGTGGTTGACAAAAAAAATCAAATGAAGGGGGAGCAGTGGTGGTTTCTCCATGATGCTCCCAATGTGTCTCATTAGGCAAAAGTTCATTAAAAGTTTCTAAGTCATCAGGAGGAATTTGGGAGTTGCTTCCCCCAATTACTAACTGACAATTTTTGAGTAGGTTTTCTTTTCTGGATTCCTTAGGCTCAACTTCTTTCTCAATAACTTTCTCTGTGTTTTGTTTTGTATTTTCCTTTTTTGCCTGGTCAGCGATTACAACATGCTTTACATGTAAGGGTCTTACTGATCTGTTGGTAACCCAATCCTTACTACTATCATCCACTACAATAGAAGAAGTCAAAGGAGGTAACTTAATTGGAAGATGTAAAATGGAGCGCTTCTCTAAGCGCTGATGCTCAATGAAGCCTGTTAAGGGAAGAAACCTGCTGAGGCTCTAACTCAGACATGTCAAACACAAGGCCTAGGGGCCAGATGTGGCCCGCGAAGTAGTTTCATGTGGCCCACAAAGCCATCCTGGAAACAGTGAGGGAACGGCCCCCTCTGCCTTGGCCCTGGCCCAGGCCAGCCGGGAGCCAATGTACAATTTTGTGGTGGCCATCTATGCTGAAATGCATTCAGTCTTAGCTCCATAAGCCCCCCCTCCCCCCTCATGGCCTGAGAGGAACAGTGAGGCTCCTCCAGTGGACCATGCCTTGGCACTTGCCCTTGTCCCACCCTCTTCTGTCAGAGACCCTCAGATCTATCCCATTCCTGCCCAGGCCCCTACAGGCACCCTTGATGCGAACGATGTAGAGCTGGCCACACCTACCCGGTAGGTCACACACACTCCATCCACGCCCACCCAGTAGGCTGCACCCACCCTGGCCACACCCACCTGGTCCCCTGAGGACAACCGCACTGCTGATGCGGCCCTCAATGAAATTGAGTTTGACACCCCTGCTCTAACTCATGAGTTTTCTCTTCATTTTCTGTTATTTTTGCTTTCGGTGCAACCTGTAGCCACTTGTTAACCTCCAGAGGACCTAGTCTCCTTGCAAACCTCCACCATATTTAAGCTATTTTGGGTGAACCTTGCTCTTCTACAAGATTTCCAATTCTTTTTGCAAATTCTCGCAGTTGAGTTAGGAACTGAAAAAACAGGTCTTCTACCCATGGATTTTTTCCAAGCCAATGATCTCTCTGCACCATTTTATTTTGGCTCTTTAACCTATCTAGATGGCTTCTGTTGCTCAGGCCAATGTCACCAGAAGCTTCTTTAATTTCGGTAGCAATTTCCTTTTGCAACTCCAATATGAATTTTTCCTTCATTTTCTGTTATTTCTGCTTTGGAGGCCCCTTGTAGTGACTCGTGAATCTTCAGAGGCACGATTCACCATGTAGGCTTTCCCCAGTTTTCAGCCATTGTATGGGAAGAAGTCTTTCCTTGATCTCCTGCAAGATTTCCAGCATTTTTTCCAAATACTTTCCTTTTTCTTACCAACCTAACAAAAAAAGTCTTCTTCCCTTTGACTCCAGGAGTTTGATTCTGGCTGGCTCAAGGTTGACTCAGCCTTCCATCTTTCCAAGGTCAATAAAATGAGGATCCAGATTGTTGGGGGCAATATGCTGACTCTGTAAACCGCTTAGAGGGGGCTCTAAAACAGCGGTTCTCAACCTATGGGTCGGGACCCCATTTGGGGTCGAACAACCATTTCACGGGGGTCGCCAAACAACACAGTCTGCCATTTTCCCCCCCTTTTCCTTAGCTGTGCTACTCCCTCTTATTCTATTGGCTTTCGAAAGCCAATAGAATAGACTCTATTCAAGAGAGTCTAATTCTATTGGCTTTCAAAAGCCAATAGGAATTGTCCAGGCTGTCTCTGCCCTGCTGAGACCACCAAAAGTCCCATTCTGCAAATGGTGCTGTACCAGTTGAGTAGTCCTCGACTTATGATCGGTTGAGTAGTCCTCGACTTACAACCGGTTGGGGGTCGTGGCATTAAAAAGGTTGAGAACCACTGCTCTAAAACATTATGAATTGGTATATAAGTCTAAATGCTGCAGTTTTGCTATTGCTATTGCTAAATATGACTACTCAGGAAAAAGAAGCAGTAACAGCAAAAATGACTCCAAATAAGTTAAAATGCTTTCCAGAAGAGCTTGATCATTAATATCTATCTGAGTACAATTCAGGACATCAGCCTGATTTCCAAAGGAAGACTTTTCCAAAGAACCAGTTAAACTGAAAAGCAGTCCCTTCTGGCTCATACTTATTATACTTTGGGGGGGGAGTAAATACTCAGGATATTTGTGGGGAGCAGGGAACAAATGACAGCATGTGCTTCTAAGTGCCATGGCCAACAGTGCACCCTTGTATCAAATGTCCTAACAAGTAAATGATTGCTGGTGGCTTTTGGATGATTAAATTATCACATGCTTATCATTTTGCTATGATTGCTGTTGATAGACAGATCCTCCCCGGAATTTACTTTAAAGAAAAGGAAGAGCCAGCACAAAAATAAATAATTAAGGACTTAATGACTAATTTAAATTACTTGCCTGCATAATAGGATGCCCTCATTTATAACATTGACTGACCTCCCTCTATATCTCCTGACAATTCTTACATACAGAAATTTCTGTCACACACACAAGCCCAAGCATTCAGATCTTAGCACCCCGTCCTTTTTGTCCTTACTTCCTACAAGAAAAAGAGGCAATAGGGTAGGATAGGGAGCTGCACTGGAGAGAAAGGTGAAGGAAAAACTATAGAGAGGAAAGGAAAAAGTAACTGGAAAGCAAGGAAAGATGTTACAAAAGAGGGAATTTCAGTCAAATAGATTTTACTAAGCCTAATCTCAAGGGCACCCTTACTTTTCAACAGCTGTATTTGCCAGCATTTGCATCTCTTGCTTCTCCCTTTCTTTTCAATAGTTTCTTCTATTCTTATCAGCTCACTCCCTCAATTGGCAATGATCAGGGTGGGGGAAAATATTTACCCTATTGGATAGTTATGATAGAAATATTAATATTAAATATTTGCTGCCTGTGAAAAAAAGATATATGGAGCCAAGTGATCCTTTCTTTTTTTACTATTTAGAATAAAATAGAGCTGGAAGGGACCTTGGAAGTCTTCTAGTCCAGCCCCCTGCCCAAGCAGGAGAATTCTATACCACCTCAGACAGGTGATTGTCTAGTCTCTTCTTCAAAATCTCCAGTGATGGAGCGCCCACGATTTCTGGAGGCAAGCTGTTCCACTGGTTGATTGTCCTCACTATCAGGAAGTTTCTCTTTAATTCCAGGTTGCTTCTCTCTTTGATCAGTTTCCAACCATTTCCCATCCTTCCCTCTGGTGCTCTGGTGAACAACGTGACACCCACTTTCTTGTGGAGGACCCTCAGATACTGGAATATTGCTATCATGTCTCCTCTATTTCTTCCTTTTCTTTAGACTTGCCAAACCCAAGTCCTGCAGCCATTCTTTGTATGTTTTAGTCTCCAGGCCTTTGCTCATCTTAGTTGCTCCTCTCTGAATTTTTTCCAAACTCTCCTCATCTTTTTTGTGATATGGTGATCAAAATTGGCTGCAGTATTCCAGGTGTGGTCTTACTAGGACTTTATAAAGCGGTACTAATACTTCGTGTGATCTTGATTCTATGCCTCTGTTTATACAACCCAGGATTTTATTAGCTTTTTTGGTTGCTGCTGCACACTGCTGGCTTATAATCAAGTGATTGTCCACTAGGACTCCAAGGACCCTGTCACAGTTACTGTTTTTAAGCCAGGTCTTGCCCAATCTGCATTTGTATCTTTGGTTTTTCCTGCCTAAATGTAAAACTTTGCTTTTCTCCACAATGAAACTCATTTTGTTGCATAGGGCCCATTGTTCAAGTTTGTCTAGATCTTTTTGGATCCTGAGTTTGTCTTCTGGGGTGTTGGCTACTCCTGCCAGTTTGGTGTCATCTGCAAATTTGATGAGTTCCCTTTCAATTCCCTCATCTAAGTCATTTATGAAGATATTGAAGAGGACTGGGCCTAAGAAGAAACATTGTGGTACCCCACTGTTTACTTCTCTCCATGTGGATGTAGTGCCATTAAGTATTACTCGTTGAGTACGGTTTGCCAGCCATCTACAGATCCATCTGGTGGTGATGTTGTCTATTCCACCTTTTCCTAGCTTGCCAGGGAGTAGGTTGTGGTCTACTTTATCAAATGACTATGTCCACAGCATTCGCTGGTCTACTAGTTTAGCCACTTTATCAAAGAATGAAATAAGATTGGTTTGGCATGATCTGTTTTTAAAAAATCTGTACTGGACTAAATAAACTGGGGAAACTAAAAATGGACATAATTTGTTTACAAGAAGTTCATATTAGGAAACAACATAAAAATTTATTAGAATATCCAAAATTGGGAGAATTATACACCTCACTTGCGGACCAGAGTAAAAAGGTGTGGCATTATATATTCAGAAAACAGTACAAACTAAATTGATATATTCAGACAAAGAAGGACGAATCTTAATGGTGGAAGTAATTATGAACTGTAAAAAATCATTATTGGTAGCGATTTATGCTTCAAATGAAAATCAAGAGAATTTTTATCTAAAATTACATAAGAAAATAATAGAACTGGAATATGAAAGCATATGTATGATTGGAGATTTTAATGCTATTGTAAAGCCTGAGTTAGATTATAATACATAAAAAAAATAAGACTCTAAGAAGAACACTTCCTAAATCCTTCTATAATATGGTGGATGAATTAAATATACTTGATGCTTGGAGAGAGAAATATCCAGAAAAGAAGCAATATACGTTCTATTCTAACAGACACCTGTCCTAGTTGAGAATTGATATGACATGAATGTCAACAGATTTATTTACAAATATACAAAATATAGCCATAGAAACAAGCACATGGGCAGATCACAACCCAATTACAATCATATGGAAAGGACAAAAAAAGAGAACAAGATGGACATTAAACCAAACTATATTGAATGAAAAGGATTTTCAGCAATATATGAAAAAAGAAGTACTTTTCTTCTTTAAGGAAAACAAAAAAGAAGATACTTCACTTCAAAATGTTTGGGATACAGTGAAAGCATACATGAGAGGACTTGCTATGACTTATTTGGGAAAAAGAACAAACAAAAAAGACAAAATAAGGGAAAACTGGAGGAAGAATATAAGACACTTGAGAAAGAATTACAGAAAGATACACAAAACAAAAAGATTAAAAATTTAATGGAACTGAACAAACATAAAATGAACTTACTAGAAAATGAAGAAGTGGCAATAAAAATAAAGGCAGCTAAGCAAACCTTTTTTGAGCATGCAAACAAACCAGGGAGATGATTGACATATAAATTAAAAAGGAGAAAGAGAAGAGATGGATTAAACAATTGGAAGATGCTGAGGGGATTTTACAACATCGAAATGAAGAAAAGAAAAAAATAATCTGGGAATATTATGAGAATTTATACAAGCAACAAACAGTTTCAGATGATAGGATAAAACATTTTTTGGAAGAAACAGAGATACCTAAAATGCCGGAGAAATTTAAAAAGCTATTAGAAGGGGAAATAACAATGATGGAATTAATAAAAGCAATCAACAGACAAAAAAATGGTAAAACACCAGGACCGGATGGACTACCAGCAGAGCTATATAAGACATTGCAGGAAGTACTAGGTAATGTAATGTTGGAACTTTATAATGAGCTTTTTTCTGAAGCTAAGATATCAGATTCATGGTCTGAAGCTCTTATTACTCTCATACCAAAGGAAGAAATGGAAACACAGAAAATAAAGAACTACAGGCCAATTTCCCTACTGAATGTGGACTACAAAATATTTGCATCAATAATGGCGGAAAGACTTAAAAAGTTTTTAAATGAATTTATACAATCGGATCAAAATGGCTTCTTACCCAAAAGACAGATTAGAGACAACATGCGAATTATATTGAACACACTAGAATATTATGAAACACACCCCGAGAAACAAATGGCATTGGTGTTCCTGGACGCACAGAAGGCATTCGACAATGTGAACTGGCAATTCATGATAAGCCAATTACAGACTATGGATTGTGGAGAGAAATTTATAAATGTAATCAGAACAATTTATAATAAGCAATCAGCCAAAGTAATGATAAATGGAGATATGACTGAGAAGATCAACATTATGAAGGGAACAAGACAAGGCTGTCGCCTATCTCCACTGTTGCTTGTTCTGACATTAGAAGTATTAAATAGACGTATAAGACAGAATAATGACATAAAAGGGATGAAAATTAAGAGGGAAGAATATAAGCTACAACCATTCGCAGACGATTTAATATTTATTTTGGAGGAACCATTAGAGACAGGACTTGTATTAATAGAACAAATAGAAAAATATGGTGAGGTAGCTGGGTTGAAAATTAATAAAGATAAAACCAAAATGTTAGTGAAAAATATTACTGAAAAACAAAAAAAAAGAACTGGTGGGAAAATTAGATTTATTTATTTATTTATTTATTTATTTATTTATTTATTTATGAGACTTATATACCATTTTAAGTGCAAGCACTCTCTAAGCGGTGTACACCAGTAAGCAATGTATATATATATTTACATTGCCCCCAACAATCTGGGTCCTCATTTTACCTACCCCGGAAGGATGGAAGGCTGAGTCAACCTTGAGCCGGTGAGATTTGAACCGCTGACCTGCTGAACACAGTCAGCTAAAGTGGCCTGCAGTACTGCACTCTAACTGCTGCACCACCTCAGCTCATATATATACAGATTGTAAAGAAGGTAAAATATTTAGGGATCCATCTGACAGCAAGATGCACAACAATTAAAGAGGATAATTATCATAAATTGAAAAGACAAATTGAAGTAGATTTGGATAAATGGAAAAATGTACAACTACCATTTATGGGAAGGATTGCGATAATCAAAATGAATATATTACCACAATTATTGTTTTTGTTTTCAACAATACCAATAAGATTAGATAAGAAATATTTTGAGGGGCTTAATAAAATAATCTTGAAATATATTTGTAAGGGGAAAAAGGCAAGGATTAATCTAAAAATGTTACAAGATACAAGATTGAGAGGTGGGTTTGGTCTACCTAATTGGGAATTGTACTATCAGGCTGCAGCATTATCATGGATGAGAGAATGGATCTTATTGAGGAATACAAGATGATTGACATTAGAGGGACATGATTTACAGTTAGGATGGCATTCTTTCATATGGTATGGAAAAAACAGAATACATAGCTATTTCCAGAGACACCATATAAGGAATTCTTTATTTGTGGTCTGGGAAAAAGTAAAGAAAAAGCATTATTCGAAGATTCCAAATTGGCTCTCAACTATGGAGGCGCTAATACACCCCAATATGTTTAACATGGGAAACATTATAAGATATAAAGATTTACTAACAGATATGGGGAGTTAAAAACTAAACAACAATTAGAGGAACAAGGAATAAAGATGGATTGGTACATGAGAACGCAAATACAATCTAGATATGAAAAAGATGTTAAAATAGATGGTGTTAATTTGGGGACAACAGAGTTAGATGAAATACTCCAGGAACAGAAGAAAAATGGATTTTAAAAATGTACAGTTATCTACTACATATGGATTTAGAGAAGGAACAAGTGAAAGAGACAATGATAAAATGGACAAGGAATTTTGGATACACAATTGAATTAGATAGATGGCAGCAACTATGGGAAAGAAACTATAAATTGACAATGGCGACTGCGTATAAAGAAAATATGTACAAAATGTTTTACAGATGGCACATGTCTCCAGAAAGATTAGCTAAAATGTTTAAGGACAGGTCTATGAAATGTTGGAAATGTCATCAGATACCAGGTTCCTTCTACCATATGTGGTGGACGTGTGTAGAAGCTAAAACTTATTGGAATATAATTAGAACATGGATAGAAAAGATGATACAACAATGTATAGAACTAAGACCAGAAATATTCCTGTTGGGTAGTCTACCAGGGAAATCACAATAAAGAGAAAACATATTTAATTATTCATATAATTACGGCAGCCAGGATTGTGTTTGCACAAAATTGGAAAGCACTGAAAGCCCCCCCAGAGGGAGAGGTGATTGGGAAAATACTGGAATGTGCAGAAATGAATAGACTAACAATGACAATTAAAGATAAGACAGAATCAGACTACTATGAAATCTGGGGAACTTTTTATGATTGGCTGAAAAGAGAATACAGTTAAAAGATAGTTAACATCAATTTAGATGGAAGAAGAAGGAGCAGATAAGGAGGGAGACCCAGGCGACACAGAACTGAATAACTGGAGGTTGTATAAATATTTATAGAAGTATATACCGAGAAGGTTAGATAAATAGAAGTATTAATGCAAGAGAAAATTAATCTTATTGTATATAATATAGATAGGGAAATTTAGAGAGAGGAGTTGCTCGGACATTACCCCTGAATTGTATCTGAAGAGGGATGAGAGGGAAGAAAGGAGAGAGAAAAGAGTAAAGGAGGGGAGAGGAAGTGGGAAGGTTGGAGGAGAAGAGGAAAGTGGGGAGAAAGGGGAGGAGAGTGGTGAAGGAAAGAGAAGAGGAGAGGAAGAAGAGGGAAGTAGGAAAGAGAAGAAAGGGAGAAAGAAGGTAAAGAAGAAGGAGTGTGGATACAGTGAAAGGGGAAATGGGCCAAAAGTCATGTGTAAGTATTTATTTCATTTTATTAAAAGTATCTTATATATGAATGTAAAAAGAATTTATGTTAATATCTGATAAATATCACGGTATATGTATGGGGGAGAGTTTGGAAAAATAAAAAAATTATTTAAAAAAAATCTGTGCTGGCTACTGTTTGCTTCTAATTGTTTGCTTCTAGTTGTTTGCTTCTAATTGTTTGCAGATCTGTTTTTTGATTATCTTTTCTAGGATCCTCCCAGGTATTGATGTTAAACTGATTGGTCTGTAGTTTCCTGGGTCCGGTTTTTTCCCCTTTCTTGAAGATGGGAACCACATCAGCCTTTTTCTGATCCTCAGGTACTTCCAGTGCTCCAGGATTTATGAAAAATGTGGTGCAATAATTCTGAGATAACACCTGCCAACTCTTTCACAACTCTGGGATGTAATTTGTCAGCTCCCAGTGATTTATATTTGTCAAGATCGTATAGGTGTTCTCTTACCATTGTCTTGCTTATTTTAATTTTTGTTTCTAGTATGTCTTTTGCAGTGATTTTTTTGGTATGTTGGGCTATAGTTTCTTTTTGTGTGAAGACTGATGCAAAGTATGAGTTAAGCAGCTCTGCTTTCTCTCTGTTGCCTGTTATTTCCTTGCCATCTTCTCTCTTTAGTGGATATAAAGTTTCCTTGACTTTTTTCTTGTTAATATGGGGGAAGAAACTTTTTTTATTATCCTTCATTTCTGTTGCAAGTCTTTCTTCATTCTGAGCCTTTGCCTTCCTGACTTCATCTTTGCACGTTCTGGCCATTTGCTGATAATAGGCCTTAGTTATGTGGCCCCCTTTCCATTTTTTTGTATTTGTCCTTTTTGACTTTCAGTTTGTCAGAGAGATCTTTGTGCAGCCATGATGGTTTCTTCTTAAAATTTCTTGTTTTTCTTTTTCTCAATGGACTTTTATAATCACATTTTTTTAGGGTTTCCCACGCTTCTTGGGTTGTTTTCCCCTTAGGATTTTTCATCCATGGAATCTTTCCAAGGTTCTCTCTGAGTTTGTTAAAGTCAGCTCTTTTGAAGTTTAAGACACTGGTTGGATTGTTTTCTATTGCTAGTGTTTGCATTCCAATAGGACATGGTCATTTTCACCCAAGGATCTGGCAATTGCAATTTCCTCTATCACTTCTTCTCTGTTTGTAAGGATTAGGTCCAATATAGCTTTACGTCTAGTTCCCTCCTTCACCTTTTGGATGACAAAGTTGTTGGCTAGGGTGGTTAGAAATCTGTTGGATCACCCGCTCACTATAGAGTTAGTCTCCCAGTTGATATCTGGATAGTTGAAGTCTCCTATTACTAGTGTATGCTTCCTACGTATGTTTGTTAACTGGTTGGCAAAGAGTTCATCTATTTCTTCTGATTGATTGGGTGGCTGTAATATACATCAATAGCAATGTCACTTTTTTTCTCTTTTATATTGACCCATATATATTCTGGATAGATTTTATCTTTGATCATGTGCATTTCTGTAGATATATAGGATTTTCTTACATATAGTGCAACTCCCCCCCCCCCACTTTTTGTAGACCTGTTTCTTTTGAACAATATATATCCATCCATCAATCCATTTGTGGGTTTTGTCCCACCAGGTAGAATTGGATCTAGGGCAGGATTGGGTCATCTATGGACTGGATACAGCCATCCTGCTTTTCATTTCTAGCTCCCAAAGCTATGTTAAGCTGGCAAAAATGTACCTCTTAATAAAAACACAAACATCAGACTGAATTACTGCAGGGAGTTTAAAGCATCCATTTCTCCCCTTAATGACTCCCCAGCAAGAGTGCAAATTCCAGTCTTGCCCACTCTGGTAATCCGGTATAGGGCAACAGCAATGCTTTCCTGCACTAGGGTAAGAAGTATTGTCTTGCCTTACTACTGTAATTGTTTCTTCAAGCTTCTAGTCCTTTTTAAGGGTCAATCTTTCATTGGTCTTATTACCCATCAAGCCTTTTGTTTATTTTAAACAAACTTTAGCTTCTGGGAGTTGAAGTCCACACTTCTTACAGTTGCCTAGGTTGAAACACTTTTCTGGAGAACCAGAGGGTGACATGATAGCATTAAAATACTCCCTCCGTCCCATTACTTTCAGAAAACTATTGAAGTCAACGCTAGTCCTGATGCCCCTTTGGTGTCCATTGTATGGTGCTCATGGCTATGCCTTACACGGCCGTCTCCAGCACACTTTGGCAAATACAGATGCATTATGAAATGCTCTTCAATTCTTTACAGGTGAGTTTTTATGCTTATGAATCTTGCTTTTGAAGCACTCTGTCCCAACTGGTTCTGACTTTTGGTTGTCTCTGTCTCTGGTTAGGGCTTCTTCGTGGCTCTAATTTACTGCTTTTGCAATGGTGAGGTAAGAACATGGATTTTTGCGGCTAAATCTATGTAGGCACAAACATGAGCATATATATAAAATTGGCTTTTCTCTATGGTGTTTGCATGGATTTTCAAGTGCAGCCACCAATTTATTAATAACTCTACCACTTTATCTGGCTTACATCTCTCTTCTAGAAAAACAATACTGCTTTGCATGGAATATTGTATTTACATTTCCCAAATGGAGTTTTGCTAAAAGCCATACTTTTTGGCCCAGCATCCTCTTTTCTGATTGACTAGCTTATTGCATGTAATTTGTATTCCAACCCAATCATTAATCCTGAGCAGCTCACAATCCTAAAATATAAAGGGTGAAAACCTTCATGTCAACATAACCCTAAAATTAATCATAGACCAGTAACTCCTTTTTTGAAGAATAACAGAAAGGGGACCATTCTGATGTGTGTGTGTGTGTGTGTGTATGTGTTTGTTGGGAGACTATGTCATAGGGCAGTGAAAAAGGCGGCTTTAGATCTCTAATTGCCTCATAGTGGGGGGGGGGAACTGATGTCTCATTCAATAAATGACCTGTCTCAACAGTATTGTTAAAACAACATGGAGAACAATATTTCTTTCTCTGGGGGGGGGGGTGCTGTCCTCCCACACTATCAATATGAAAAGATTATTTACTTCATTAGCCATTTTTGACTGGTGTTGTGTGCATAAAATTTTATCATGGGTCAAGAGGACTACTCAGATAGGTAATGGCTAACAAAATTGCACCTATAAAGCACATGCCATTTATTTTCAAACATTCTAATCGACAAGGCAGATCTGCCTTCTTGCCCTGCATTTGCCAGTTCATTCAACAATAAACAGAATTTCATTTATCTAAGCATTCTACTAGTGGAAAGCATTTGATTCTCTCACTTATACTGTAGTACTTGTATTGTTCATTTTAGGACTCCAAGATTAAATAGGCAAAATTGTTAGCTTTCAGCTGATTGTAAGTAGAGAATACTGTACTGATTCAACCAGTGAGAGAAGTAAGTTTATTCTTGATGTTCATTTTTATTCTTGTGTTGTCTTATAGTGAGAAATAAATGACAATGTTGTCTTCTAACACTATTATCAATTGTACATGTGTGATATACAATGGATTTTTAAAAAACATATGAAAGTTGTCCCATTCTTCAATAAATCATTTACCCAACATGACAATAAACATTCTTGAAGAGAACTGATTATTTTGCCAAACTACTGTGCATTGTACAATGAATGAATCAGGCCTTGATCCAGTAGTTTATTCAACACACTTTTAGCAAGTACACTTTACTAGTTTACTTGTTATTTGGAAATGCAGTCTTCAAGACAGTCTAAAGAAAAATAGCTGGTAGGAAAATGTATGATTAAACCTTCCGTATGAAGCACAGAACTTCAGTTAATGCAGCAAGGAATATATCACAAAAGCCAGCTAGTATCTCTTAAAGATCCCAGTTTGATTTCTGTATTATTTCCTAATATCAGTTAGAACAATCAAGTATTTTGAACCTTCAAAACTCATTTGGGATAAAAGGATAGCTAAACTAAAGACCATCCAAGACACTTATACTAGTAATAAAACATTTATTAGAAGAAAACATGGAAAGTAAAAGACATGGCATGTCACAGAATCTTAACAGTTTCAGATATATCTTCATAAAAATGCAAAGCAAGAACGTATTTCAACAAACAAGATTATTTTCCTATTACTCTGGGGAAAAAAGTTTAAGAACATGCAATTAAAAATATCAAGCAAAACATTTCGCGTCAACTTTCCAGAGGTGTAATGACAGTCATTTTGAAAAAAGGTTTTGCACAGGTCCTCATGCCTGCTGCTTCAAAAATCAACCCCAAATTTACAAAGTTTAAGCTTGGCCCCCCAATCACGGAAACTTGATACTATACATAAAAGGTGCCTCTCCATCACACTCCTGAATCTAATGTTGGGGGTAGGAAGGAATAACTTTGCAAACACCCACAAAGTAGCAAACAGAAGATCCTAAATGAATATTGCTGAGAACAAAATTAATCCTACTTGCTTCCTATGTTTTCATTGCTGCATGCATGGTCTGTCTTTTCTATTCAAGGTTAATGTAGCTTCAAGAATCTATACTTGTTAACAAGCCGATATAAGTAAAACCTGTATCATTCCTAGATACAGAGAGGCTTCAATTTAGTAAATGTCTGCTACAATTATCAGTTTTGTTGTGCACTTTAATCTCTGCTTCTGCAAGGAAACTTTCAAAATATAGATGATAGGATGTTGCATAGATTAACATGGAGATTTCCATTAGTCCCAGGAAATGTGTTTTATTCTACACACTATTGTAATTGTAATGAATCAGAGGAGTCAAATTCCAGCCAAAGACATTGTCTTATCTAGTTTACAAAGGGAAAAGTGGCATTATTGCCTACGTATCTGCTGTGTAGTCTTTCCACATCTAAGAAATAATTCTAATTCTCTCTCCTTTATCTACAAGCATGCAGATACTATTCAAAGCGAATATAAAAGATAGAGGGAGTTATCTGGATCTGTTGCCTCCTTAACTGCTGAAACTACAACAACTGACAAAACATACATACATACATACATACAAACAAAAGGAAATCAAACCTGCAGAAATTCAAAATGAAAGGGATTTAATGAGTGCTATTTTATCAGATGAAAAGTAGAAAGAGTAGCTGAAGGACTGATACAAGCCATAATGAAGCAGCAGGTTTTCCATGCATGATCCAAGATGTTGGTGTAAAAGGGCTAATTCCATTCGCTTCCATCCTCGATTTCTGCCAGAGTGATCATCACAACTTTACAATGTCTGCTGGTTTATCAGTTTGATTTACTCTCAAGTAGTCTGTGAAATATCCATATGCATGAAATTAAGAAAAACGGAACTAAGGATCTATGCCTGGGCATAGACAGTCACTATAGCCAGAAGAAAAATGGGTAAAAGCATTCTTGTTATAGAAATTAAAAGGGTGGATGGGTAGGTACACCACCTAAACAAGTCACCTTCTGTCAAGTCTATAATAAGGAAACTAAAATATACCCTAACCCATTTATTCCTAGAAATATTTAGTTAAAAAAAAAATACAAATTCTTCCAAAGGATAATCAGTGTTGTGAAACCACTCTGGATGGACGGACTTTTCAAAGGTAGGGCACAAAGAAATTATATTTAAAAGGGAACTTTCTTTTGACCAAAGCATAAAATCAATGTGGCGTTAAGGGGAAGCAGTTAACATTGGATGCGCTGCGTCAGGCTTCCATGGGAAATGCTATTGTCCACTCTTATCCTTTCAAATAGCCACTTCTGGTACAGAGACCTTTCTTAGAGAGAAACATCTTGCCACTTGAGGAGAAGCGCAGATGTCTAGCTATCCCACCGGCTTTTCTTGCGCTTGGGCGGTTCAGGAACTGCAAAGCCATCTGTCTTGCTGTTGTCTCGGTTGTTGCTTTCTTTCTTGCTCTCATTATTCCTATTTTCAATATTTCTATTTTCATTGTTGTTCCGGTCATTGTTGTTCCGACTGTCTCCATTATTTCTGCTGTCTCCATGGCGACTATTGCTGCTGCTCCCACCTCCAGAATGTCGGCCTTCACTGTGTCTATGGCTATCCCCATGGCGGTTTTCTCCATGACGGTAGCCTTCTCCATGGCGCTGGCCATCATTATGGCGACTGCTATCTCCATGGCGCTGGCTGTCACTATGACGACTGCTACCCCGATTGTCATTGTATCTTTCCCTGCCTCCATTGTTGCCTTCTCTGTTGTTGATGGCATTTGCGCTATTGTAACCCTGAATGCCTGCACTTGGAAAGCTGGAGACACTGTTTAAGTTTCCAGAACTTGTGAAACCTGGGATACCTTTTGCTAAACCTGATACTACCATGGGATTGTCAGGTTTTGCTGAGTTCTGCTGGGCTGAATTTGTTGGCACAGAGTTTAAGCTGCCTGCACTAGTCCAACCACTGGCACCTGCTGAAGAACTGCCCGTCTTCTGGTTGCTAAAACTGGCAGCAACAAAATGGCTCTTATACTGGGACTACAAGAGAAAAAAACATTATAGTAAATATAATATTACTTATAAAATTTCTCAGAGAAGCATGGGACTTTTCTTTAAGCATCAATTAAAACTGGAGACTGGGAGCTCAATGGGATGAGCTTCTGCTTAATAATCAGAAATTATTGGTTAGCACTGCTTTCTTGACTTAAGGAACTTAAGGGGAGGGAATTGTTAGGTGGCCTTTAGTCCCCCTTGTAGCCCTCAAATCTTCATGTGATAACTTGAATTAGCTGGATTTCCTTCTTCACAGGTAACATGGTACAAATAGGAGGCACTGAGTTTCAAAGACTAATGGCCACATTGGACTCAAAGTCTTGGTTGAAAAGGTGGCAGCAGCACTAGAATGAGGGCAATGTGCTCTTAACATGGGGTTCTTTTCATACTAACCTGAAATGCTGCTTTCATTGCAGATAACCTGTCCCCCATTGCTCCTGAGGATGGCTTATATGCTTCATAGTTGACCATCACACTGTTGTTTCCCCGATCCTAGAATAAAGTTGCATTGTTTAGTTGAGGCAGAAGTCTTAGGTATCCTTAGTAGAAATAAATATGTTTGATATCTAGGCATCAATGCTTACCACGTTCTCTGATCCTAAGCCAGGCCGCTCACGATATCCCAAACCACCACCACCAATATTTAACTTCTTGCCCTTCCCTCCCTTGAAACGTGATTTCCGGAACCAAGCATTCTGGGAGAGAAAATTATGACATTAATAAAAAATGCTGGGTTTCCAATATGTTAGCACATTATTGTTTTAGATATTTCAGTTACCCTGGCAAGAAAGAAAGTGAAAGCATTAATTATAGATGCTCTTTGCATTATGTAAGTCCTGACTTTTATAAACTCAGTTTTGTATAAACATTTCAATAGAACACTTCTAATAGTTTCTTTATACACTTCCTTGACTCTATTCTTAGGACCTTGCTTTAGAATGGTTTCCAGCTTTCGTCTCTGCAGTGGGTCTTTAATCTGTTTTCCCTTCTACTGACACATCACTACATGGTTACCACTAACTAAATCAGTGAGTCAAGCTTGTAATTGCTTCTCATTACTTCATTTGGCTCATAAGAAAAATGACAAATGAACCTCTGTGAAGAGTCTCATGTGACAATATGCTGTCTTCCTTTCTTATAGCTTTCTTCCTCTCTTCTACTTGTTCTTGTTAATGCATATAGGTGAGCTACAGAGCAAGGACCAGTTAGTTACAAATGCTGCAATGCCTATCTGACAATCTCCTTCCTCATCAATCCCCAAAATGCCACTGGTAATTACTGTATGTGTGTGTGTGTGTGTGTGTGTGTGTGTGTGTGTATGTATATGTCTGTCTGTCTGTACGTGCGTACGTATATATATAAAATTAATGGTTTCAAGAACAGAATAGTTATGGAAGTTGGGGGGTATCTAAAATTAAATTAAATACAGCTCCCATGGTAAATTAAAATATTAAAATTATATCATAAATATAATCATAATCATAATCAATATTTTCCCATTTTATCTCATTAAAAATTATAACTAATTATAACTTGGTGGCAACTCTTCCACAGTACCAAGTTTTCAAATAGACATGATAGCCAATAGCCTTAGATTGTGTATCACTATTTCTACGACTGTGTCAGTTAATACAGTCAATGTTGATCAATGTTCTAATTCAGGGGTCCCCAACCCCTGGTCCATGGACCATTGGGTATGGGCCGTGCACATGGTGTTGACTGCGTTGAAGCTCCATTTGTGGCAGGCATGTGCGCAAAATTATCCTCCCCCCCCCCCCGCCGGGTTGCTACCAGTCTGTGGAGCCAGAAAGCTGGGGATAGCTATTCTAACTTTTTCCCTAAGTTTTGTCTGGCTTAGACAAAAATATAGTAAAATTTCAAGTAAACTTACTCCATATTACTTCAAACTTACAACCTATATTTCTTATATAATTACTGTACTCACAACCACGTGCTTCAAAACAAAAAAAGAAAAAAAGTTTTTACCTGCATAGCTAAATCCAAAAGTTCCTTTGAAACGTGCTGATTGGCTCCTTCCAAATTGCGAACAAGATCTCCAGCAAAGTTGCTATCCTTCTGAGTCAACAAGGTGTAGGCCACACCCTTTTCCCCTGCTCTACCAGTACGACCAATTCGATGAGTATGAGTATCAATATCGCGAGCCACGTCATAATTGATCACAGTCTTAATGGAAGGAATATCCAGACCACGAGCTAGATAAAAACACTTCAGTTATGAGGTTGGAGGCCAAGAATGCAATTCTCAAACACTATAGATACTTGTCTTTAAAAAAACTATTCATCCTGCCCTTTCCAATGCAATCAGTCTTTCGTCTAGTTTCAAAGGCCCTTATTCTATTTCACCACTTTCAATTTTAGAAAGGTTTCTCAGCTATGCTTTTCTGTGCAAGTCACCTACTGATCTATGCATTAAGTATTAAATTATGTGAAGATCTGGAGAAAAAAGGGGAACATATCCATTTTTATACCCCTCTTTTCAGACTTTCACATCTCTAATTACAGATCTAAAAGGAGTATTTTTCCTAAGCTTGGAATAATGAGATTGAACTGAAATTCAAATTCTGCTAATCCGGGGAACGAGGGGGAGGGAAAAAAACATTCATTATAGATTTAATTCTGTGTATCCTCCTAACCCATGCTAACCCCTAACCCATGCTACCATTGAACTGGAAAAACAGTATTTCTGTATCCTTGCTATCACTTCAATACTAACACTTATGAAGATTTTAGTTTCAAACAATGTATTTAAAGAGTTACACCCGCCCCCCCCTTCAATCTTTTTCACAAAAATATGTTTTTAATGTCTTTACAATATGCATAACATATAAAGCAAAGAAGCCATACTGGTTGTGGGGAGGGATAAAAGGATGCTTTAAGAAACAATTTTTTTGTATTTTAAATCTGGCCCTGCAATTTTACCAGCCACATCTGTAGCAACCAGAACTGGAAAGGTCCCTTTCTTGAAATCTGAGATGACTTTGTTCCTTTCACTCTGATCCATATCACCATGCAGGAGCCCTAGATTATGCCCCTCCTGTTTAAGGTTGTTGGCCAATTCTTCTGCATTTGCCTTCTTGGTGACAAAAAGGAGGACACTCCCTGAAGAAGTGAATTCCACTAGACGACCAGTCAGCCAGTTCCATTTATTTGGACCAGAGCTGAGGATCTCTACAATTTGAGTGATATCTTCATTTGCCTGTTTGGGGAAGCAAACAGAGACTATTAGAATTTAGCAATATAAAGCAAATATTTGTAAGCAAGGCCAAAACAGGGGAATATGCAAGCTTAAGACTTACCTTTTTATTCATTCAAATTATTATTTTAGAACGGGAATTTACCTCGCCAATATCTCCTTGCACCACTCGAATTGGATCAATCAGAATATCCCTGGCCAGTTTCTCAATCTTCTTCCGAAAAGTTGCACTGAACAGAAGAGCTGTTAAGTCAGAAATGCAGTGCTGATTATAGCACATACCCAAAGAGATACCAGAACATACGTTCTCCACTAAGGCAAATCCCTTGGAATATAGACACAATAGTTGGATTCACAGGCTACATCAAGAATATGATTTATTATAGGAATTGTGGTTTACAAATCAAACAGCTAGTTTAACACATTTCTAAACAAAACCCAAATGAATCACATTGTGTAGCACAATGTGTGAACCAATACCCACACAATGATGCAGGTAATTCTGCCCATATTCAGAGACATAAAATAACATTCTTCTCTCATATCCATTAGCAGTCATAAGAAAATTTGTCATATGTAATAGTCCTCATTCAAATTAGGTATCAATGCTGGTAGCTTCTTACTGATTTAAGTGAGTAACCAAATTAAAATATCAAATGGAATTTAGCCTGAAACACAAAAATAGACAGTTTATTTTAAGAGTTTCTTCTGCTAAAGTTAGTAGTGGTTTCATATCATTTTGATGCAGAAAATACAGAAATGCTTTTGTATTTCTGGTAACAGACTTAATGCTGAAAAATGAAATGTAAAAAAAGAATTTCCCTAAAAGATGAAGGCAGAATGAAAACTACATACCTCGATGAAATGGCTCTGTATATTATGTATCATTATACTATGTGTTGCAACCTTCAGCTCTTCTCCAAAACATTGAAAACAGCAGCCAGAGACCAGCAAAAGTTTGCTGCTCTGGCTGTAAAACTGAGTAAACTATTTATGATCTATTTTACCTAGAACGATTTCTAATCTTTGCTATTCAAGATGGTTGCTAGTTGCCTACTTTCCTTGTTCAGATATGTGTGGAGAGGGAGAAATAGATTTCCTTGTCTAAAACCCATTCAGACAAATCTTTAAACCAGAAAAAGACGGGGAAATCAGATATAAGAAAATCAGATATAAGTGTTTTCCCTTGCATAACTGAAAGTTATGTGTAGAACATTTGATATCTAGCCTATCCTGTTCCATTCATAACTTAAATTAATATTAACAGAGAAGTCTAAACCTCCCCTAAATTTTTTTTATTGTTATTGTTAATCTTGCATTAGGAAAGCCCATACTCACTTTGTCTTTCAGGGCGGACATGGCTGGCAATTGATCGGACTTGATATTCTGAAGAAAAAGGAATGAGCTACAGTAAAAAGCATCACCCTCTGAACCATACTCAATATAGTGTAAATAAAAAATAAGATTTGGCAAGGATACACCTTAACTTACAACAGTTCATTAGTGACCATTCAAAGTTACAAAAGCACTGAAAAAAGTGATTTATGACCATTTTGCACACTTACAGCCATTTCAGTATCCCATGGTCATATGATCAAAATTCAGATATTTGGCAACTGACTCATATTTATGACGGTTTCAGTATCTTGGGGTCATGCAATCAACTTCTGCAACCTTCTTATAAGCAAAGTCAGTGGGGAAGCCAGATTCACTTAACAATTATGTTACTAATATAACAACTGCAGTCATAAAATGGGACAAAATTCACTTAACAAATGTTTAGCCAAACCACAGAAATTTTGGGTTCAATTGTGGTCATAAGTCGAAGACTACCTGTATACATGTAGTTCTCTACTTATGACTACATCGGAACCCAGAATTTCCATTGTAAGTTATGACGGTCATAGGTTAAGACATTTACATGACCAGACGTGATTTTATGACTTTTTTTGTAGTGTTCATCAAGTGAATTCCCTGGTCATTAAACGAATAAATGTTTTTAAAACGTAGAACAACTCAGTAAACTCTGTCTCAAATGGATGCTGATATATTTGAGTAAATAAACGATGGACAGTTTAATGCCAATTAACTAGGGTTAATTAATTTCTGAGCCTTTATGTGCTACCTTCAAAGTTACTGCCATCGAGAGAAAAATGGAAGACCAAAAATTCTCTTTTTTTCTTCTGATTATAACATGCTTTTATAGTGCCCTCTGTCATGCAAGGACACTACTAAGAAATATTCTCAATTAACCATAGAGATTATGACAGAACACACAACATAGCTTGATATTAGTATTCACATACATAAGATATATGTTTTGTTTTTTATTTCTCATATTTTTGGTATTCTTCACTAGATGAAATTATTTTTTTTCTCCATGCTTATTGCATTCCCACATGCAAAACAACTTTCAGTTAATTACTTCAGCTATTACCAAAATACCTATACTTTTTTTTTTTTAAACTGAAACTAGTTGGCTAGCCTACTGGGCAAATAATTAAACAAAGCATTGGTCTTACAATAATTTTGCAAGTGGTTATCAAACCAAACGCTTCCAGAAGACAACAGGTAACAGTAACAAGAGCACTGTTTATTAACTATGGTAATGTGCTATTACTGATTACGTACCAAAACCCATATCAAACATCCTGTCAGCTTCATCAAACACAAGGTAAGTGACTCTCTGAAGGTTTGTGGCTTTCTTCTTTACATGATCAATCAAACGACCCTGTGTGGAAACATTTAACATATACCTTAAGCCTGAAACCAAAATAAATACCAATGTGATTCCAGCTACGGGAAATACTTGAAATGGGTATCACTGTTCCAAGTCTCCCTATCCCTTATCATTTGGAAGTCTCCAAGTCTCTGTATCCCTGTCCCTCATCATTTGGAATTTTTCTGAATCCTGCTAGTGAGCACTGAGTTGAGATTAAGCAAATCAAAAATCAAACAATTTCAGAAAATTATTTTGTTCAAAAGCAGAAAAAGCAAGAATATTCTATTCCTCGCTGCAATACAACCATACTGGTGAAATACTTACTGGAGTGCAGACAACAATTTCTGCTCCTTCCTGAAGTGCCTTGGCCTGCTCCCACATGCTTCCTCCACCATATACAGCTACAGATCGCAGATTGTAGGCTTTTCCAAAACGCTTGCATTCAGCATGGATCTAAAACCATATAGGTTCACATCATGTTAAGAATGAAGTAATGAAAAACTGAGAATTTTTTTTAGTTATTTTTTAAAAATGACTTTAAAAAGTCTTCCTATTACTTAGCACAGTAGTGGCATTTGTTTGGTAGAAAGGGCTCTTTTTAACATTTTGGTGGCCTCAAAGTATATGGAGCTTTGGCACTTCCTTATGTAATTATTATTTACCCATTTTATGAATATAGATTTCATTTGGTTCCCACCTAAAATGATGCGAAACTTTGCATCCAATTTTCAGACTATTTCAAGGACAATGAAATTGCATGCTGCACTGGATCTATAAACTCTCCACATAAGATTTAATTATTTAGAAAACGTGCATGTCTGCTTATATTAAGCAAACAACTCTGGATAGCTAAACAAAATTAATGGAGAACAAAATGGAAAATAAAATGAAAAGCAAACACAATAAATACAAGAGCCAAGGCATCTCAAAAAATATTCATAACTTCAAGTGGGCATGTAGCATCATTACAACTTTCCCTAACACCTGAAAGAAAAGACAGATTTTTCTGAAGGGCCAAATGATTTGAGGCCATCTAGATCATAGGAGGAGACTGTTCACAGTACATATAGTACTGTACTGTTTTACATCTGTATCATAGGGGAAGGCTGTTCAAACAGATAAAGCAAATTCCAAGATTCTAGTTTTACTGAGGCAACTTAGCCTGTTAGATCTTGTGGGTGGTAGAAATCAGACTCTATTCTGTGGAACATAATCCCTGCAGAGATAAAACTGACACTCTTTCTCAAGGCCTTGGAGACATGGTTTTGTCAATGGGTCTGAGGCCGAGAGTGAGACAGACAGACAGACAGATAGATAGATAGATAGATAGATAGATAGATAGATAGATAGATAGATAGATAGATAGATATCTCAGACCACCCACTTTAAAGGCTTCATATATATATATATATATATATATATATATATATATATATTCCGATAGTAAATACTAAATTTTCTTAATAAATAAAGACACATGCTGTAAAGATGACAACCAGCACCTTCTTAATACTCTTTAAGGACGGTCCATTTTGAACATGTTGTAGTATTCCAAACTGGAAGTGACTAAGGAGTAAGCAACCATGAGGAGAGCTGGCCAGGAGATGCAACTGGCTCACAAGATGAATTATGCAAAGACCCTTGAGCAGGAGCTGTGAATTCATGAATCCCCCCATCTTCCCCATATTGCGTACTAATTCACTCTATGAGAACACTATCTGAATCAAAGTTACAGATGGAACAATTCCAGAATTGTTTGGAGGAGGGGAGGGAGGGCAAAGCCCTAGAGATCTCAATTTCGTAAAGCACTGATTTGACAGCTGTTCATCTCCAGTTAGACCCTCACAGCCTGTAGGCCCTGGGAAAGCATTTTAATAGTATCACATACAGTCTGGATAAACATTTTTTTCTTCCATAACTTAATTCTTCTCTGGTGTTTCTATTCCCATCTATCCTGCATCAACTGTTCATAACTAAATTATACAGGCTGCTTTCTATAGTCTCTTGTGTTTCTTCATAGCATTTTCCCATTGCACAGAAGGCAGAATTTCAGGTTTTTTGATTAAATATTAAGGACCAAACTCTAATATCTCCATGATTATGCCAAGGCATCCAATTGGAACAGTATGTAAATGAAGACAGGAACACCTCCTCACAGATACAAATATTATTTTTGTAATTACACTCTTTCAAAAGTAATAGAAACAAAAGCAAGTACTACTGTGACGTTCATACATGAAGAATTATATGCACAGCTACATCTTATCAATTTTGCAGTCTGCTCACACCAGCACAACATGCTAGAAAACCACACTCAGAAAAGTTCTTTGCACTTGCAACATAAATTCCTTCCTCTGGAGATTTTTTTTTAACTCTCAGAAGAAGCTAGTCATATATAGTAAAAGAACTGGCCTTTTCATAGAAGTCATTTTTCTCTGCAGAATTATCACAGTCATATACTCAATAGGATTTTTTAAACAGATAAATAGTTAAAGATAAACTAGTAGGAAACGCTAAGAAGTGGAGGCTACAAACTATAATCTTAAAGAGCCTTCAAAATTATATTTGTTGTACTAATTTGTCAGACAATGCAACTTCCTATATTTCTAAATACCAATGACCCAGAGAAAGATGTACTTTAGTTTTTCACGATTTTGCAATAATAAATTGTTACTAATCAATATTAAACCAACCTGATATTAAAATCACTAAATGATTTTTCTGAGTTGGTAGTTTTGATTAAAATGAATAACTAAGACAGGATTGTTGCTAGAGATAGCAATAGATATCTGATTATAACCCCTTCAGTATAATCTTCAAAAGATACAATGAATAGTATATATTGTACTTTTAGAAAATTCTTAAACATTACTCCCCCTTCTATAAATATTTATTTTCCCACATTTCCCCCACAAAGATTCAAACTTACTTACCTGTTGGCACAATTCTCTAGTGGGACACACAATTACAGCAATGGGACCATCACCTGGCTCCAGCTCCTTTTGATCCATGATATGGATTAACATGGGCCAAATGAAAGCTGCAGTTTTTCCACTGCCTGTTTTTGCAATGCCAATCATATCTCTGCCACTGAGTGCCACTGGAATTCCCTACAGACAAAGAGGAACAAAACTCTGCTTTTATTTCAAACTCAGCAATCCTTCAAAATACAGCAGGTGATTCTGAATTTAATAAATTAGTTTGAAAAATGTCCACTGAAACAAGGATGGGGAATTTCATGCCGTCAGATTTTGCTGAATTACAACTTGAATTGCAACCTTTATAGTCAATAAGGGATAGGGAAAACCACATTTCAGTAATAACTGAATGGTTTTAGGTTCCTTATTATTTCATCAGGGAAAACCACATTTAAACATACAACACACCTAATCTCACTGTACACTGCCCAAGATGTTTTTGGTACTCAAGGCTGGTCTAGAAACCAGGAGACTGTGAACTCTAATCCTGCCTTAGGCACGAAAGCCAAATGGATGACTTTGGGCCAGTCACTCATCTCAGTCCCACTTCCATCTCACAAGGCCATTGTTGTAAGGAAAACAGGAGGAGGAAAAAATATTATGTATGTTTGCCACCTTATAAAAATAAAGGGTGGATAAAAGTCTAATTAATCAATCAGTCAATCAATCAATCAAAGGAAACAATGACTTATAGTCCTATATCAAATTCTAAGTTGTACTTCGTTTCTGTATTCAACAAAATAAATGATTCTTCTGATTTAAGTTCTACAGATTTGTGAGCTCTAGAGCAGGGCTTTTTAACCTTTTCACCCACTGTACCACTTTTAGGATATGGCAATATCCAAGTACCACCAGTTGCCTAGCAAGGTGTCAAAAACTTGATGACCAAAAAAAAAAAAGAAAGAAAGAAAGAAAAAAAGTTATGAAATACAGGTAGTCCTCGACTTACAACAGTTCATTTAGTTACTGTTCAAAGTTACAATGGCACTGAAAAAAGTGCTCCCCAAGCCACAGCCGAGCAAGACACCTGCCTGCCCACTCGATGGCGCTCTTCCTCCTGTCTGAGGTTTTCATTGTTGTGAGCATTTCTGTTGAGGATTGGCAGCGTGAGGTGCATGGGGGGGGGGGGTGTTTGATTTTTATTCTCCCCGTCTACTGGGTGGCTGCAGCAGGTTTTGGTCACTTCACATGACCCTGGGACACTGTGACTGTCATAAATATGAATCAGTTGCCAAGCATCTGAATGTAAATCACAAGACCCTGGAGATGCTGCAACATTCCAGCTGATCGACGTTTCTTCTGGGCTCAGCAGAAGCACCAGGATCAGCACCGAGCTCCAGCTGGAGCCTGGCGCTGATCCTGGCCCTTCCACTGAGCCCTGACAGCCCTGCAGCTCCAGCCATCTCTTGCTCAGGCTTGTGCGGTGCTCCCACCGGTTCAGCTCATTCCCCTCCCCCGCTACCACTTTTCTAGGTTGGTCACATACCACCTGCCAGGTTCCAATGTACCACAGGTGGTATCCATGCCACTGGTTGAAAAGCCCTGCTCTAGAGAAATCAGTAAGAATAGCTAACTTTTTAAAATGTTCTAAATCAGGGGTCCCCAATCCCCAATCCGTGGACTGATACAGGTCTGTAGCCTGTTGAGCAAGTGTGGGCAAGTGTGCAAAGCTCCATTTGCACATACGCAGGATTAGGTAGCACATGCGAAATCATCCTCCCCTGCAGCCACCCCTGCGGATCCACGGACTCGGAAAGGTTGGGGACCGCTGTTCTAAATAGTTTCTATTTTGTTGGAATGTTTACATATAGAAGCCATTCTTTTTTATTTTAAAGATGCAGATTGGTTTTCAGGCTCTATATCTCTAAGTCCATTACATGTGATAACCAACTGATAGTCTCTCCCTGCTCTCGCAAAAACTATGGAACAATGAGACTCACCTGACATTGGATAGGAGTGGGTTGAGTGTATTCTGATTTTCTGATTTGGTGCATAAGTTGCTCATCAAAACCAAAGTGAGCAAAACTACTTCCTGGCCTTGGAGGAGCAGCACCAGAGACCTAGGAAAAGAGAAGTTAATTAGACATGCCAAAGTTTAACTGCTTGTATTATTCACTTAAGAAAATCATTTAATATGCATGTTGGTGTGGAGCAGAAATGGGCTACTTACCCAAGTTGGAGGTTACTGGAAGGGATAGGGTGAAACAGTTTGAACAATTTGTCCCCCAACAAATAAATCGGAAGAGGCTTTCCAGTATTTGCTGATGTTACTGGAAGGGGTAAGATTGAATTTTTTTACACTTTTTTCTTCTGGGACTCTGGGAGAAAAAGTGTTCTCTTTCCCGTCTTAAATTTCCTAATCACATCTCAAATGAGCTAAAAATTGCATTATTAATTTCATCCATTTTGTTTCTGAATTTCAGCAGCACCATTTGGGGGTACTTTAACAATATATATATAAGAATGGCTTGCTTCAGAGGCTTCCTGTTCCTATATGATTCTTGGTTTTGGAGAAAAAAAGAGGATCAATAATGCATCACTGACATATAGCTATTTTGTTTCCAAATATTGATGCTACCACCAGGACACAGAGGAAAGGATGCTGCGGATCACAAGTGATATATAAAAAGTTATACAGGAAGGAAATTAGTTAGCCTCAAACCTCTATGCCTGTTACTTGATGCACTATAAGAAAAAGTAAATAGCTAGAAGCGTTTTTTTTTTAAAGTGCTAGTAATGGGCCAGAAACTGGAAAGCTCAGGAAGCATTTCAGAGAGTCTAGAAAGAAGCCTCTTTCCAATTCTAAAATACAAAGAAAAATGCTACATGAACTAAAAAAATACTGAATAGGAAATAGGTGACAAACTGTCAAAACCAAAACATTTATCCATCAATTCCCTAGAGCCCTAAAGTTTTCTTTCTTTTTTTTTTCAATATTATGTCTCCCTTTCCTCTCAAGTCATATTTTCTTCTCCAAACTCTTTCCTTTTGGAAAGCACTCCCTGGTCCACTGCAATACTGCTGTAAGATCCAGCATCTGTTTAGCACACAATAAAATGTTGAACAAGAAAAAAACAAGATTCTTGTTTTCACCTTACCCGGAGATTTAACTTATGGCGCAGCTCCACTACTTGTTGTGGGGTGAGACTGGTGATTTCTTCATGCTCATCATGGAAGTTTTTCTCAAATGGTGGGTACTCAATCTGCAAGCCAACTACTCCTTATTAGTAAGGAATGCCATCTGAACAGGTAAAAGCTAACCGTTGCTAACTGCTGTAATATTATGATCTTTCAATCACGAGAGAATGTTAGCAGAACATTTGAAACATTGGAGCACAAAATTGACAGTCAAAGTAAGGAAAACAATAACTGCAATAAAGTTCTTTTGTCAAAATAAAATCCTTTACTTAATCATTTCAGCTATTAATAGTTAATCTTTCAGAAACACTACAGTACAACAGAGAAGAAACTGAACACATTACACTAAGGGTCCCCAACCCCCAGTTCATGGACTGGTACTGGTCCTTGGCCTGTTAAGAACCAGGCCACACAACTGGCGGGCAACTGAGCAAATGAAAAACCACCCCCCACCACAAAAAATTGTCTTCTACAAAACTGGTCCTTAGTGCTAAAAAAGATTAGGGGGGCTACTGCATTAAAGAATGTGTTTTCTTCCTATTTTGCTTCTTCAATATTATTGTTCTTATTATTTAGCTTAGCAGTAATACAATTTTACTAAAAGAATAAATTTCATCACCTCTGAATGATCAATAGGTGGTAGAGGATCAATAATTTTTTTAGATGGTGCTATTGGATTGCCATCACTATCATACTCCAAGTTATCTTCCTCCTCTTCTGGAACCACACCAGCAGTGGGGTTTTCAGCCATATAGCGGAAATAAGCTTCCTGCAGCAAAACAGAAAAGTGTAACTGCATACAGATGCCGAGAGGGAAGAAATGCAGTTTATTGCTCACCACATTAAGTAATAGTTTACTTTAATGTCTGCAACAGCAGTAGGAGTCTATTTGAATTGCATTTTTAGCACAGAAATTATCTAGTGAAACTACAATGACTGACGAATATGAACAATATTCTAAGTCTTCTTGTAATGTACACAATTCAGAAGAACCTAGATCTGCATAAAAATTCAGATAAAACCACAAAGGACATTGTTCCAAATACTGAGATGACTTTAATATGTGATTTCTTAACAACATAATACACATTATATTAATCATATTCCAAACTCTTTTCTGGATCTCTGATGGCTGTGATTATAGGAAGTCCTCGCTTAAACAATGGAACTTTGGGCTGGCAACTATGTCCCTAAGTAATGCTGTGCAACATTACAAGGGTACTTGTGGCAGTCCCAGTTGATGTCACTATGTAAATCTTGTGCAATTGAAGCAGTTTCATAACCACAATTTGTGACTTCCTGATGGCTTCCCCACTAACTTTACTTAACAGAAAATGGCAGTAAAAGTTGCAAATGGTGATCATGTGACCTTGCAATGTCGTAATTGTAAGCCAACTGCCAAGCACCCCAACTGCAATCACATGACTGTGGGGATGCTTCAGCAGCCACAATTATGAGGACCCGTCAGACACCCTCATTCAATGCCGTTAATTCAAATAGTCACTAATGAGTGGTTGTTCAACAAGAACTACCAAAGGAATGCCCCTGCACATATTTTTTTCTCTTCTTTATTTCACATTTTGCCTTGCAGGCCCTGAAGCAAAATTATAAATAGTTTCTTAAAGTCTGTAGTTATATAGAGTTACCTATTTAAAAATCAAGGAGCTAATTTTAAAATGGAAGAGAAAAACCTTTTCATTTGGCCTATCAGTGCATTCTAAGTTACTAAGAAAGTGGGCCAAGAGAATGGTCACTTATTCAGAATTCTTGAGTTATTATAAACTAGCAACATGCTAGTACACACTGGTTATTTTCACTGGTTACTTCTGCAAGATGGAATGACTAAACGAAACCCAGATGGCCTTGTCTCTGGTTTTATTTACCACTACAACACATGAACTCTCTAAACAAGGCAAAATCAAAAGCCAAGAATAAACCATTGATTATGATTTTATCTTGTTAGAAGAATTAGCTGGATTCTTCTCTCTACGAAGAACACCAGTATCATTGGTTATCCTGTCAGTAGGATTTAGAAGTCTCTGTTTTAAAACAGCATTTTCCTTTCTTTTCATTTACAGTTGTTTTTATCACTTAGAAGGAGTTTTGAAAGATTTTTACTCTGAAATTTTTAACATTGTTAAAAATCATCAAGCCACAGGTTCTATTCACAAACCACAGATAGAGCCAACCTGGTCTCTTAAACTATTTCCACCAGGCAAAGCCAAGTAGGAGCAAGAATTCAGCATGCATAAGAACACTTTTAAGTCAGTATATGAAAGAATTCTAAATGAAGGCTGTTCCTTTTGTCAACACTTGCTTACTGGTGTACACCGCTTAGAGAGTGCTTGCACTTAAAGCGGTATATAAGTCTCATAAATAAATACATAAATAAATAAATAAACACGTTTTCTTATATCCAGACTACAAAGCTCCCTATAAAATAAATGTTTTAATATGCGGGTTTAAAAGTTTTCTTGCTCTTCTCTTATTCTTTTACTCATTAGAAACTTGATTAAGATGATGTTTGCAAAAAAATCAAAATCCAAGAATCAGTATGAGAAAACCATACTTGGATGCCCAAGATATACCTTGATTCAAAATGCTTCAGAAGAACTTCATGTATTTTAAATGTCTTGTACCCACACAATGAAGTATCATTTCATCTACTTTACCTCTATTTAAATGAAATAAATTTATAAGTGAAAATTTAAAAATACTTTCCAGAAGACAAAAGTTCAAAATAAAGTTCTGGTAGCAAGTTCATGTATTATGGGACAAGATAAACTTCTGAAAGCACTTTCTTTAGGATCTATTCATCTATTCATAATTTCAAGTTTAACGATAAAATGAAATTAAGTAAGATCTTCCCTTCTTTCAAAAGAAAATATTAATTTACATTCAGAGTAACTACCTATCAAAATCCTTAAAAAAACCTGAATTAAGTTTTTCATATGCACATTTAACCAATTATATCAACTGATTGCTTTAACTACTTCTACAACTGTATCAATATTCCACTTTTATTTCCTCTCTTTAAAAAGCTGGGCGAGATGTACATAAGTATTCTCTGCATGTTGTAAGAACCTTGAACCAAATAAGAAGATATAGGAGGGCATTAGGACATATTTCTATTTATAAGTTAAAATTTTGTTTGCAAAAGATTTATTTCTGTATTTCTGTATTCTGAACTAGAATTAGTCTGGTCCTGTGGGGCCTCAACTTTGAAGAAATAATGAATTGAGTATGCTCCTGGCTGAAAGAAGGCAACAAGACCTCCCACAGACAGGTAACAAGTGGACTTTACTGGAATGAATAATTACACTATACTTGCCATTGTGATATGGAGATGATTGTCCATTCATTATAGAAGCAACAAGGTAAAGGAATCACATTTGTACAAATGAAGAAAGTGGATACTTTGGGTATCAAAGACATACTAACTTGTTACCAGCACACATGAAGCTCTTATGTAGTATACTAAGTTACAGTGCAGTCTAAAAAATATAAAATTAGATGTTCTAGTGTGAAAATTAAAAGAGAATAACCTCTCTAATGGCTTCTACTTACACTTTCTCAGCTGTGATATACATGGTGAAAAGCATCCTTTTATACTAAGACAGATTTTAACATTAATTTGTACAAGGGATCCAATTTCATTTTTACATAGATAGAAAGATTTTGTAGAAAACTCACTTGATCATCTTCCTCTTCAATATCATCGCGTATACCCCTGGAAAAATAAGCAGAGAAACAAAACTTCCCTGCAAATGTTCCACATACCCAGCTCCATATATTCAGCCTGATGAGTACCAAAATGACTTAACACAGATACATTCAGCTGCAATAAAAACACATTTCTTATAACAACCCCAACCCCCCAGGACTTGCCAAATTCTGACAAGTCGATTGGTATTTCCAATTTATGAAATATGAGAAGTGTTTACAGAATTCTAGACCTGAAAAGGACTAGAAAGTCACGTTTCGCTTCTGCCATAAGTCAGAAATAATCATACACTAGCCCTGTACAATTTAACAATCCAAATCCAAATCACAGCCTCTAGAGAATTTCAGCAAAGCTGAACTATCTTGGCATGAAAATATTATCTAACTAGAAATAATATGATACCATGTTTAAACGCGATGAATTTTTATTTCAACAGGAATATGATATACGAAACTTACTTTGAATTCTTTCTTTCCTTATCTTTATCTTCTAATCTTTTCATGTCTCTAGCAGCTTGATCCTAATCAATCACAAAATGAACATGATTTTAGAAAGTAGCATATTTGATATCAACTTCCATCAAAATTCCTGCTACTTAGAAATTCATGGAGCTGTAAGCAAGTAAATACAGAATCCTCAGCTTAAGTCAGTTCATTTGGCAACAGTTCAAACTTACCGTGGTGTTGAATACATGAACTTATGACATCATACTTAAGGACTGCACTGCTTACCAATGGCAATCTTGGTCCCAATTGCTATCATAACCAGAGAGCTGCTTGTATGTTATTTGATAAACCAAGTACAGATTTTTTTCACTGAACTTGAAAACTGATTTCAATGGTAGCAAAAACAGTGCCTTCTTTTGAATCAGTTGTGATTGACAAGACTTGACAAAAACAAGTCTCAGATTTAAACAAAAGCTCTTGGAGCATGGTCTTTTCTATGATAGCAACCCAAAATATTTTTATAGCTGAAAAGATAGCAATTGCTTTTATTCTGTTTTGCTTTTTCTTTTATTTCTGTAATATTAGCTGGGCAATCTGTTGAAAAGTAAGTACATTCAAGAATAAATGAAAAAGTGCTTAAATAAGATTAATAATACTTTTATTTCTTGTTTTTAAAGATCAGACTTAAAGTGTAAGTTGCTTTTCTCGACAACAAATTTTCATGTCAGGCAATCTTTGTAAAATTAAAGAAAACAGTAACTTACTTCCACTTCAGCCATGAATGCCTCTAATGGGTCATCCTCACTATCTGAGTCACCTGCTTTAGTATGGAATTGCTGACGAGTAGGAGAGTTTTCAGCAGGAATGTATGGCAAGTCAACATTATTGGAATCTTCCTCCTCATCTTCAAAATACCTAATCATTAAAAGAAATAGAAAAAAGGGAAATCCTTAATAAAGAATCCAGTTATCAAAAATCCAGCAGCATAACACAGAAAAACTTCATTTTCAATTTATTTGAATTTAAAATATATTATATGATTACGAGTTAAGTAATACCACTTCCTAACTCTCCATTTATATGAGCTGCCTATAGTTCAGGCTGCATTCAAGACTTTTGTCCCATAGTGTAGCTTAACAATAATAAAAATAAAACAAATTAATTAGGTCATACTGATTTTACTGGCTATAATAAAAAAGGCTACATCCCTCATTGGTGCTGTGTTTGATACTGTTAGGTAACACAACCATACTTTAGAAAGTATGTCTACTATACCATGTTTCCCCAAAAGTAAACTTTACTCCAAAAATAAGCCCTAGTTTTGGGGCGAGGTGCACGCCTAAAAATCAAGGTGAGAGTGGAGATTACCGTTGCAGTCAGGCTTCCCATGGATTGACACTTGCCTCGCCAGCCCACTCCTTCTGCAGCCAAAGGAGCAGCTTCATTTTGCAGCTGAGAATGGAGCTCAAGCCTGAATTTCGCCATCAGAGGCCTTTCTGGAAGGTCTCTGCAGCCGAGAATTGAGCTATGGAATCCATAACTTGGTTCTCGGTTGCAGAAGCCTTCCGCAAAAGCCTCTGACGGCGAAATATAGGCCAGAACTCCATTCTCAGTTGAAGAATGAAGCTGCTCCTTTGGCTGCAGAAGAAGTGGGCTGGTTGGGTGGGGCTGTCGGTGCCACTGCCACAAGGTGAATTAAAAAGACACCCCCCCCAAAAATAAAACCTGGTATCTCTTTTGGAGGGTGGAGAAAAAAGACCAGGTCTTATTTTCAGGAAAACACAGTAGATATATGTGCAAAAATAAGAGCTTACGCATTCTCTTCATCAAAATTTGCTCGTTTAGATCCAATCTTGTAAAAGGATGGCAGCTGAGGTGGTGTTGTCTTCCCAAACCCAGCAGAACCAGTGGCTCCAAAAGCACTATGGGATTGCTGTGGCAGCTTGGGCTCCTCCTTCTTTCCAGATGATATTGAAAAGCCACCAAAACCAAAGCCTCTCTTAGTGCCAGGTCCACCTTTGTTCCAATTCATGATGTTGGTAATGTATCTAATGAAAGAGAAAATCAAATTTAAAACCACTTACCCATTTAAAAGATAAAGAAATGTTGACATAATATGAATTACATAGAAAAGACTGATAGGCAAATAAGTTATTTACTTTTAACAATTACCACACTTTAGAAAATTCCTTCAAAATAAATATCATTATATTTTTTACAGGACATCACTTTTCACAATTCAAAATAGGCAAATTAAAGCTTAATTTAATGGAAGTATTTTGTTTACTAAAACAACGGATCTACTTTTATTAAGTAGATTAACATAATGGCTTATTATCAGTTATTGTAACTAAAATCAGAAACTGGAGCAACAATCCTTTTGAGAGGGATAGGGAAGAAATGTTCTACTAAAGAGGAAGTGAGATTTTTTTTTTTGGTACTTTCTTTTTCAACTGATTCTGTATACAATAAAGGAAAATAATTTTGCCACCCTTTTATTCATTCAGGTGAATGAAGAGATTGGATTCATTGCACCCTAGACCTCCCCTGAGCTACTTGTTTCTTTCCATACACTGACAAACTGCAACAGAGTAGTGGCTATCCTAAACATTTTTCCACCATAATTGTTTTTTAATATGCAGTGATCCCTTATCTGCTCCTCATCTTCTAAGTATCTAATCATTCAGAGAAAAAAGAATTTTCCTCCTACTCTCATTCCAACTCAAGGTTGCTCGCTCAATCTTAAATAATTGATATGTATCATATAATAAATTATGCCCTGCTTATTAAAATCTAGTCTGCTAATATAAAAAAATTGGCAACTATGTCATTTTATTTATTAATAAATAAATAAATCATAGACTAAGAAACTCACTATACTGTTTAGCATAAATCTACGAATCTCCAGTCACTTGTTTTCAGGAATAAGTGTTTTTCTTTAAGTTAGCCAAAATGTAGGTAAGATCTTTTTTTTTAATAGTCGAACATTCATTAGCTTCTCAAATTTACTCCCTTTCAAACTGATTTTATACTTTCTCTTACCTCAAGACGGGCCACAGGCCGGTCAGAAAACGCAAAAAAGAGGTTACCTGATGGAAGAAAATGTGAAAACGATAAACTCCAAATGTTTACGTGACCCGACTAGGCCTCAGCCCCGCCCCCTCATTTTCCTCTTTAACCAACGGCCAAACACAGGACGATCTAGGCTTTCCTTAGGCCCTTTCCTTTGCCTTTTTTCTCTGCTTCTGTTCTGTTTACCTGCTGTTTATTACTCAGGTATTTGGGGATCCTTCTTCCCTCCTTTCTTTTGCTGGATTGCTGTAATGTGCAAACGAGGAGGTAGACGTTGCCTGCTGAAATGACCGTGACGTACATACGTCACGCATATAATAGACCGACACTCTCCTCTTGAAGGCCCTTGCACATAAACCTCGTCCTCAAATCGTGGGCCTTTACTCTACCCTGCGCTCCTTGATGACGCCTGATACCAGTCATAAACTCTGAAAGAATGGAACATAGAGTTTGAATGTATAGAGTAGCATAACACATGCCTTTATTTCTCCAAATCTGTAAAAATACAATTTTGCTTTTTTTTCACTCTATATACTGTACTTCTTTTTGAATTGAGATCATTTCTTGAAAAAAATATGAAATGGCAAAAATGCAACCCAAGATGTATTCAATTGAATTCGACTTGGTGGTGGGTCTATAAAAGTGGAGAAAACTTAAATACTGGGTACTAAATAAATTAAATACTAAATATTAAAACAAATTGTTTGCCCTTTGTGAATGACACATTTCTTTTTTGAGTGAACTCACTGCTTTCCTAACGCGCCCCACTAGAAAAAATAATTGCAGCTGGAGTAACAGAAATCCCATCTTTGAAAGTAAGTTCTGAATTTTGAAGATTCTAACTTTGGGCATTTCACAGTAAAGTTCTGAAATCCCTTATGACCATGACAGCAATAGAAACATTTACATGGTATATCTTTGCAGGCTGGCAGTACCCAGCCTATCTTTGATGAATTACAGTATACCTGGCTACTTTGTAAATGGGCAACCACTAGAAAATCTCTCAAGTCAAAAAATTTCCTCCAAATGGCAAACAACTTCTACCTTGTTCTCAGGAGAACCTCATGGTCTAAATGAGTCCCATGTGTTAGTAAAGTCACTCAGTTTGAAGATATCTTACATCACACCAGCATGCACTTATACTATGGTATTAAACAATTTTAGCTGAAACTTCAGTTCTTAAATATATGAAGAACCACACATACTACTGATAAACCTTACAATTGTTTTGAATTCTGGAATGCTTCAGGTCATAAAATGGAAAACCAGTGATCGCATAATCCAAGATTGCATGTTTAATTGCATTCAGTGTACACTATAAAACAGATAATTCATTTTCAGTATGTTTTAGCCACAGATACCTATTTAGGGAAAATGCTAATAGAATGAGCACAGATACCATGTGTGGAACCTCAAACTACAATGCAATTTAATTTTGGTCAGTTTCCTCAAAGCATCTGGAGTGTGATATTTACTCTCAGATGTAAGCATCTACTAGATTGCAGCCTAACAAACGTACTGTTCTCCTTCAGTTGACATGAGCACTTATCCTGAAAGATTATGCTAGAATGATTGTATATGGTGTCAGAAACAGTTCAACTTATTTTACCAAAAATATGTCTGCGGTAGGAAAGCTCAACAAATGTCAGTTAATGACCTAAAATATTATGGTACGGGAGAATTAATCTCCGTTTCTAAATACAAATGCGACGGGGAGAGATAGATTTAGCTCAACTTGACTTCTAGAATCCAATATAAAAAGCACTAAGTGCGCCGCGCGCAGCATTGCTTTAATCCTAAATCACTGCCTTACGCCCGTAGAAAATATAATGCATATTTTTCCAGAACAAGGAAAATCTCAGTTCTTCTTTTCTCTCTCTTCTAATCGGTTAAAATCGTCAAAACGCAACGAAGGTTGCCAAGACCTGGAAGCAGCCAGGTATCCTTTTAAGGAATGTCCCCTCGCTCTCTCCTTTTCAGCAACTTCCTTTTCTCATCTTTCAACTGCAAGGCGCATGCGCTGATTTACGCAAGTGTCGTATTTTACGGGGAAGAACGGCAGGGCAAAAAAAGCCACCCTGTTGGGATCGTTCAACCTAGCCGAGGAGCGAGTTGGTCTTGGGGACGTTGAGAGACTAACCCTGGTCTGAGGTATCGAGCGGAAGGGCTGGAGGACTAAGAGATCCTGGGGGAGGGAGTTGTCTCTTGTAGGGCTAAATAGTAAGCTAAATAGTAATGTTGTTCCTCAATCAGGAGAGGCGTGGACACGGCCCGTCTGGGAGAGGAAAAACAGCCCCAAATTGGCTGTACACGAGGGTTGCTTCTCACAGGTGTGTGCCTGGACCTGGAATTGGTCCCGAAGCTAGCTTTCCCCAGCTCGTTCCCTCCAGATGACCTGAACTGCACTCTTAACAATCTCAGCCACCGTGAATGGCTGAAGGTGATTTAGTCTGGTTGGAACAGACTCCGTTGGAGATCTGGCTAATCATTTCCACCGCTTTTTAGGTTCCTTTTGGGTATCTAGGCCAGTCCTGTGAACGCCTTTCACACATATCTTGCTAAACTGAAATAATAAAAATGGAAACTATTAGAAAACTGGTTAGTATAGATGGGCAGGAAATTGTGTGTATAAAGCTAAAAAGAAGTCTGTCAAATTTCTGCTCCTGTAGTGCAATAGTAATCCCAATCTGCTCTACAAATGTGGGGGTTTTTTTAGCCCTCAGTGATAATAAAGTTAGAAACACTGAGATGTCGGATCTTTCATGCATTCAGAAATTTTAGGCTGCTTTCTTGGAATTTAATATTGGTAATTTTAGGATGTGTCAAACTACACCTTCCATAAATCCATTAACTATATTGAGGTTAGGCAGGTTAGGCAGCTTAATGCCTTCCAGGAGTTACAGACCTTTGTTAACATGGTTAGTGATAAAGAATTGTGGAAGTTGTATTTCAGCAGCTAGAAAGTAATCTATACTATTATTAGAATTTTGATCACAGAAGGAATTATGGAAATTGCAACCAACATGCTGTAGAGGTTGAATTATTTTAATAATACATTATCTATTCGTGTCAAGCATATAGTAGTGTCAGGACTACTGGGAAACTACAACATGTTGCTTTTTAAATAGAATCTATTAATCATACTTGAAAAAGTGGCCATAGGGTAAGTATAATGCTCTGCAATAGCTACCTGCATGTGTAAATTATTGCGCCAGTAGAATAATTTGATTCTTAGCTCAAATCCCAGTTAAAAATACAAGTTGGTTACAAAGGTCAATGAGTTGGACAGATTTTTTTTCTATTCCCTCTCCATTTTCTTATTATTTCCTATATCATTATATTGTATTGGTCAATAATTCAAGAAATAGGTTTTATAATTATAAGAAAATGTTAAAACAAGGATTTATGAATTATTTTTTCAGTGATAAAACTAAGACATGCAAAATTTTAATTTAATTTAATTCACCTAATTATTTTTATTTTTTTTCAATTTCACGTTTTATATTGACAAATGGCCACATAATACAATCACTGTTTGGATTGGCTGGTTGAGGAGGAAAAGGTTGATACCCAGTTGTATACAGACAGTCCTCAGCTACAACTGGTTATTTAAAAACTTTTCAAAGTTACAAAACACCCATTGGGGAAAATGGATTTGTTTAAAGATCATGGTATTCACTTAATAACTGTTGTAAAAAACAGTGGTAAATTCAAATCCAATCACAGGGTACCTTGACCTATGACTGTAATTCAGGCCCAATTACGGTTGTAAGTCAAGGACTACCTGTATCTGAATCCTAGCATACACACAAAAAATCTGTTAGAGTCTGGAGGTGGGAACCTGGTTAGAAAGGACCAGTCTCAGATTAATTCTAGCAAGACCAAGTGGCTTTGGGAATCATCTAGATCTGGAGATCTCTCCTTTTTAAGTTCTGAATGGAGTTGAACAGACATAGCTAAGAGGATCTTTGCATAAATCCATGTTGTGTGCCAAATGGCCCCATTATTTGATGAAGAGATCCTGTTTATAATGTTTTAGTGACCTTGCATTTAGGGTATTGCAGTGCACATTATATGGGGCTTTACTTGAAGATCACTCAGAGCTCCATCTAGTCCCAAATTCAGCAGTGTGGGTATGCTTGTTGCGTGAACTGCATTGGTTGCCAATGAGATTCCAATGCCATTAAAGATTTTTTGTAATCACTTGACAAGTCCTTAATAGCACACAGAATGGATATTTGCACAATCATTTGCATCCAATTATCTCTGCTGTTCCAACAAAACTCAAAGGGTTGGCATGTTCCAGGCATCATCAATTAAACAGTATCATCTCATGGGATTAGGGGACATGTGTTCTCAGTTGCCAGGGATTCTCTGTTACCATGCCTCCTTTATTGTACAATATTCCCCTTGAAATTTGGATGGGCCAAGCCCTGATGGCCTTGAAGAAAGATCCTTTGAAGACACTGGCCAGGATGTTATGCAAGCCAATAATGTTTTGAATGTGAATTACATTCAGTGTGCTATATTTAATTATTTCCTTTACATTTTTTAATTTAAAAAATATCTGTTAATTGTCCAGAGTTGCATGACAAGCAAGTAGCCATGCAAATTGAAATAAATTATGTTTTTGAAGTTCAAGCAAAATAGGTTTGCATTATTTACATTCAATATGAGATAGGTAGTTTGGGTTTGGCATGGATATATTTGTTAATCTATGTTTATTTACGTAAGCCATAATTTTTTAAAAATGCTGGTAGACATGTATAGTAAGTATCTCTACACCAGATATGAAGCATCTTCCTTGCCTCAGGGCACATCAGACTAATATCCAACAGTCAGATTCAGGGTAGGAATCCTTTTGTTGTTAAAGCATGAGATTTAAAAAGTATGGAGTCACTGCTAATCTATTTATATTAGTAAATTCTGAACTACTTTCTGCCCAACCCCTATTCACATGTTATCATATTATTAAAACTTGGGTGCTGATGTCTGATAAACTCAATCCTAAACTTGAGAGACTAGGCCTGAAATGTCAATTAAAAGAAATTTTTAAAAACTGTTTCATTAAATGTATATGGTTGTCTAATTCTCTTCCATTTTAAATTGTTTAAATTGTTCATATCCTGAAGGCTTACATGTAATAGAATTCTAATTCTCCTTCATTGTTCAAAAGATAGATGTGGTAATGTTTTATTACAGTGGTGGCGAATCTATGGCACGTGTGCCAGAGGCAGCACTCAGAGCCCTCTCTGTAGGCACATGCGCCATGCCCCGGAGATGGCAACCATCCCTCTTCAACCAGCTGCCTGCTAACTTGCTGAGGCCCACATGGCCAGATGCATCCCAGCACCCATGCACTCGCTGGCCTCTGTGTGCAGGGGCCGATGGTGTCAGGCAGCAGCCACCCTGGCCCGTCTCACCTTGCCCTGTGACAATGGCACCCCCGCCTTGCCTCGCCTCACCCCACAGGACAAGCCTCCTGCCCACCGCCCCACCTGCCAAAGACCCACTGGATCTCCACCAATCCTGCCCGGCCCCCACAGGCGTCCATCCCCACGAGCAACATCAAAGTGATCACGCCCACCTTGGTCACACCCACTCAATCTGCCATGACCACCACAGCCATGCCCACTCAGTGGGCCACGCCTGCCTGGCACCCGGCGATAAATAAGTGGGTTTTGGGTTGCAGTTTGGGCACTCGGTCTCTAAAAGGTTCGCCATCACTGTTTTATTACTACAACCAGCTGTTTAATGGAGGAGTTTATGTCCTTTCAAGGCAGATTAGAGGTGAATAAATAATCAAGCATCATTTAAACCCCAAATCAGTCACATTTCTTTCAGTGATCCATAGGACTCATTAATCCTGCTTATTTTTTCATAAGGCAATTGTACAGAAAATAGGGAATTTGAGATATGAACTATTTTATTTTATTTGTAGCATATCTGCTGTTTCTGTATTAATAATACTAATATGAGTATTAGGCAGTTTGATCTAGTAGTTAAGCTTCAGGTTAGAAACTCCTGACTATAAATTCTAGTCTCACTTTAGGCATAAAAGTGACTTTGAACCTATTACTCTCCTACAGTCCAATTTATCTCATAGGGTTGTTATTGTGGGAAAGGATATGTTCACTGTCTTGAGTTATGTGCAAAAATAATAAAGGCAGGATTGTAAAAAAAATCTAAATTAAAAAGATCTAAATCTAAACAAATTTTTCAAAAATGGGAAAGATGCCCAGAACTATAATTCAACATTTGGAAAGTCACATCTTGCCCTATTTATTACAGAAAGATTGTGGTTCTTTCATATAATGCTGAAGTAAATTCAGGATGGCTACAATAAAGTATTTATTCTGTGAAATGCACTATTATTGAGGTTTATTTCCACAACTTGTTACAATTCCTGTTAATCTTATTTAATCTAAATTGGTTTAGAAAAAAAAGATTATATGTGTGGAAAAGATCTCCATGGAATGATGGCTTATTTTTTGGGAAGAAGTAATCTGCAACATTTTGTTCTGGTTGCTAATAATAAATAACAAATGCATTGAAAATTCATTTTGCTATCAATCCAGCCCACCTCCCATGATTTTTATGGAGAAAACAAATGGAAGAAGGAGTACTAGGTACACCTGGAGGAAATGTTTGATATTAATTTATTATTATTGCATTGGGTATTACACTTTTGAAAGTGCTGTGCAAGATGAAACACAATTACTGATTGTGATACAGTACTCTTTTTCTAGTTTTCTAGTTCCATTTTTACACTGCTGTATTAAAAAAAATATTTTGAACTTGAAAGTTTTGGGGCCTTTGTTATTTTTTATTTATTGAGCATTTTCTTCCCCAGCAACAATGAGAAGTTGGTGGTTTTTCGTGGCTACATTCTTTATCCTATGGGGTCTTTCTTTGGCCAAATTTGAGGAGTTTGATGACGATGACTTAGTAGAATATGATGATAATGATTTTGCTGAGTTTGAAGATGTGATTGAAGCCACAGAATCTCCCCAGCGGATTGTTACAGCAGAAGAGGAGGAGGAAGAGGAGGAGGAAGCCACAGTAGAACTTGAAGGACAAGATGAAGGTCTTGATTTTGAGGATGCTGATGGACAGGTGATGTGAGATGAAGGACTTATCTTTTTTGATGCAATGGGATAATAATGTGTAAGACCAGTTAATAGGAAATCCAATTATACTGTGTATTTTCTTTAGTTTGGGTATATCTGTGGACAAGTTTCTAATATAATTTATATTTTTAAAAAATGTAAGCCATTCTATAAAGCTTGATGTGCTTAAGACTAAGTAAGACAGACAATGAAAACAAGATAGTATCAATGTTAATTGGCCAGTTTCATTGGTAAAATAAGTTTTGATTTTAAAAAAATCAGCAAGAAAACTTGTGTTAGAGAGTGTCACAGAATGCTGGAGCTATAACAGGAGTGAATCTATAGTTTGTGTAGTCTCATCTGATATATACATAATTATTGTATTCAAAGAAATCAGTTCCACATGATACATACATAATTATTGTAATCTAAGGAATTCTGGAACATCAAATAGCTCCAGATATCTATTAATCAGGAGTGGGAGAAATGCTTATAGACAGAAGCTGCATTTTTTAAAAATATATATTTTTGGTGCTCCAAGGGCTGCAGGAAGAACAGCAGGGATGTAAGCAAAGGAATAGGATCAATATTTGTCTCCTTAATGGACGTTGTAATTTTTTTTTAAGTTCAGGATAGATATTTTAGGTTTATCAGAAATTTAAGATAACTGTTCAGTTTATTTAATGTAAGAAAAGGACTGAAAAATCAGAAATCTCTGCTGAATTCTAATGGTACAATCTTGAAGGTTGGAGACCATATGTAAGTTGTGGGTTGATATATCTCTTGTATATAAATATAGTATAACACCTATAATTAAAATCTGCTTGGATCTTGCATGCAATTTGGAAAGTATTCCATATTGCTGTTATAGTCCTTGCCATAGACATTTCCATGATTACAGAGCAATTCTATACATGATCAATTTATAAACTGCAGATTTATATATATTTTTTTTGCATTGAAGTTGAATTTACTAGGCCAGAGCTTCATGTATATCATATTCAAACAGCTGAGAGCAGGTGGTGAACTGTGTACAACTTTCCAACATGTAATTTATGATTTTCTAATAGTCTGTGATTATACTACTGAAATTCAGAAGCAAAATAGCTAATTTTAGCTATGCAGCTTTTCATTGTTGGGACCTTTTGTTTGTTTGGTTTCAAAAATGAGGGAGGTAATGAATACAAAAAGCTTCAGGGAGCTGATCTGATCCTATTTTCATTCTTAATACCCTCCAGCCCCATACCTGAAATAACAAAGTTTCATCATTTTGTTGCCAAATTTTGGAGGCATGATTTGGTGGTAGGTAGTAATTGGAAGCACATAAGGATGGAAATGAGAGTGGTTTACCTTCCATTCCTACCATTACAACGTAAGCAAAGAGTCAAGAAACATTTGGCCAGGCCTCTTCTGGTATAATCCCACAGAACTGAGTTTCAGCATTCAATATCTGAATAACTGCCCATGCTTAAGTAGGAAATTGTAATTAGCATTCTAGTTTTCTTGCATGGGCATTCATATTGATGAGATTCATATTCTGCTGCATTTGTAGTCTATTTTTGTGCATAGCACTCTTTGATTAGTTTCACCCATGTGATTGAATCCCAAAAGTGCTTTTTCCAAAAGGTAACTGAACTTTCTTGGATTTTTTTCTGAAAACATTTCGCTTATCCAAGAAGCTTCTTCAGTTCTAACTGATTGGAGGGGATTAGAAGGATTTATATTCTTTGCAGTCATCTGGTCAATAGTACTCTAAGGGTCAATCGTTAGTGGTAGCTCTTTGAGAGTCATTGAAGCCTCTTGGGAATTTAGCTGTATCCTAAGAGTCATGTGAATCAGAGTATAAATGGGTATGGAAGCTTCTTGGAACTGATGAAAGGACTGCATTGTAAAAAGGAGATAGGTGGTGTCGTATCCCCTTCTGTTGAGTTTTAACATACATAACCTTTTTGATCCCTCTTTCAAATAAGTGGTCCCCTCTATCCACAGTGTGAATACATCAATATTGTGGAGAGAAACATTAAGTTCATACAGAAAGATATTAAAGAAAATAGTCTGGCCTTCTTAGATTGTGCAATATACATCAAAGAAGACAAAAGCCTCAATACTGCAATATACACAAAATCTACAAACAGTGATCAATATTTACATTTTCATTCTTACCATCCACTGGAGTAATCAGGAGCTTATACCACTGAATTGAAGGTTTGCCTGCCATCAAAGAGAGAAAAGAGAAGGAACAAAAACAATCAAGGAAACCCTCAGAACTTGTGGTTCTCTTATTTGGGCCTTCATCAAATCCATAAAAAGATCCAGCAGGAGCTCCTTCATAACAAAAAAGAAAACAACAAATGGAACAATGTTGTCATTCCATATGTTGCAGGAATATCTGAAAAACTCAGGAGGATTTTCAACAATACAAGATATGTGCACACATTAAACCCAGGAATATATTAAGGGAGAAGCTTGTCCAGTCCAAGGGCAAAACACCCAGACACAAACTGAGCAATGCATTATATGCAGTGCATTGCAGCAAGATATGTGCAGACCTATACATTGAAGAAACAAAACAACTGCTTTATAAATGCATGGTACAACACAGAAAAACAAATTCATCAGGACAAGCTGCAGCAGTCTATCTGCATTTGAAAGGGCCACTCTTTTGAACATAGCAAAGTTATATTCTAGACAGAAAGGACCACTGGTTTGAAAGAGGGATCAGAGACCATCTAGGTAAAATTAAACAGCCCTTTCTCAATAGAGGGGGAGGGTACAACACCAACTATCTCCTGTTTACAATTCAATCCTTTCAGCAGTCCCAAGAAAGTTACACCCATTTATACTGTGATTCAGGTGTCTCTGAGGATACAGATAAACCTCCAAACAGCTAACACTAATGACTAACCCTCAGAGGCTAACAACCAGATGACCACAAAGAATATAAATCCTTCCATTCCCCTCAAGTCAATTAGAACTGGATGAGAAGTGAAAAGTTTTCAAAGAAAAACCCAAGAAAATCCAATTGCCTTTTGGAAAAAGCACCTTTTGGACAACAATGACCTAGATAATTGAGAATCTCCATAGACATATGATTGAATCAGTCATCAATTATCAAAGATGTACATATTGTTTTTAGAATAGAAAAAGCAGAAGATAGCTGTATGTTTAAAAGACAGACATTTACTATCTCATTTACCTGAAACAATAGATATTTCCGTACATTTTTGCCTTCTTGTTATAGGAAAGTGATACAGAAAGTGAGCCATATGATGATGAGGAGTTTGAAGGTTATGAAGAAAAACCTGATGCATCTCTCGGCAAAAATAAGGATCCTATTACAATTGTTGATGTAAGTGAAGATTATGAAAAGTTATACATAATTTCTAATTAATGTCTCATATTAGGTTTTCTCCTGAACTATTATAATTAAGGTTGCAATCATAAGTATCTTGGATTAATCTCTACTTTGAATGAAATGTGGATAGTCTCTCTCTCTCTCTCTCTCTCTCTCTCTCTCTCTCTCTCTCTCTCTCTCTCTCTCTCTCTCTCTCTCTCTCTCTCTCTCTCTCTCTCTCTCTGCATGTGTGTGTATGTGTATGTGCACACATACACATAAACACACCTACTTACCTCTCTCTTCCCCCCTGCACGTGTGTGTGCACATACCTCTGCTAATTTATGTTTTTGTTCTGCCCAAACTCTTCAAAAACACCAGAACTTTTCCTGGTAGATGTTAATTGGTTGATAAATAGAGATAACAGATGGAAGTGGTTTTATTCCACAGGTAACTATAAACCCTGGTAAATACTGGCATTCATAGTGTCACTTTGTATTTGGACATTATAGCTAAATAGCAAAGTCTAGATGCTTAAAGTCTTGCTGAATTATAGTAAATCACAGATATGATCTGAATGACATAGTGAAATCAGATTAATTTAAAGAAAATAATTCTGAACTGCAGAAAAGTATTTTAGCAATAAAGGGTCCTTGATGCTCTCTGAGCTTGGATGTTTTTTTGCAGACATTTCATTACGCAAACAAGGTAATATCAGTGCTATTGGGTAATTTGAGTAATAAAATATCTGCAAGAAAACAACCAAGTTCAGAGAGTACCAAGGACTCTTCATATCAACCCTGAGCTATAAATATTCTTGTTTATTGGTATTTCAGTAGTATTCAGAGGATTAAAATACATTTATAAGAAGAATGGATTATGTTGATTTAGTATTTTCTCTGTGCCTGGAGTTAGAATTGCTGATTGCTAAATTAATAAAACCTTAATGCTGATTATAATGAAGAGCCAAGATTTTTCCTTAAATGAAATAGCTTTTAATAATGTTCAAATTCATCAGGTTCCTGCACATCTTCAAAATAGTTGGGAGAGTTACTACATGGAAATTTTAATGGTGACAGGACTCCTTGCTTATATCATGAACTATATCATTGGAAAGAATAAGAACAATCGTCTGGCCCAGGCCTGGTTCAGTAGTCATCGAGAGCTACTTGAAAGTAACTTTGCACTAGTTGGTGAGTTGGTTTATGATTTATCTTTACCTTCTTCTCCCTTTTTCCCATGAAAACAAAATTGCAGACAAAGTCCAGGAATTCTTAGAGTTAGTGCAGTTCAAGGTACTATATGTGATAATTTAGTTTTTTCAGGAAGAGGGCTTAGAAAACAAGAAACATTAATTGGTGTAGAATTAATCAGGTTTTAAATCTCCCTCAGAGCCTTTCTGTTGCTTGAAGTATCAAATGTATGGAATCACCATGATTTAGCATGAAATAACTAGTTTGAGAAGATAATGAGGAGAAGAACTGAGACATTGAACAATGAACAGCGGATGATAAATTGAAATGGCATTGCTTAAAGTTTATGGACTGAAGGTTATAGAAGGAATAAGAGACAGCAGAGAGAGAATCAGTTATAGAGGATAGTAGCAGTGAAAATCATTAGATCACAAAGGAGTGAAAAACACAGTGTGCAGTATTTTATGGGAGCTATCACAGCATTGTATAAAATGGTGAATTGGGATCAGTCAAAGGTAGATTAATTGAGAGAGAAGTTGTGGTAAAAGCAAATTCTTACCTAGGTGATGCAAGTCATTTAAAGCTTTCAAAGTTTTTGCTGGCACTTAGAAGATAAACAATAAATCAGCAATACTGGTATAATGTATTACAGTAACTTGCTGTCACTGGGAATGTCATCAATAGCAGCTCAGTATAAATAATAAATGCCCATTAATTGGTATATCCTTTCTTTCAAGGTGATGATGGTACAAACAAAGAAGCCACAAGTACAGGCAAACTGAACCAAGAGAATGAACATATCTATAATTTGTGGTGTTCCGGTAGAGTGTGTTGTGAAGGCATGCTTATCCAACTCAAGGTAGTGGATTAGTTTGCAGTAAACCAAAAAGTTCCTTGAATGCCAGTTGTTTGGAAATAGCAGTAATATTACTTTTCCCTGTAAAAAAGAAAAGAATGTTAAAATGTTAGAAATTTTTAAAACCTTGGATCCAGAAGTTATTCTGACATTGGAAAAAAATCATAGATGACAAACAAGGCCAGGATTTTGAAAATGAAGGTTTTACCTTCCGTAATCGGTGTTGAGAATCTCAAGATTGTAGACACATAAAATGAACTGGCAGATACAGCATTAGTCTTGAAAGTTCAACAGCATATAAATTTAATAATTAAATACCCTGTAAAGAACTTCAATAATCAAGTCTAAACTGTATGTTTGAAAGAGAGGAAGCTAGTTCAGTTGGCAAAGAACTAATAGCTAACAACAGTATTCTGAATTTGCAGGATCTGAACTGTGTTTAGAGTACTCCTACATTTGCTGTATCACTAAAGCCTATTCTGTTGATTGGGCAGATGTGCTAGGTGCAGGTTCTGATACAACAAACCGAAGAATTAACTGCTTAGTACATGTCTTTTACTCCACTCCTTTTATCATGAAGAACATGGAAGCGAGTAAATAAAACTTATATCCCCTAAAATGGGTCATTGCTTCCTCCAGTGACTTAGCAAGATAGGAGTTCCTCATTTTTCATTTTCCCATGAAAAAGCAGCATGATGCCAGAGTCCTAAGACAAAGTCTAGTTTTGTTTACTTAAAGCTTCTCCTAGGTATGGTGGTTATGGAAAGGCCCAGTATATAGTCTGGAAGTACATCTTGACTTGCCTGAGCATGTTTGGACTGAAGAAGTTGATTTTCACTATCTGGGTCCTTAATGTGTATCAGCTGCCTTGTACTGTGGGGGGAGGGGAAGCAGCATCAAAATATATTAAAATAAGCAATTAAAATAAACCTCAGGATGTATCTTTTGCACAGATTGATATGTTTACTGTAGGAAGCTTGTAATGTTCATTGAATTAGGGGTCTCAATGGAGAGATGAGAAGTTCTCACACTTTTGCACTTTTCACTTTTCAGTTTCTTAAGAGACAAGACTTGCTGAATGTTCTTGCACGCATGATGAGGCCAGCCTGTGACCAAGTGGTATGTGTTAATTTTATAATCAAAAATAGCTTGAGTGAATTATATTCATAACACTGTTTGATTAGCTTATTAAAACTGTAGCTCAATATGTGTGATGCTTTTACTCTCACAGTGGGAATTACTGCTTTCTGTTTTTTCCTTATAAAAGTTCACAAATTATAACCCATATGGCTGAAAAATAAGTTTTTAATTTTTTGACATTTTCATTTAAATCCCAGAAGCAACATGTGTCTTAGTAGAAATTCAGAGTCAAAGCATGTGGGTTTTATCACCATGTCAGTTGGCACCAAAATAAGTGTATTATATGCACATTTTATAATCAGAGTGGAGACTATTAATTTTTTATCTGGGAAATGACCAATATAGGGAGTCCTCGACTTACAACCATTCATTTATTGATTGTTCTAAGTTACAAAGGCATTGAAAAAAGTGACTTATGACCATTTTTCACACTTATGACCATTACAGCATCCCCATGGTCATGTGATTTACATTTGGATGCTTGACAACTGGTTCATATAATTATGACAGTCGCAGTGTCCCTTAGTTGTGTGATCACCTTCAGACAAACAAAGTCAGTGAGAAAGCCAGATTCATTTAACAAAGCTGTTATTAATTTAACAACTGCAGTGATTCACTTAACAAATGTGACAAGAAAAGTTGTACAATGGGCTCATTTAACAATTTTTTTTACTTAGCAACATAAATTTTGGGCTCAAATGTGGTCATAAGTTGAGGACTACCTGTATTATGTATTATACCTGTATTATAAGAGTAGGTAGCAGTACAGATCCCTAATAATGGTACAGGTAGTCTTTGTTTAACATCCACTTGTTCAGCTATTGACTGGACTGAATAAAGGATATTTATGACAGGTCCTATCTGCAGCCATTGCAGTGTCCCTAAAGCCATGTGATTGTGATTTAGGCACATAGCAACTGGTTGAGCTTATGACATCACAGCATCTTCCAGTCACTTCTCCACTAGCTTCACTACTAGTTGCAAACAAGCAGACTCAATGGGGAAACCAGCAGGAGGTCCCAAATGGCAACCACTTGATCATGGAATATTGAACACGCAGGCTTTACCTAATGACAGCATTCAGGATTGTTTGTTGTATAAATTGGTCCAGTCAGATGATATCAGTTTTATTACTTTGATGCTTAGCTCTGGAATTCCTGTCCCAATTACTGTTGGTAAATGATCACCACCAGTATTCCGTAATATTATATAAAATAAATAAAAATGTAACTTTCAGATGAGAAATTGTCTACCTGTATTACCTACTTTGCCTTGTTAAGGAGTTCTGCAGTTATTCTTGTACTGAAAAAATACTAATACTATACTGTATTTTAGAGCTTCTCAGAACAATTTTGAGACTCTCCTTAAGCATGACCTGATCTTGGCTAAATGGACATTTGCTATCCAGGGCGTTTTATACTTTTGCCATATGATCGGACTATTCTTCTATTAGTGGACCTTCTGTGCAAAATAATGTATGTGTTCCTATTATTACATTATTGTTATCCAGCAAATAAAAGTTACTATGAATGATGATGATATGGATACCTACGTTTTCGCTGTTGGGACAAGAAAAGCCTTGGTACGGCTTCAGAAGGAAATGCAGGACCTGGTATGTACTGGAGTTGTGGGAAGAACTTTTAAAAATTTGGTAATTAGAGAAGGAAGAGGGAATTTTAAAACACATAATGAAGTCTTATAAATAGTCCTGGACTGTCTTAACTACATGTTGTCTTAATATATTGCCTTAATTAATTAATTGGATGGTTTATAACAAGTCTAATTTGCAATGTCAATCTAACTAATTAATTTTATAGCTAAATTGGGCAGGGAACCATTGTGTAGCTTGGAATGACACTTAAATAAATGGTTACATCTTCTGGGGACATAAAGCCCATGACGGAAGGGCTTTTTTATGTTTTGTTTATATGTATCTTCAGTTTATATGTATCTTTTTTCTTTTAGTAAACATATGAATTAAAAACCTCTATTGTAATCCTTTTTCAAATGTGAACAATTATGCGGGAATATGAGATCTTTTATTCCAGATTTAGAACATCTCACAAGTCCCTAAAGGCAGCAAGTTCGTCTTGTGCAATCAGAAGCTAATGTTCTTTCAGTTGAGCAGGGTCTTGTTCTCACTGTTAAGTTCTTAAATCAGTTTCAAGGTTTGGATTAGGTTGATTGGACATTTAACTGTGCAAGAAAAAGCAGATTTACCTTATAACATGGCGATTCCTTTTTGGCAGAGTGAGTTCTGCAGTGATAAACCCAAAACTGGGGCAAAGTATGGGCTCCCAGAAGCACTGGCCATCTTATCGGAAATGGGTGAGGTCACAGAAGGAATGATGGATACGAAGGTAATGTAAAATAAACCGCTAAAATATTCAAGTTGCAATAATGCTCAGTTCTCATGAGAGCATCCAGGGTACAAGTCTGCATATTGCTATGCATTGGAACATCCTTATTTGTTTTGTTTACTTGTTTTAAAATGAAGTACTTTCTGTCTTGAACTATTCTGAAAAACTGAGAATTTAGGTTTGGAAATAAGCATATGCCTAAAATTGGTAAGTGAGTGTTCTATGTATTGTCATGGTATAACTGGTTAAGTCTGAAAAAGATTACCCCAAATCATGTCCTTCTATGAAGGTACTGAATAATTCTGGGCAAATGTATACTTAGTCCACTTGTCTCACAGATTAGTTATAAAAATGATTGTACACAGCATTTTCACAGAAACAAAATCTGACTAGTTCAATTTATTCTTTTGGTGGAAGCAAATCAAACATTCCTAGAGAACATCCCTAGCATGATGTCGATCTGATTGTTGATGCTTTGTTTTTGTTTCATTTTATTACTGTTAATGAGTTGTGCCTTGTCATATCTCATCCATAGAAGAAATCCATGACATACTTGTTTTGTTACTAGGCTCATGGAATTCATTGCTAGTTAAAGCCAAAATATTTACAGTGAGGGGAAAAAATATTTGATCCCTTGATCTTATACGTTTGCTCACTGATAAGAAATGATCGGTCTATAATTGTAATGGTAGGTTTATTTTAACAGTGAGAGACAGAATAACAATAACAAAAATTCCAGAAATCAAGAAAGTTATAAGTTGATTTTCATTTTAATGAATGAAATAAGTATTTGATCCCCTATCAATCAGCAAGACTTCTGGCTCCCAGGTGTGCTTTATACAGGTAACGAGCTGAAATTAGGAGCACTCTCTTAAAGGGAGTGCACCTAATCTCAAATTGTTACTTGTATAAAAGACACCTGTCCACAGAAGCAATAAGTCAGATTCCAAACTCTCCACTATGGCTAACACCAAAGATCTGTCCAAGGATGTCAGGGACAAGATTGTAGACCTATCAAAGGCTGGAATGGGCTACAAGACTATCGCCAAGCAGCTTGGTGAGAAGGTGACAACAGTTGTGCAATTTGTTCTGACCCAGCCTTTGCAAGTGCTACACAATGGCTTACTCATGAGGAAAAAAACCCTTTTTAGCAGTTTCTGAGATAAGTACAAAGTCTCTGAGTTCCCAGCAGGAAGGCTCAATTTGCAATTCAACCCAAACACAAAGAAAGCTGACAAACCTGGCAAAGAATCCTTGCAAAAGAAATCCGACAGAGAAACAAGATACTGGAGCATGAACGGTTGCCTGTGGCAACCAGCGCCTCCCACACCTCTACTCTTTATAATCCAGGCAGGGCATGGCTTCTTAAGAGTCTCTTACTTTTCCTGGAGAGTTGCTCCATTGTCTTCCATTGTCCTGATGCCTCTTCTCTCTGCACATATGCACATCTGGGACAGGCCCCAGCTGTTCCTCCTCTTTGCTTATTTCAGGTCCCCAACACAGTTGTCCCTCTGCCTGAGCATGAGTAGATTGGCCTGGCTCCGCATCTGGCTCTGAGTCTTCTTGCTCCTCAGAGCCTTCCACAGACTCTGATGTGAACCCAGACATCCCTTCCCTCTTATCCAATTCGCTGGCAGTTGAGGAACCACAACACTATCCCTCACTGCACGATCCTTCCCCCGGGTCCGACAGGCAGGATGTGGCCGCAAAGGGAACTGCTCTTTGAACTTCACCAGAGCAGGAGCATGCACAGTGGCCACATCCTACCAGGTGAACTCCTCTGGTCCATAGTCATTTCACTCAATCAAGTATTGGAACTGGCCTTTCAGCCAATGGGAAACTTGGATGCTGGCGACCTTGTACTTGGGAAGCACTGTCTCTGCCATGCTGTTCTGGTGGGGGGGTTATTCTGGTCAGCAGAGCAGACAGGCCAGTTGTTCTGGAACCAAGAAGGACCGGTGAAAGATCGGATGCATTCTTAGCGAGTGTGGCAATGTCAGGTGGTAGACGACCAGGTTAATGACAGCTTCAATGGGGAAAGGGCCTAGGTACCAATGATCCAATTTCTTGGCAGGCCAGTCTAATGGAAGGTGCCTGATTGACAGCCATACCTGATCTCCCACAGCTAACGCAGGCATATCATGCCAAGATCGATCAGCGACTTTCTTATAATCTACCTTGGCTTTATCCAGTTGCCATCACACCAATTGATGGACAGCCTATAACTCTGCAAGATACTCGTTAGTTGAGGGAACAGGCAAGTCAAGTTGCGTGAGGGGAAAAAGCCGAGGAGATACCCAACATTGGCCAGAAAAGGTGTCATCTGTGTGAAGGTATGCTGCAAGTTGTTGAAAGCAAACTCGACTACTGAAGATAATCTACCTAATTGTCCTATTGCAAAGCAGTGCAGATAATCTTCCAGGATTCCGATCAATTTTCTTAGTTCCGCTATCTGTTTCTGGATGATGCGCCAATGACAGACATATTTGTACATCTAAGACCTTCCGCAGCCATTTCCAGAATAGGCCATAAATTGAGTCCCCCTATCTGAAATGACCCTATCAGGTAGGCTGTGCAGATGGAAGACATGCTGAATGAACATGCAAGTTATGGTGGGACTGTTGGCAAACCACGGCAAGGGATGAAATGCACCATCTTAGTCAGTATTCCACTACCACAAACACTGTCATGAACTCAGAAGACAGGGGCAAGTCTGTCAAGAAGTCCATGGACACTGCTCTCCAGGGTCTCTCGGCTGACGGCAAGGGCTGGAGCAGACCTGGTGGGGCTCCCTTTGCTGACTTGGCCTGCCAGCACTGTACATAAGATGTGACGTAGGCCTGGATGTCGTGTTGTAATCAGGGCCACCAGAATGTATAGGAGACCAGGTTCAGAGTCTTGAACAGGCCAAAAAGCCCTGCCACAGGATTGTCATGGCATTGTGAGAGGATGAGTCCCCAGAGTGGCCCCCTCAGAATATAGAGCTGGTCATGAGTGCCTCAGTGAAAGTCCATGGAGAGTCTGGCCCCAGCTCCTCCTGTCGTTGATCCACCCATGTATCGTGCTGTTGTGCCTCCCATATCTGAGCCTGTAAATCTACTGGTTCCTGAACTGCAGAGAAGGACTCTAGGGCAGTGGTGGCGAGCCTATGGCACGTGTGCCAGAGGCAGCACTCAGAGCCCTCTCTGTGGGCACATGCGCCACGCCCCGGAGATGGCAACCGTCCTTCTTCAACCAGCCGCCTGCTAACTCGCTGAGGCCCACATGGCCAGATGCATCCTAGCACCCATGCACTCACTGGCCTCTGTCTGTAGGGGCCGATGGTGTCAGGCAGTAGCCACCCCAGCCTGTCTCATCTTGCCCTGTGACAATGGCACCCCTACCTTGCCTCGCCTTACCCCACAGGACGAGCCTCCTGCCCACCGCCCCACCTGCCAAAGGATCTCCACCAACCCTGCCTGGCCCCCACAGGCGTCTGTCCCCACGAGCAACATCAAAGTGATCATGCCAACCTTGGCCATACCCACTCAATCTGCCATGCCCACTCAGTGAGCCATGCCCACCTGGCACCCGACGATAAATATGTGGGGTTTGGGTTGCAATTTGGGCATTCGGTCTCTAAAAGGTTCGCCATCACTGCTCTAGGGGCAGAGGTTTGTGGGAGTATTCTGGTTTCCTCGAGAGAGCATCTGCTCTTTGGTTGCAACCACTTGGGATATATGTGATGCAGAAATTGAACCTGGTGAAAAATAGAGACACTGAATCTGTCATTGGTTCAATTTCTGGCCAGTCTGCAAGCATTCGAGATTGTTGTGGCCCATCTGGATTTTGATTTGATGCCAGACCCCTTCCAAATGATGTCTCCAGGCCTCAAACACCACTTTAATGGCCAGTAGCTCCTTCTCCCAGATAGTGTATTTCCTCGGCTAGATTAAGTTTCCTCAAGTAATATGTGCAAAGAAAGAGGGTACCGCTGGGCATGTGAGCCTGGAGTAACCCCATTCTAATGGCAATGTCGGAAGCATCTGTTTCCACGACAAATGGATGGTGTGGATCAGGGTGTTCAGGATGGATTCCTGCATAAAGGCTTGCTTCAAGGCCTGGAAAGCTTGTTGGTCCAGTGAAACAGGATCTTTTACTGAAGGAGCCAAGTGAGGGGCATGGTCAGGGAAGCAAATACAGGGATGAATGTCCTACATTGGTTGGCAAACCCAAGGAGTCACTGGATATCCTTAACGGGGTTGCCAACTACACAGGGACTTGATCTTGCTTGGCTCCATGGCAATAACCTCAGGAGAAATGTGATGTCCCAGGAAGTTGATGATCAATTGTTAAAATTGGCATTTCTCCAGTTTGGAATATAATTGATATTCCCAGAGCCATTGCAAAATCATACGGAGGTGCTGATGATGACTCTCCTGTGAAAGGGAGTAGATCAGGATGTCATTCAGATAGATCACAACAAACTGATCCAACAGGTCCCAGAATATATCATTCATAAAATACTGGAAGACAGCGGGGGCCTTGGTCAGCCCAAATGACATGACTGTGTACTTGAAGTGGCCGTACTAAGTGCCGAATGCTGTCTTCCATTCATCACCAGGCCAGATCCTAACTAGATTGTAGGCTCCTTTCAGGTCCAGTTTGGTAAAGACTTTGGCCTCCTGGAGCCGTTCCAGAAGTTTGGGAATGAGGGGCAGAGGGTAACGGTTATGCACAGTAATGGCATTTAATTTGCGATAATCGCAACAGAGTCTCAATTCCCCAAACTTCTTTTTCATGAACAAAACTGGCACTGACAATGGCAAAGACGAGGGCTGGATAAAGCCCTGAGACAGATTTTTGTGCACGAAGTTACACAATGCAGCTAACTCAGGGTCAGACATGGAGTACAAATGCCCCATTGGGAGTGGCGCATCAAGGATCAAGTCTATGGAGCAGTCATATGGCCTGTGTGTGGGCAATTTATCCACCTCTTTCTCACTAAAGACATCTACGAAGTCCGTCAATTCAGCTGGCAGGGAAACCCCTGGGGGACTCAGAACCTGTTCTGCGCAGACTTGACAGGTGTGATCAGTTTACGTTGTAAATTTAGGAATGTGACCAAGTTCTGGGACCAATAAATCTGAGGGTTATGTGTCTGGAGCCACGCCAAGCCTAAGACCACTGGAAAATGCAGGTCAGAGGGGATATAAAATTGAATGGCCTCCTCATGAGAGCCGATGGCCATACTCAACAGTTGCATGGCAACCTTAATTGACCCAGATAGAAGCAACTGGCCATCAATGGTCTCCACTAACAGAAGTAGGTCCATCAGGCATTGAGGAACAGCCCATTTGGTCACAAACACAGCATCCATAAAGTGGTTGCTCCGGAATTGATTAAGGCATGTACCAGGATACCCTATGGCTTACTGGATAGGATCAGATGTGCCACCAGGATCAAGTGCCGTGAGGGTCCGAGTGAAGCATCCGATGGGCGTTGATCTGTGCTGATGGAGGCCCAACCCAGAGTGCCCTCTAGGTTGGGCTCAGGGTGTTTCCCGACAGACCTGATAGCCAACGCCACTGATTGCTTCTTGGGGCAAGAGGTGGCCATGTGCCCAGGATCCCCACAGTAAAAACACAAAAGCCCCTGAATTCTGTCTATTCTTCTCCGCTACCGATAGGTGGGGCCTGGCAGCATTTAATTCCATAGGCTCTTCCCACATAGCCAGGTTCTCACGCATGACCAGGGCCACCCGAGTCTCTGTCACAGCCAAGCGTCAATCCTTAAGCAGAGATGGACCAACACATTGAGGGTCAGGTGAACATCGACACAGAGCAGCTCATCCAACAGCTCTTCTGACAAACCATCTTGGAAAGCATCCATGAGGGCAGCTTCGTTCCAGGCTGAATCTTGGCTCAGCAGCTGAAATTTGCTATATTCTTGTAATATTCTGCTTCAGGGCTTTCAAGCGTCTGTAGCGGTCTGCATCTTCATGGGATCCTCATACATCAGCCAAAGATGGTCACAAAACCCCTGGAAATCATCCAATAACGGACTAGGCCAGACAAGGAGAGGTGTGGCCCAGCGGGCTTCAGTGCCTGAAAGAAGGCTGATCATAAACCCCACTTTATCCTGGTCCGTGGGGAAGTCCTCCATTCTCAGGCTGATGAAGAGCTGACATTGTCCCCAAAATGCTGGAAATGTCTTGAGTGTCATCAAATTTATCTGGTTCTGTTACTGGGTATTTCCGACAGGGTTGTGGAGCAGCAGGAGCTTGAAACTGTGCAACTTGTGCTACTTGTGCTGTTGGGAGAGCCGGGCATTTTCTGCACGTAATTGCTGCATGGTAGCAGGGGGTATAGGCCATAGGCAAACTGTTCTGACCCAGCCATTGTGACTGCTACTCAACGGCTTACTCATGAGGAAAAAAACCCTTTTTATTTTAACAAGGCATTTATGGAATAAACATCAGATAACAGTCCTTAGATGTTGAAACAAACAGTAGCAGTCTCTGCTCCCACCTGGCTGAGATAAGTGCAAAGTCTCTGAGTTCCTGGCAGGAAGGCTCATTTAACAATTCAACCCAGACACAAAGAAAGCTGACAAACCTGGCAAAGAATTGGCAAAGAATCCTGGCAAAAGAAATCCGACAGAGAAACAAGATACTGGAGCATGAACGGTTGCCTGCAGCAACCGGCGCCTCCACACCTCTCCTTTTTATACTCCAACCAGGGCGTGGCTTCTTAGAGTATCTTACTTTTCCTAGAGAGCCGTCCCATTGCCCTCCATTGTCCTGCACGCCTCTCCTCTCTGCACATAACCATATCTGGGACAGGCCCTAGCTGTTCTTCCTTTTCGCTCAGTTCAGGCCCTCAACACAGCTTTCTCTCTGCCTGAGCGTGAGTAGATGGGCCCAGCTCCGTGTCTGGCTCTGAGTCTTCTTGCTCCTCAGAGCCTTCCACAGACTCCACTGTGAACCCAGGAACCTCTTCCCCCTCATCTGATTCATCTGACTTGGCTGCCGGAACTGCTGCCAATCAAGGAACCCACAACACGATTATTCCCAAATGGAAGAAACACAAAATAACTGTCAATCTTCCTCGGTCTGGGGCTCCATACAAGATCTCACCTTGAGGAGTTTCAATGATCATGAGAACAGTGAAGAATCAGCCCAAAACTACACGGGAGGATCTTGTCAAGGATCTCAAGGCAGTTGGGACCATAGTCACCAAGAAAACAATTGGTAACACACTGCGCCGTGAAAGACTGAAATCATGCAGCGCCAGCAAAGTCCCCTTCTGCTGAAGAAAGCACATGTACAGGCCCGTTTGAAGTTTGCCAATGAATATCTGAATGATTCAGAGGAGAACTGGATGAAAGTGTTGTGGTCAGCTGAGACCAAAATCAAGCTCTTTGGCATCAACTCAGCTCACCATGGAGGAGGAGGACTCATGCCTATTACCTCAAGAACACCATCCCCACTGTCAAACATACACATTATGCTTTGGGGGTGTTTTTGTGCTAAGGGGACAGGACAATTTTACCACATCAAAGGGACGATGGACAGGGCTGTGTACTGTCAAATCTTGGGTGAAAACCTCCTTCCCTCAGCCAGGGCATTGACAATGGGTCATGGATGGGTATTCCAGTATGACAAGGACCCAAAACACACAACCAAGGCAACAAAGGAGTGGCTCAAGAAGAAGCACATTAAGGTCCTGGAGTGGCCTAGCCAGTCTCCAAACCTTAATCCCATAGAAAGGGAGCTGAAGGTTCGAGCTGCCAAACAGCAGCCTTGAAACTTTAATGACTTGGAGAGGATCTGCAAAGAGGAGTGGGATAAAATCTTTCCTGAGATGTGTGCAAAACTGGGGCCAACTACAAGAAACATCTGACCTCTGTGATAGCCATCAAGGGTTTTGTCACCAAGGTTGAGTCATGTTTTGCAAAGTGGTCAAATACTTATTTCGCTCCTTAAAATAAAAATCAATTTATAACTTTTTTGAAATGCGTTTTTCTGTATATTTTTGTTGTTATTTTGTCTCTCACTGTTAAAATAAACCTACCATTACAATTATAGACTGATTATTTCTTTGTCAGTGGGGAAAAGTACAAAATCAGCAGTGGATCAAATAGTTTTTTCCCCTCGCTAGATAGTTGAACCAATTCAAGAATGATAGGTCTGTCAAAGGAAATGAGAGCTAAATAAAATCTCGAAGTCCAGAGATAGTTTATTGCTGATACTACCATTAGAGAACGTGGAAGAATCGTTAGTCCTTTGCTCTAATTCAGCAGGAAATAATAATAATAATAATTTTTATTTTGCGGTCACAGACCAAAATGCAAGTGCAACAAAAGAAAACACAAGAAAAATATAATCACAAACAATTAACATTAGAAGCCTTGGCTAAAGGGAATTACCACGTTCTCCTCTAAGCTCTTAAAAGAAATTTAGAAACCTGAAAAGTAATATAGGAGGAGTCATCCCCTAGACAATATAAGACCAAATTACTGACATTAGAACCAGAGAGATCAATTCCAAGGAGAGACAATAATTTAATTCTGGCAGTGTTATATATAGGGCAGTATGATAAGACATGCTCCACAGTTTCAACTTCAGCCCTATCACAGGGGCATAGTCGCTCACTAAACAGGAGCCTCTTGAATCACCCATCGAGTAGTGCTGAGGGCAAGACATTGAAACGGGCTAGGGAAAAGACTCTTCTATACTTGGGGATGGTTTAGAATATAGAAATATGAAGCCATCCTCAATCCATAATTATTAGAATGGCTGAAGATCAAAGAGGAGCAAGTTTTGTTGGCTCCGGCTCTTAAGTATTGCAAATCTATGTCCACAAGCCGTTGGACTACCCTAAACTGGGCGTCCTTGAGACCGTAATCTCCCAGAGCATCCCCCGTAAAACCTAGCAAGTGGAGTTTCTTTGTCAGCTCCCTCTCCCAACAAGAAGTATGAGAGTCAGCAAACACCAGGGAGAGATAGCTAACAGGGACTGCCGAAAAGAGCACCCAAAACCACCATTTAAAGGTGTTAATCCACGCCATGTATTCGACTGAACGAATGCCCAGTTCCAGGTACATCGAAGCAAATCCAACACAAGGAGGAAGACCCAGAAGTTTCCTAAGAAAAACAGCCTGGGTTCTTTCAATACAATCCTTGAAGCCTCGTATTGTTGGGATAAGTCTCCTCTCTTCGTCCAATCTCCCCCAGCACCTCTGCACTTGTGCTAGTCATGCACTCCTTTGTACCTTCCACAAGCTTCCCCGTGCCTCCCTCACACACCCTTCTTCAGCGTTACCACACCTCCCTTGCATCCTGATGTACTTCCTTGCACCCTATCTTATCTAGAAGCAGCCATTTACCTGCTGCTGATCTGCTTGCAAGCTGCCTGGGACTTATAACTTTTGTGCTGGCTTACCAACTGACTTGGCTGTGTGAAGATGGCAGGAGATTTCATCGCCTAACAACTGTGATTCAGTTAATGACAACAATCAGGATAGCAGAGGTCACCATATTTAAGCAATGTAGTCGCATTTTATGACTGCATCACTTAATGACTGAAACTCAGGTCCCAATTGCCTTCATAAGTCAACAACTACCTGCCTTGCATAAACAGTGAAGGCAGGAAAATAGTTGCTAGCCTTTCCCAATGGTGTATGTATGTATGTATGTATGTATGTATGTATGTATGTATGTATGTATGTGTATATATATATATATATATATATATATATATATATATATATATATATATATATATATAAAATAAAAATATGCTCTTATGTTTAATATTTTAAATCTTTTTATCTTGGTAGATGATCCATTTCCTCACACATTATGCTGATAAGATTGAGTCAATTCATTTTTCAGACCAGTTTTCCGGTCCAAAACTTATGCAAGAGTGAGTATGGCACAAAAATTGCTTTTGTATTTCCAAATGAATACTGCTCTAAAATTTGCAAAAAGGGAATTAAAGGAGAAATTTAGCTTAGGAACTGTAGTATGACATCTATTGTATTGTATATTTCTGGTTACAATAGTCATGAGTTGGGAATGACTATTCCTTCAGCAATAGAGCATGTTTTACAGTATGTTGAATAAAATGTTAGAGATGTTTGAACAAGGGCATTAAGTGAAAGAACTCAATGTGATACTAATATCCCAACTATTAATTCCTATTCTAACTATTCGAAACATGAGCATTTGCAATGGCTTATCTCTCAATAATTGTGCGGATATCATTATAGGGTGGATAATGCTGCATTAAATGTTTACCACATTTAACTACCACAAATGTTTACTACATTTAAGATTCAGGCTAGGATCTGTTACAGCTTATTTTCTGCTCAATAGATAGGATAAATCACTATGACAGATCCTCTGATGATGATGATAAAGGAGATTCTACATTCTTTCTGCGGGGGGGGGGGGTCTAGGATGGTATCACCTGGGTGACTTAATCTTTTGAGATAATGACAAAAGGAGCTGTTGCCAGATTTCTTCTCCTGGTTTTCTAACAGGCTTTCTGATGGGAAGGTCTCCCAGGACTCATAGGTGTTTTTGCTAGGCCCTAGAGGAGACTGACAGACAATAACAAAGTGGCATAAATAATGGCTTCTAAAATATTATTTTATTGCACTTTTAATAAAATGTATTAATTACAAGTGATGTTACCAGACTCCTGATTTTTTTTGTTGTTGTTGCCATAGGTTAATGATTCTCCTTCTTGCAGGAAGCCTTACAATTTATAATATTATAGGATAACCTTTGCTGCCAGGGTTGTGCAGTTTCACCCAAAATAGGAGCCCACTATGGAGTAACTTACTAGATATTGCTGTTGCCATTTTTTGTGGACATTTTTAAAATCCTTTTACCAGTGCTTCTTTTTGTTCTCACCCAGGGAAGGCCAGCCTTTGAAACTGCCTGAAACTAAAAAGACACTGCTGTTTACTTTTAATGGTAAGAATAAGCTTCTGTTTTGAATAGCTTTCCTTAGGAAACATAAAATGTTACCCCTGAGAGTGTATTTCAAAATCGGAGTATAACTTATAATCTGTCCCGATTAACAGATCTATTTCTAATATTTGTTTGGCTCCTATTGTAATTTGGCAGGAGGATGAGGTTAAAATGTAGTTAAAGAAAGGAAAGATAGTGGGTTTATGAGAATCTTAGCAGAGACATGACTATTATTGACTATTTTAAAATACCATAAGTTGCCTTGGCAGCCTAAAATTTAATAATAAATAGAATAAATATCTCTTCATTGCTATAATTGTGAATTGCCCTGTATAGGAATTTCTACCATGTCAGCATCTCAATGAAACTATCAGGAGTGCTGTAGGTAAATGCAGATTAGAATGATGAAGTGACTTTATTAAAAATTTAAAAGTTTGCCTTCCTAGATTGTCCTTTATTGTATTTATCTTACATAGTTGCAGTCTTTTGTTTTGCTGTTGCCTAGTTCTTGCAGTGAAGCTTATCATTGTATGATGCAATAAGTTTTGTTTTTCAGCCAGCTTGTCATAAGAGTCTGATGCTAATTCAGAACTGAAAGCAAGTGACTGGGCCAAGGTCACCCAAGGCCTTACCTAAGGAATGACTAAATGACTTCCCAGTCCTTGTCCAGGAGCTTAGCCACCACATCATAGTGGCTCTATTTGTACACCCATATAAATTTTAATTCACAAGTAAGACTGAACATAAATATCCTTTTTCTTGGAAGTACCAGGTTCAGGCAACACTTCCCCCAAAGACATGGAAGCTCTGCTGCCTCTGATGAACATGGTTATTTATTCTATTGACAAAGCAAAAAAGTTCCGTCTGAATAGAGAAGTAAGTTTTATGTTAACCCTGTCTATTTTTATGCTAGTTCTATATGTATGACTCATGTAATGAGAATGTTTAAAAATCCATGCACTTCTCTCCCAGATATGTTTATATTCCTTTCTGCTCTATCACTATTTCATTCCAAATAGCTTAACTGACCTAGCATCCATGCCCAGTGGACTGTTGGATGCATTCAGAAATGTTACAAAGTGAATAGGAAGTTGAAAGTTCTCTCCTCCTTTTCAGTCTTTGGCCATTGAAAACATGCTTTTTATAGTCTAGGAGTAAATTAATATCTCTTATAAAGTAGAGTAACTGCTGATATTTCAATCTTCCATGAATTGGTCCAGTTTCCTTTAAAATCACATGTGTCAGAAAAAGCCATAGTTAAATATGCATTCTCTAAATAACTTTATTGGTGTCATTCTCACTGCATTAATGTTAAAGAATGCCCTACGTTACAACAATGTGAGAGGAAAATGTGTCCATATTATATACCTCTATTTATATTTTCCCTTACCTGTCTTCACCCCAAGATGAAGAGTCCAAATGCAGTTGTCCCTCCTTGTGAAGCAGTTGCCTTTCTCCTAATGATTTGATTTGATTTGATTTTATATGCCACCCATCTTACTGTGGAAGTGATTTTGTTTTCAGTTTTGGTTGTTTTCATCTCTACAAAATCTTTTTTTCTGGTGTCATGATTGGAACTATTCAGTTTTGTAGGTATATCTTCATCATAATTTTATCTAACGGCATTAATATGCTGGTAATCTTGTTTTATTTTGGACTCCCTTTCCAATTATTCTAATCTAGAATTTTTCTTTTTTATATTTTCATTGAACTATCCACAATGATTCTAAGGTATTTTTTTTAATCTGTCAGCCATAGCTAATTAACATATTTGTGAGGCTTGGATTTTTTTCTCATGTACCTCATTTGCACTTCTTATCATGAACTTTGAAGAAATCTTTTAGCAATCTTTGCAGTCATGTTTTTATTTTATGACTGAGCAGTTTATTACTATCATTAAACATCATCTCAATGTTATACTCTCACTCCAAATCATTTATAAACAAATTACTAAACTCTACTATGAATGTGTTTCAATTTCAAAATTATATTTTAATTCTTGTTCTTTGTGTTGTTTCTTAGTTATTTTCTAGTCCATAAACGTACAGTATGTGTTCTCTTATCTTATGGCTGCTGAGTTTGTTTGGGAGTCATTGACAATGAGATATATGTTTTTTGAAATTCTGAGATATATATTTTTTGAAATTCTGCTAAAACGTTCTCCAGAGATAATTTTATTATTTATAGTAATTTCAAAACATAGTCTTATGGAACTGTAAAGACAGACACATTTAGTAAAGCACAAGCTTTCATGAATTCTAGGCCTTTGTATCAAATGTATAAAGTATCATGAGAGATTGGATATAAGCATATGCATATTGGTGGAAAAATGGTGCAAATAATTGATGAGTAGTACCAAGTGTGACTTAGAAACAGGTAGATATGAAAACCAGAAAGACTATAGTTCTTTAGACCAGCTTTCTTCTACAATGTAGTCTTTAGATTTATTGGAGTTGCAGGTCTTTACATTTCTAGTCTAGAACACTCCGGATATGTTTTGTTGTTGTTGTTAATTGCAAAGTCGTGTCCGACCCATTGCGACCCCATGGACAACGTTCCTCCAGGTCTTCCTGTCCTCTACCATATTCTGGAGTCCATTTAAATTCACACCTACTGCTTCAGTGACTCCATCCAGCCATCTCATTCTCTGTCGTCCCCTTGAAGAACTTGTTCTTCAACATTTGCATTTGATTCAAAAAGCTGGGGGAGGACTATTGAAATTAAACAAGTAGATAGATTTTGCTTGGATATATTGGGAAAGGCATCATCATCATCATCATTAACGTTGCAAGTAGTCCTTGACTTACTACCATTTGTTTAGCAACTGTTCAAACTGAAAAAGGTGACTTATGACTGGTCCTTGTACTTATAATATTGTAGTATCCCCTCAATCATGATCAGAATTCAAGCCCTTGGCAACTGTATTTTTGGCAGTTGCAATGTGCTGGGTCATGAGATCACCATTTGTAACCCTTCCAGCCAGCTTCCAACAAGCAAAACTATGGAGATAGCCACTTCGCTTAACAGTCATGTGATTCACTTAACAATTGCAATGATTCACTTGATAACTGTAGGGAAAAAAAGTTGCAAAATCAGTATGACTCACTTAACAGCCAACTTTCTTACAATGGAAAGGCTGGTCCAAATTATGGTTGTACTTTGAGCACTACTGTACCTATACTGCAGAGGACTGCAATGGGATTTTGGTCCATTTTTCCACAGTACGAATGGGTTGGGGCTTCTTTCATTTTATGGTAAAAATCAGCCATATCTTGGATTGGGTGGAAGATCTAAGACTGCCAAGAAGGGGTTGGGAGCTGAAAGATGAGCTGCCCTTTTCTCATGGTACCGCAGTCTTAGGACTTCAGAACAAGCTGTCAGCAAATGATAAATGATAAAAAGTCAAGGTTGACTCACACAACATTTTATTAGACCAGTGCATTATAGGAGCCTCAAACCAATTCAGGTTCACATTTCAATAAACAAATTTGCTAAGATTTTATGTTTGTAGCTAGTTTATGATATTGCTTGATGTATTGTCAACTATTGGCAAACCTTTGTTCCTGCTCCACTAGATGGCACTAATTCACTTCCAAAAAAAAAATAGAACGTATCATAATAATGGTTGAAATCTTGCAAAATAATTAAATTTTACATGAGTTTTATGTTCTTACCTGAAATATCAAAATGGTTGGGACATTAATAAATAATGTTTTAGATTTTTGGTGCCTGTACTGTTATGGGGAATCTCACAATGGTTCCTACTATCTGAGAAAAGTTGCTGATTCCTATACTATGTGTTTATACATATTGACTAAGTTGTTTGCATTTCTTCTTGCTTTGGGACAAAGGGAAAACAGAAAGCAGATAAAAATAGAGCACGTGTAGAAGAGAATTTCCTGAAACTGACTCATGTTCAAAGACAAGAGGCTGCCCAGTCCCGCCGGGAAGAGAAAAAACGAGCAGAAAAGGAGAGAATCATGAATGAGGAAGATCCAGAAAAGCAGCGACGTCTAGAGGTATTCTGCTCAATAAACTTGCTATAATAGAAGAAGTATGCTCAGCCTATAGGAGCCATACTAAATTAAGAAAGTTACTAAGATCATAACCACAAAATGATTGAAATGGGGCTAGCAACTTGCCTGAGAAATTTTCTTCTAAATATCAAACTATAAATCTGCTCCTTCAGAGTATTTTATTTACACCATAAAATTATATCATCACCATCCCCCAACAGTCATGAGCAAAAACATATATATATATATATAAGCAAAAACAATGTAAAGATATTTGCACTTATGTGCTATAAATAATATGGTACAGAAATACATATAATCCCTTATTGCTATAGAAATATGCATAATCTCTGCAGAAAAATATTGCAGTGTTACTCATGACATGCTATTTTTCCAGAATGTTGAAGATTCCAGTGATTAATATTATAAACAAATAAACTTTCTGGTCTGGGAGGAAAAATGTACATTCCATAATTTGGCTTTCCTATGTTAGATTTGGGGTGTGTGTGTGTGTGTGTGTGTGTGTGTGTGTGTGTGTCCAAGCCCATCTTATTTGCAGTGCTTTACAGGTAATCCTCAACTTACGATCACATTTGGGATCAGAGTTTGTTGCTAAGCAAGATAGTTGTTAAATGAGTCATGACCATATTTTTGCCATAGTTGTTAAATGAATCAGGCAGTCATTAGCTGAATCTGGCTTCCCCCCCATTGACTTTGCTTTTTGGAAGTAGGCTGGGAAGGTCACAAATGGTAATAATACAACCTGGGATGCTGCAAGCATCATAAATATATGCCAGTTGCCAAATTCCTGAATTTTTATTAAATGACCCTGGGGATGCTGTGACAGTTGTAAGTTGAAGGACCCAGTTATGAGTCACTTTTTTCACTGCCATTGTAACTTTGAACAGTTACTAAATGAATGGTTATACTCAAGAATTACTTGTTATATGTTTAGAGGAGTTAACAAGATTTCTAACTTTCACATGATTTTCTAAGAGGAATCCTTTGTTTTAGCCAAAGTTGTTTTGGGCAAGTTCTTTGTAGAAGCCTGTAGTAGCTGAGTATTAAGTCTTCCTGGAAAGTGTAGCAACAGACATTGTCACCTCATCATATCTCTGGAGAGGGAGAAAGACAGTTGTTTCATGGTTTGTTTGGTGGATACTATAGTACTTCCTTTTTCAAGCTTAAAGAGGATGAATTCGCTGCTTGTATTTTTGTTGTAAGATGCATTGCTTATAATCCTGCTTTATATGGATAAATTCTCTAGCTAGGTTCATATGTTAACTAAGCTACAGTCTTCAATAAGCTGTAATCACCTTGTTCACCCACAGAGTTAAATGACAAATCATGGCTCAGAAAACATTGTGTCTGAATTATATTGTCACATTAAGCCAAAACCTATCAAATCCCATTATTATTAGCTTTATGTAAGACCAGCATCTCGGTGTAGCAAAGTTCTAGTAGTAGCAGCAAAGCCCTGTTTTGTAGCTTTCAGTCAAGCAGGGGATTTAATGGCCAGTTTTGTCTCCTTAGAAAGTTATAAATTAATCCTCCCAAGGCCTGAGGAAATGGTACCTAATTCAGTGCTTGAATACTTCTATATTTACAAGAAAAAATCCATTTGGAAGCAGATCCATTTTTCATTGTATTGAAAGCATTAATTGAAAGAGAAATATTTTGAACACCCACATAGTTCCAATGTAGTAACTGCAGATTTTTGCGTGGAAGAGTAATTAGTATTTATCTCATAACAGTAAACAATCTGCTACATTTCCTTGGTGTCTTTGACTTTGCTCTACAATCAAACACAGAATCCAATAATTACACAAAATCAATTTCTTTCCTATAGGAGGCTGCCTTGCGTCGTGAACAGAAAAAACTTGAAAAGAAGCAAATGAAAATGAAACAGATCAAGGTGAAAGCCATGTGAAAAACTCATTTGGAAGAAATATCTTTTTGGTGCCAACCATAGAGTTGCAATTTGCTGCCTACAATAAGCTGATTATATTCCTGACCTTAATCATTGGCCACTTAAGAACCACTTTTGATAATAATTGTTGTTGCTCATGGGATTATGACTGAAAGATTTCTCCCTCCATGTATATATTTGGCAAAGTTGTGTTTAACTCTATTGGTTTTAACACAATTTTAAAAAATGTGTTTATGTACTGAATTGCTTCAGCCATGACCTCCAAAACAGCAAAATTATACTTAGCTATCAATAAAATAAATGTATTTTAATCCACATTTGGATTGCAATTCTGGACCTAGTTCAATCCTCTTTAATGACTAGGACAGCTAATAATAAATATTTTAATGGTGCAGCCCATTTTGATTTTATATAACATTCAGATGTGTATATAGAGAGCTTTGCAATTCTCTTCCATCTTAGATTTTTTTCCCCTACTTGCTTTGGAAGTAGTTCTAAAAATTTGCAATATTCTTTCAGATGCTTTGATTAAATGCATGATGAGTATGAGTGTACACACACTTAGATATACATACACATAAAATGTATGCACATAGGTACTCTCACACAGATATATGCACAAGGTACACAAACACACACAATTTCTTAGAATGTACCAACAATGCATAAGCACTTTGATTATATTTAGAAAAGTGCCCAAAATAGAAACTAATAACCAATCCTTCATATTAAGAAAAAAAATCTGGTTCTTTTACAGTTGGTGCAAATAGCACTCTTGACATCTAATAGTTACACATGAAATATATGTGAATTTCATACTTCTTTGTCATAGTAAAGTGCTAAACCAGTATTACTTAACAGTTTTTCAAACTATTATGCTGAAAATTCTAGAAAAAACTGCTGAATATGTGTTTGAGATAAGCAGAAATAAATTACAAGATAGCAATTTCAGTGGTAAATGTGCATGCAGATAAGCATCTCTTTTATATCTGCTTTCAATATATGAGCAACTGGGGAATGGCATGTAAAAGTATTCGCTGTAGGGTTGATAATTATTAATAACATAATTAATTTAAAACAATGTAAACACACTACCTATTAGGTTGACCTGATACAGAATTTGGGGCACACCGGTGTGTCTTTTTGCAAATTCCTGCATGGCAAATGAAAATCCTTGTTGGATCAGTCATATGATTCCTCATACATTACCCAGTTGTTGAAAATCATTTATCTTCCACATAGCTGACTTCTTTGGATTCATTTTCTCTATATAGGTTTATTGTATTTTCTATTTCTGCATATAAATCATGCTTGCTGGTTTGGAACAGGGTGTATGCACTATTTTTTTTTCTTTTTTTAGACAGATGCTTAGATGTTTTAAGAGCTTTTTTTAGATTTTAATGTGCTTTTCTGATTGTATCATATCCTCCAGTATTTCTCTGTGTCTCTGTAGCTGCTAACTATGTAAAGTTGACAAGGAACCAGGGTCTGAATAACCGTGCAATTCACTTCCCCCTACCCTCAGGTAGAAGCCTATTAGAGAATTATATCTACCGGTATTCAACATTATTTACTAATTGTATATGCTGGGAAATTAGAATCTGGAGCTTCTCCCACTTTGCAGTCTTATGGAATTGCTGCATTTTATAAATGCTCAAGATGGCATTTGACCATTTCCGTATAATGGATTCTTTTTACAGTGAGTTTAATGAGAAGAAACTTGAGGGTTAAGCTTCGTGTATTATCTTGATTATACTTTTATCACTGATGCAATAACATTAAGCTGCTCTTTAAAACAGCATGTGCAAAACGCCACTTGTCAGAGCATGAACATGCATAGATTCTTTTTAAATGCAATCTACAGCCCAAAAGATATTTTAATTTGTGATTTTTATATAACTATCATTTATGATATTTTACATCAGAAATGGCAAATGTGTGGGATATATTTTAAACTATTTTGTCAATAGATATTATACCAATTGAATAAAGTTTTGTTTCACAGAGGTCCTTTTGTAATAGAAATATTTAAAAGCTTGTTATGTAATTTAAGTAATGCTAATAAGAGAAGGAAGACAATATTACTGAGCTCTCAAAAAAGGAAGCTTCAAGTTTGCTAAGTTTTGTAAGACACTCATTTATAAAACCATGTAAGAGAGAAAAGACAACTAAAACTGTTTTTCTCCATAGTTTTATTACTAAGATCTTTCTTTTGGTTCATTCCTTTATTTATTAATTAATCTTCCTCTGCAAAGAAGAACCTTATGCATATAGAAAAAAAGATAAATGCTAAACAGGAATGAAGCGTATCAGCCTTTTGTCCCTTCACATAAATTAAAATAATCTGCAAATCATCAGAGGTATTTGTTATCTAATATGTGTGTGTTCTCATATCTCTACTTAATAGTGCAACTTCTTCTGAAGAATTTGCCATTTAAAAGAAAGTGATGAAAGCGAGACAATATGAAAAAATTGGAATACGGTTAGGCAATGTAGTACCTTTATCAATGATCTCTTAGATAAGTTGGTACTTCCTAAGTACCCTGTTAGTAAAAAATAATAGGTGGCAAGTTAGCATACTGCAAGAAAAGAAATTGACTTATATCTTTTTATAAATGAATGAATGAATGAATGAATAGGTGCAGCCCCATGCTTTGTTTAGAAATAAACCACCCATTTGGTAAAATATGGGATCTTCCTGAGGAACCAGAAGAAATGCAGGAGAAAGAAGCCTCATCATGTCACATTTCAGGAATATGAGTGGCTTGGCAGCCGATATCCTCAAATTTCCACAATTGTCCATCCATCTGAAAAATGGTCTATGTCTGGGTTACAACCTTTCTTACATAATTAAAGGGAAAGCACTGGTTTTCCAATGTGATTTATACTTCATTGAATCTCAGACTTTGATCAATTCCAAGGTAGTAGTTGGGTTCAAATATACAAAAACCAAACCAAATAAGTCACATTATTGCTTAATACAATATATGAATGAAGTTGGAATATAGAAATAGCTGTCATATTTAATGATGAAAAAAATATATTCTAGGTGCCAAGTGGGCTTTTTAATCCTAAATAGTAACTTGGATGCATCGGTAACTTTTAAAAGATAAATCAATACACAAGAATGTCTGTTGGACTTCCGGTTCCGGGTTGCGGCGCTCCTAGTCGTACGAAGAGACTCGTCTCCTCGTCGGCTAGCCTCCTTCTGCCGGTAGACCCTTATGTGGGTCTAAAGTCGCCCTGGAGGGTGCGACTTCTGTCAAAGAGGCTTCGCTCGGCTGTGGAGGAGCAGCGGCTCCTCCAGCTGTCTGGGCCAAACTCTGAGGGCCAACAGAGAAGATCGGCTAGTAAAATGGCCGATCTCTTAGCCGGTAGAAAAGTCAAAGAACAGCTAAGCTTGAAAACCCACCGTGGTGAATCCGGGTGAGATCTTTATATATTTATATATATTTATAAATAAAAGAATAAAACACGATCACCGGGAGAGTTGAAGTAAAAATACTTTACTAAAAGTATATTAATACTAAAAAGTTGCCAAGCTTTCGCTGGGGGAACTCCCCAGCATTGTCAGGGCTAAAAGGCCATTGCAATAAACGTGGTTTAAGTAGGTTCAAGTAACGTTTGCGCATGGCTCTTAGATCGTGTTACTGGCCCTGATTGGCCAGCTAAGAGCCAAGATGTGTCTATAACATTATGTTCTTTTCTTCGGATGCCCTTCCCTATCCCTCCACTATTGGTCTTTAGAGGCGTTAGTAACCTTACATCCCCTCCTCTTCCGATAATACCAACGTCTGCCGTGTCGGGGGGAGGACTTGATCTGATGCTTTCCTGTGTTTTACAATGGGGATAGGGCTCCACTAACTGTGAGTTAATATCCCTTCCCAATTGTGTATCTCTCTCCTTTGTCATGTTAACAGCTCCTGTCTGGGTATGGTATGCCTCAACAATCAAATCTTTATTCCTCACCTCAGTCTTCCTTACATATGTTCCCTCCCATTGTTTGGCACTCAAACTGCTCTCATTACTCCTCCCCTTGCTGATCGAGTGGGTTGTCATTCTATGCTTTCTCTCCCCTCTCCACATGGGATGCTCCTCTTCATTGCTATGGGCAACCGCACACTCCAAGATTTTAGCACTAAGTCTTTTAGGTGTTCCGGCTCCACTAATATCGCTCCCTCCCTCCTGGGGATGTGTGAGGCTCACATGGGGTTGTTGGGCGGTGCATGGATCGTCCATATCGGGCACCCCCTCCCTTTCTTTCTCCGTGCGCGGGTAGTCCATAGCCTCTATTCCACCATCCACATGTTGGGGTGGGAGACTCTCTCGCCGCATGATCCAGCGCCGGTCACCTGGCAAGGTGGTGTTGATAGTATAGTTATTAACGTCCATATGCAGGTGTTTCCGACGACGGGGGGATGCGGGTTCCTGTCCATAACGCCGCAGGTGTTGGTATGATTGCTTGCGATGTAATGAGTGATGATTTGTGTCCCATTTCCGCAGCGCTTGTTGCGCTGGATGCAAGTCAGTGCGACGATTAATTGAGCTGTCATTCGAGAACCAGGCCTCTTTCAGTAGCCGGCCTCCCTTCGTGGCATCACTAGCTACGATACAGGTGTTAGCAAAGTCAAATTGATGGCCCTCCTGCGCCATATGCATCCAAAGTTGTGAACGCTGCTCACCCCAATCAGGGCCAGTAACACGATCTAAGAGCAGTGCGCAAACGTTACTTGAACCTACTTAAACCACCTTTATTGCAATGGCCTTTTAGCCCTGACGATGCTGGGGAGTTCCCCCAGTGAAAGCTTGGCAACTTTTTAGTATTAATATACTTTTAGTAAAGTATATACTTTTAGTAAAGTATTTTTACTTCAACTCTCCCGGTGATCGTGTTTTATTCTTTTATTTATAATTATGCCCAGGAGTCGTATTTTTACCAATATTCTTGAATATATATTTATATATATATAAATTTTATTAATTTTTTTTTCATCAACATATGTTAATTTTTCCAATCAACAAGTTGTCTGGAGTTTGCTTTGCTAATACATGTTCAATTCCTAATCCTTCATTCTCTTCTCTAACCAAGAATAAAATAAATTCCAAATTTGATAGTAGTCTGTATCTTCTTTATCTTTCAACCTCATAGTTAATCTGTCCATCTCTGCACATTCCAATATTTTCCTGATTATTTCTTCCTCTGATGGCAGTCCTTCATTCTTCCAGTATTGTGCAAAAATTATTCTCACTGCTGTAGTGATGTGTAAACTTAAATATAGTTTCTGCTTATTAATCTTTTCAGGCATAATGCCTAGTAAAAAAAATTCAGATTTAAAATCCACTTGTTCGCCCAATATTTTTCTAACCACATATGTATATTTTTCCAATAGGCCTTTGCCTTACCATATGTCCACCAAATGTGGTAATATGTGCCTATGTTATGTTTACATTTCCAACATCTATCTGACATATTTTTAAACATTTTTGCTAATCTTGCTGGTGGAAGGTGCCATCTATAAAACATTTTATACAGATTTTCTTTGTATGAAGTTGACATTGTTAATTTATAGTTTCTCTCCCATAACATTTGCCATTTTTCTAATTCTATATTATAACCAAAAAATTTTGCCCATCTTATCATTGTTTCTTTCACTTGTTCACTTTACATATCTAAAATTAACAAAAAGTTATACATTTTCTTAATTTCTCATCTGAAGTTAACAAAATCTTATCAAACATAGTTTGATCCTTGTAAAATCCATACATTTTTACATCTTTTTCATATCTACCATATTTTCTGGTGTATAAGACGACTTTCTAAATCCTGAAAATCTTCTCAAAAGTCGGGGGTCATCTTATATGCAGGAATATACGGGTAGCTGTTCTCTGAATTTAAAACCAATCTGCCCCCTAATGGCCAGCCCTATTTTTTTTTACAGAAATAAGCACTAACAGGACAAAGCTTTCTAGCAGCAAAGGAATGGAGCTCCTATTGTGCTCATCTATAAACAGAAATTCAATATTGTACTGTATTTTCTGGCATATAAGACGACTTTCTAAACCCTGAAAATCTTCTCAAAAGTTGGGGGTCGTCTTATACACCCAGTCGCCTTATACGTCGGAATATACGGTACTTTGTATCTGTAAATGTGCCCACCAGGACAGGTTAATTCCCTAATTTTCCAATTCTTGTTTGAGATCCTTTTTTTTTTGTTCCTCTCTTTATGCCTTTTCGCTTTTTTTTTTTTTTTTTTTTTGCTTGTAAGAGCCCTATTGGAATTATTTCCCTGGCTTGGAAAAGCAGCTTCTACATGTTTGGGAAGAAAGGCGACAAAAGAATAGAACAAAGCTTTAAAGACTACGTTTTTATATATATATATGTTTTGGGATACTGGAAGAAATTTTTTCCTAAGAATTCTACTATCAGTCTATGCGGTTGTGCTTTTTTTTGAGTATTTCTTCCTCCACCTTTTCCTGAAAAAATAGAAAAAAGGGAAAAGGGAAAAAAATGACTTTTGCAAAAGATTTCTTAGCTCACTGAGGACATCTACTGGTTAAAAGCTAATATTGTAATTGGAAAGGAGATGGTTTTGGCCTTCAAACTGTTCTTTAAGAGAAAGATAATTTGATCTAGCTAAACAATTTCTAAAATGGAGTTGCACTCACATTTAAATTGTAAACTTATTCTGGAAAAGATCTATGAGGCTAAAGAAGAAATATGTGTTACAATGAAAGAGCTTACTTCAGAATTAAGAGCCAGAATCTCTCCTTCAAACTTCAAAATTGACTTTCATACTATACATGATTCTTCTATAAAACAGATTACACAAGAAGAGGACTTAACTGAGAGTAAAGAGAAATTGATTTTGCCTTATAAGCAATTCACTTATAGTGCTGAGGACCAAAAAAAGCAAAGACTGAGACTTGAAATATTAAAGCAACAAGATTTTATGGTTAAGAGAATCAGAGGGCCAATGCAGAGGTCAAGATGGTTCTCACTGATTCAAATGATACTACAAGCAATAAAGAGAGACTTATCAGCTGGAAGGGAAGCTCTGCTATGGAAACCTACTTGGCATAAGAAACCCAAAATAAGACTGAAAAAAAAGTGAAAGTTAAAGTTTTATGTAATGGACTAAAGGCAACCTAGAATTATGGACTGATTTAAGGACTAAGATTATGAGTTAGATGTAAGAGAAATGGGCGACTAATGGAAGATATATAAAGTTTATCTATATGAAAATTACTATTTCTAACAAGATGATTTATTTGTCTGATGTTTAATGAATTGAAATAACTTAAGTTTTGATGCTATCTTGTCAGCTTAAAGAGATTGGTTGATGGATTAGATAGCTTTAGAATAGATCAATATTTTAGCTTAAAAAGGAGATATTCTTAGGTAATGGATTAAAGGTAATCTAGAATTATGGGTTGATTTTAGGATTAAGATTGTGCGTTAGAAGTAAGAGAAAAAGGGGGTGATTAATGGAATATATTAAATTGATTAATTAGGACGATAGGGTTACTTGTAAGAAAATTATTATGCAACGTTCAGTTAATCTAATAAGATGATTTGTTTGTTTGATAACATGGATGTTATTAGTTATGACAATTGGATGTAATTTGAACTCTGTTTAATGGATCAAAATGACTTAAGGTCTGATTCTCTTTTGTCAGTTTAAAGAGATTGATTAATTGATGGACTAGATATATATAGGATAGATTAATATTTCATTTTAATTAAGGGATATTAGTGGAAGAATAATTAAGATTTATGGTAAAGTCAAGGAACTAGAATATATTTGGAAGGGATATCCAAATTGATAAGGTTTGTACCTAAAGTTAATTTGATTATGGTAGTGTAAATTTCTAAAGCTTTAAAAACAGGTATAGGTTGAATAAATTTAAGCTAGTATTGGACTATTTTAAATAAATTATGTTACCTAAGGGGAAAAAAGAGGGAATACTAGATGTATTGATTGAATTATGTATATATGTTTGGTTTTGGATGTTTGTCTATCCTAACACCACGGTGTGCCTTGAGCACTTTGTTTTAAAAACTAAAAAAACAATAAATTACTTTAAAAAAAAAAGTCTGGTAACATTTTGAAATTCTATTTAATACTTCATCACACTGCTCCAGCAATTATTTTAATCTGGCAGCTGGCAAATTTCAAATACATTTCCATGATTATCCCTTTCTACAACTGTTTCCGTTTGTGCCTTGCTTGTAGCAGATTATGCAGTTTCCTCATTTTTCACTTGCCATTATTGAATCTACGTTAGGAAAGTCGGTTTCAGGCAAGAGAGAGAGAAGATAAGTCTTGGTTCACAAGTTAAAGCCAAACAAACCACATATTATGCTTAATATTGTGTTTGGGTAATCAAATGTTTGTTCAGAATAGTGATAAAATAACATTTTAGGAACTCTGAGCTGACTAACCACACAATCTATGTCATTGTTCCAGAGATACTTCCATATCTAAACAGGGAAACAGAATGACCATGGATGGGCAAAAAAGCACTGGGCAGCAGAAGCAACTTCCAATTTTCCATAGACATTCCTTGTAGGAATCTGTCAGGGAAGGAATGTCAGTTGGAAATGATAATCACATGACTGTGGCTGACTGTAGAAATATGGCAGCATTGAAGCAGGCACAGCTTTGCCAAATTTCAATCCCATTGGGGTCCTGGATTTTGTAACCTACAAGTTTGTCCATTTAAGGTACCTTGACTGGAGAAATCTGTGGCCTTATGATGCAGTATTTCACATAAATGAAGCAGACAGGAAACTTAGTATATAGATGCTTTTCTGTTTCTTCAGGGAACAAGAACACTACTAGATAACAAAGAGGTATAAATGAGAAAGCCTTAAAAAACTGATTTAACGTGAATATGCTAATACACAGCACTTGATTTTGTTTAAGCTTGCTGTCATAATGATGGACGGCAAATAGTTTTTAAAGTATCATTTACCATCTTTCTGAATATAAGGTCTACTTGGAAATATTTTTCATTCTGGCAGATATGGATGGACCTACAAATGTGAATTCAGGTAAGGAATGCTATCCCTATGGTGGCTGTGGTGATTATTATCATTATTTAAATTTGCACGCTGTCCAATTCTCAACAGCTTTAAGGTATATTGTAAATAAATTTTCAATCTTTATTCTCTTTGAGGTATAAGCAAATTTCTATTTAACTTTTCACTCACTAGAGGCAGCTTTGGACCTCCAGATATCATGGACAACTCCTTAATTCTAAGCAGAATAACAAAGTCCTATGGCTAAAAGGGTTTATCAACTTCTCTCTCTATCCTTTCTTTGAGCTATTATTTCCCTCCTTGAGCAGAAGAGATAAAAACAACAATTTTCGCTGAAAAGATTTTAGTAGAACTTTCCATATTGACAGCTTTGTTCTAAAGGAATGTAGTGATTTGTGTCTAAATATAAATTGCTCATAATATGGGAAGAATTTGGCTATTGGCAAACTCACCAAACTGCAAACTAAGCACATTTTAAACCTGAAAAACTAAGCCATCATTGGACTCTATTCATGCAACACACTAATTAATAGTTTATTTAACCATTGTTTATTGAATAATTTCACACAAATCTCGGACCCCCAAGACTTAAAATTTGAAACATAACATTTCTTCAAGCCTTCGTGGACTACCTCTGACAACATTGTAGCCCCTCAGGGATCCACAGACCATAGATTGAAACCACTGTTCTAATACATATAATTATATATAATGCATTAAACAAGAAACAAGCAAATAATATTTTGAAGTAACATGTAAAGACTAAAATGAGTTCAAATTTACAATTGATATCAACAAAGATTGCCTAAAAGCTGATGTCCGATCATACACAGTTCATGTTTATATAGTAGAATAGGCTTTCTGAATTGCATTACTTGTACCCCCAAATTCTGAAAGATTGGGTTATAAAAAACAGCAATTTGACTGGCACTAAGGAATATGAACATTGTCTAAAACTTAACAAAAAATCTAGATTGTGATTAAGCATGGTGTGATTAAACCGCTATTATAATTAATGCATAGTTTAATGTGTTTATTAGATCACAGGAGTTCATTAAGAATGCATGGACTGTATAGCAAATTGTATGCTGCTAAAAGAATTTGATAACTATGCTTTCCAACATAGTAGTCAATTTTTTGCTTTAGTAGCTCAAGTGTCTCAAAACTTTGTTTTTTTACACATAAATATACCGTAAGTGTATGTGCGAGTGTGTAACATTGTAAGTTTTAACTTTTTCGTAACCCATTTTTAAATATGTCCTTCTATTGATATGTTTATATTGTTATGTTGATATAAACTGCCCACTTATATGAGATGTAATAGTTAAAATAAATATCTGGCCCTAAGACAGATATGTCAAACACAAGGCCTGGGGGCCGGATGTGGCCTGTGAAGTGGTTTCATGTGGCCCGTGAAGCCATCCTGGAAATAGTGAGGGAACGGCCCCTGCTGCCTTGGCCCTGGCCCAGGCCAGCTGGGAGCCAATGTACAATTTTGTAGTGGCCATCTATGCTGAAACACATTCAGTCTTAGCTCCACAAGGCCGTCCAGAAACAGCGAGGAACCAGCCCCTGCCGTGTTGACTCCACCCCCCCGGATGCATGCTGGGGAAGTGTCACCCTTTATGAGGAATGAAGAAATGGACCATGCCTTGGTGCTTGCTCCGGTCCCACCTCCTTCTGCCAGAGACCCTCAGATATGTCCCACTCATGCCCAGGCCCCCACAGGCACCCCGACGCAAATGATGTAGAGCTGGCCATGCCCACCCAGTAGGCCATACTCACTCCATTCACGCTGACCTAGTAGGCCACACCCACCCTGGCCACACACCCCTGCCCCCCTGAGGGCAACCCCAATGCTGATGAGGCCCTCAATGAAATTGAATTTGACACCCCTGCCCTAAGAAATCACCAAGAAATATATATCCTGTATAAGATATAATAATGTTGCTGTTTTAGGACTTCCGGTGGCAATCACTGTGCCGATGGCGGCTTTTTCTTAGCCGTCCGCCCTGAGAATGTGTTAAAGCCTGCAGAGATGGCAAACAACAGCTGTTTTGTGGCTTGGAGCCTCTCTTCCCTGGAGAAGGGGAGGAGGTAAGCTTTCTCGGATAGAGGTCAAGTTCCCCAGGACCTCCATAAATCTTTTTGGAGGTCGAAGGGTGAGAACTCCCTCAGAGTGCGGGATTTTCTCTGCATCTCAGGACGCCTTTGTTCTTAGGAACAAAGCTAGACGCTGCTTCCACATCTGCATTTTAGAGAGATCTGTGAGTAAAATTAAAAGCAGACGGAGCTGACCAGGAAGGATCAGAATTGTGAGAATTTCTTTGTCTGAAAGGACATTGTTAAGAAAGACTTTCACTTGACAACAAAGTTTAAACAATATAACGGATTTTGGTTGCTCATTTAAAAAGCAAGCTTTTTTTTCTTATTTGGGGGGAATTTTTTTTTAACTATCCCCTCTCTTCTTTTTCTTTTTTCTTGTAATTGTTGGTTTTATAAGATTATACAAGATTTATAAGGGTTCTAAATAGTTTGAAAATGGCTTCAAAATGCCTCGGAATTTCTGCTCTTCCTAAAGGTTCAATTTCCTCTCCAGTAATTCAGACTGCATAGCAAACTAAGACTAAGTCTCCCCCACCTTCTCCCCCATCGCCGGCATTTACACTTAAAGATATACAGGATGCTTTGGGAAAAACAGCACGACAGATTAAAGAAGAGATGGCAGAGCTTTTTGAAGATAAAAATAGGAAGATGAGGGAGGACATAGTGCTTGCACTCCAAGGGTTAGCAGCCCATATAGAGCATCTAGATGAGTGTGTGGATGATGTGGTGGAAAATGCTGAAAGATTAGAAGATAGAGTTGGTAAAGGTGAAAATAAGGTTGATATAACACAGGATGAAATTACTATGTCACAATATAGAGACATGGAATTTGCTTTGCAAATAAGAGGTCTGAAGGAAAATTTGCAAGAGAATCTGAGAGAGGAAATAGCAGCAGATTTAGCTTCCATTTTGGGATGTGAACCTGAAGAAATTCTGAGAGAGATAGATAAAATTTTTAGGGTTAATTCATGGATTGCAAGGCAGAGAAATTTATCAAGAGATGTGGTTATTTATTTTTCCAAAAGATCACTTCGTAATGAAATTATACAGGCTTTTTATAAGCAGAGATTTCAAATTGCAGCTCAAGATGTTATAATTTTAAAAGAAATACCTCCAAAAATTCTTAGTAAAAGAAAGGATTTTGCTTTTTTGTCTGAGGAGCTTAAAAAATGACAGGTTCAGTTCAGATGGGAGTTACCTGTTGGAATAGTGGTGAACTATGCTGGGACACATTATAGACTTAATACAATTTTAAAAGTGAGAGATTTTTATACTTCTGTCCTGAAGGCAGGCTCATCACCATCTCCACAATCTAAGAGAATTGAAGAAAAGCTAGAAGAACAGCTGGTTGAAGGTGCAACATCATTAGTGGTAGGAGATTTGCAGGCTGAATCTACGCAACAGGGTTTGGAGACAAAAGATGATCCAAAGGAACAGAGAATGACTTGTGCAGCTCATAGACATAAAGAAAAAGAACAGCAAAAAGTGGATGCTGGATCTATAACACACTCGATTACTTCAGAGCCCGTGGGAGGGACAAGACTGAAGAGATCATCGACAACTGATCTCCAAGCAGTGTTCCAGAGGCTTCAAGCCACTAAAAATGGCAAAGTTTCTGACATGGAATGTTAATGGTCTGAATTCACCACAGAAAAGAAAAAGTATTTCACTATTTGAAACAACATAAAAATGATGTTGTATGTTTGTAAGAGACTCACATTACTTCAAAGGACCAAAAGTATTTGATTAACTCCCAGTTGGGATTACATTTTATAGCCTCTGCTCCAGAAAAAAAGGGGGTGTAGTTATTTAAGTGAGGAAAGATTTATCGGCGAAATTAATTGATTCTGATCCACAAGGAAGATATGTTATTATTGATCTATTATTATATGGTAAGAGATTTCTTATTATTGGATTATATGCCCCTAATCAACAACAAAAACAGTTTTACAAGTTGATACATCAGAAACTAACTCAATTGGATTATAAATCTGTTATTATGATTGGTGATTGGAATGGAGTTATAGATGCAAGTAAGGACAAGAAAAGATTTTCTAAATCTTCCAACCACGCTAAAATACCTAAAGTTTTTTTTTTATTTGAAGGATGATCTAGAACTCAGAGATATTTGGAGAGAATGGAACATGGAGGACAGAGACTTCACTTTTTTTCGGACAGGCATCAATCGTTTTCTAGAATTGGTTTTTTTTAATTACTACTGATCTCTTTTCTAGGGTCACAGTATAATCAATTGTTAGTTAGGTGGAGTTTAGATCAAAAGGTTGGTATTACTTTAGATGACGTGAATTTGGTAAAACAGATTAAAGATCAAACTCGAGCCCATATAAAGAGAATTTATAATGTTTTAATAGAATTGGATTCTGAAACGGAGTTAGTTAAAGATTGTATGGTAAAATGGGCACAAAATATTCAAGAGCCAATTCTATTGGACACATGGGAGACAATTTGGGTTAGAAATGTAAAATTTACTCAAGCTCAAAATCTAAGAGAAAATTTTTATAAAATGTTTTATAGGTGGTATTTGGATCATCAAAAGCTATCCTGTATGTATCCTAATTTTCAGCCCAAATGTTGGAGATGTGGAAGCTTAGATGCAACTTATTTTCATATTTGGTGGACGTGTAGAAATATAAAAGCTTTTTGGATTAAGATTTGGTGGAACATTCAAAAGATTTTTAAGAGAAAGATAAAGTTTACGCCACAATTATTTTTGTTAGGTGTAATTGTAGATTTTGATGTTAAAGAGATTAATTTGATGTTGAATCTTATAACAGCTGCAAGATTATTGGTGGGGCAATACTGGAAGAAAGATTCTTTACTTACTATGGAAGAATGGATACTCAAGGTGTCTAATTTAGCAGAAATGGCAAAAATTTCTGCTTATTTGAAGGACTACTCACAAGAAAGATATATTTCGGTTTGGAGAAGATGGATAGATTATACTCAGAATAAATTTGAGACTAAAAAGTATTATCTAGCTTATGAGTAAATTTTAGATTATTACTAATAGTTTAATATGGTAGAATTTATATTACTCTTAGTTTTATGGTTTAATTATATTATTATTTTCGTATTTAATTTGTTAATATTTACTTCGAAAAGGAGTTAAAGCATGTTATGGATTTGACTGTTTGTATAGTTAGGTAATGTTAGTTAGATTATGATTGTTTATTTGTAACCCTGTAATCAGCTCTGGGAACTGGGGGAGGGGGGAGGGGAGAGAGACTTGGGATATATATTGTATAAAATCTTTAAAACTTTTAATAAAAAAAATAATATTGCTGTTTTAGGATTCAGTAGTCCTTGACTTACAACTACAATTGAACCTAACATTTCTATTGCTAAGCAAAACAGTTGATAATTGTGTCCCATTTTATGATGTTTCTTGCCACAGTTGTTAAGTGAATCAGTGCAGTTGTTATTAACATGGTTATGTGAATCGGGCTTCCCCATTAATTTTGCTTGTCGGAGGGTCATATGACCCTGGGACACTGCAACCATCATAAATACATGTCAGTTGCCATTGTGATCATGCGTCCGAGGGGATGCTGCCATTGTCACGCTAAAAGCAGTTATTAAGCCACTTTTTCATGGTGATGTATCTTCGACTGGTTTTAGGTTGAGAACTACCTATGCTCAAAACTGGGTTCAAATGTTGGAGGACCTAGTTTGCCTAATCGTGGCTTGTTGAGCAAGCCATAATTGGCAGGATTAGCACATTATTCAAACCTTTTCAATCAGTTTTGCAACCTTAAATGGCAAGGTTGATCCAACAGACTAAGCAAAAGGGAAACAAACCCCATTAAGGGTTTAACCTGATGCGTGAGCTTTGTCAAGTTTTGCTGCTTGAAGCTGCTGCTTCTCTTTTATATGGTCAGATCAACTCTGGCATGAAAAGCAAGGATATTCAGACCGTCCTAGTTTTCATCTGAGATCAATGGTTGGAGGCATCCCTTTTGTGGGGTAAAAGGATAAAGAAACCCACTATTTCGAGAACTATTTCTCAGCGGACCCTTTAACTACAGGCAAACAAGCAGGTACAGACACCGCCCCTCCCTAAAGCTTGCCAGCTCACGGAGTAATAGGCGAGGGAGCGAGGCTATTTATAGAGCAATGGACGATCACGTGATTTCGAATGACGTCACTAAATGTTGTTGTTAGTGTTTGGCGGCGGTAGCGGCAGGCGAGCAAAGCCAGCTGCAAAGATGGAGGAGAAGAGGAAAAGGAGGAGGTGGTTGTGGTTATGAAGGGTTGCCGCGGCAGGACAGCCGGTTATAGTTTTCTTGTTGGAGAGGGGAGGGGAGTCAGGAAGAAATCGATCTGGGGTAGGCCGGGCCCAGTAATTGCAGCTTCCCATCCTGCACGCACATCTGCAAGGAAAGCAGCCGCAGCAGCAGCAGGAACGCGCCATTTTTCCCCGGTCTTCTTCCAGGTAAAGAAAGAGAGCGGGATGGCTGAAGCGTGTCGGCGGAAAGCTTGGGGTTGGTGTTCCCCACGGCGCGTACTAGCTTGCTTGCTTGCTGTTGCTGCTGCTGCTGCTGCTGCCATCGCCGCCGCCCGGCCCGCCGGTGGCTTGAACGCTGGAGGTTCCGCAGCTCCTTGCCAAAGAAAGGATCTGAAACTGCAGAGCGGCACACGGGGGGGGGGGGAGGTGGTGGCGGGATCCGCGCCTCGCTAGGGTCTTCGGTGGGCCTGAGGCTTTGCCTAAAGACGTGGCTGTGCGAGCCAGGTGAAAAGAGGGTGGAAATGGAGAGGCTGAAGTGCACCCGTCAGAAAACTAACGGGTCGCTTGCGGGGCGATCGTGTTGTTCAACGCGTAGAGCACACAGTCCAGGGTGGAGTTGGGGTGTTGCTTCACAAGAACACTCCGCCTTCCACCCTGTCATTGAAGATTGTGGCTCGCTTCTCTTTTATGGAGCAGTCCAAAAGGGGCCTCCCCCCCAAAAAAAAACTGGTGCTGTTGATAAACTCTTGGATTACAACTGCCACCATTGGAAGAAGGATCTAGCGAATACTTGACTGGGAATGTTGGGCTTTGTAGTCGGACATATCAGTAGAATTCCAGATCGGAGAAGAGTAGGGAAAGCCTCGGATGTGGGGCTGCGCCTATAACAATGAAAGACTTCTTGACTCTAGCGCGGGGTACGATTTACAAGACAGACAAAAATGGGTACGATTTACAAGACAGACAAAAAGAATAGATTTGAGCCTTTTTCAAAACACAGAAACTGACCCTGTTAGTTGCTGTGTTTAGTTCACCCCCTCTTCTGAAGGGGTGGATGTTTTAATCTGATCTCTTCCTGTTGTTTTGTGCATTCTTCCACTAGTTCAGTGGTTTTTATTTCTGTATTTCAACATTTTTAACTTGGTTCTGGGAATTCTTTTCCAAATCTGTCTTGTGCAATTTGTATGAAATTGCTAAAGCAATAATAAGTAAGAATAAAAAAAGGACTTTAAGCATCATTGTTTCAAATTTTGTGGCATAATATATTGACTTACTCTAAACCCCTTTTCATTCTTTGTTTGGGGTTTCCTTGTGCAATTTTTCTGATCTTTGTGGCAGTAATAAGAACATAATAGTTTGAAGGTTGATTGTGCAAAAAATAATGTTCCTGCTGATGCAGACATCACATTATATGTTTGTATCATGTAGAAGAATAAAGTGAAGGTAAGAGAAGAAAATAAATATGGGCAAAAGAACCCTCTAGGTTCCCCTCCCGTTTTATTTGCATTTTTATTTTCTTTTTTACTACTTTGAACCTTGACAAAGCTTTTCTGCAATCTGGGAACTGTTCTTTCCTATAGCATGCCTTGAAATGTAAATGAGTAAGACTTAATGAATACCATGTTGATAAACTGTGGGAATATTATTCTGCTGCAGGGCAAAAGCAGGAGTTTTATGGTATTTTAAAACTAAGATATATTATGACATACATCTTGATGACCTAACAGTCATTTGATTAGATACAATATCAAGTTAGTAGAAACAAAATGGGACAAAGGGCAAAACCAAAAAAGATAAAAAGAATGTTTACAGTATTAATTAGTAATGTTGAGACATGGTTAGATCTAGAATGTGGTGCAAATACAGTAGTGGGATTCAGCCAGTTCGCACCACTTTGACAGAACCAGTAGCTAATTTTTTGTTGCCCAGGTCCAAATGGACTTCCAGAAGTGGCATCCATACAGAAAACCGGTTGTTCACATATTTGAATCCCACTATTGTGTACATGTTTCCTACTTGGAATAGAATATTATTTTATTTGGGCAGTTCAGCTGGCAATCACTTTCTTTTGATGAAATTTTGAATAATTTTTTATTGAATAGATGCATACCACATTTATGATGGCTACATTTTTTTATTTGTAGGCAAAAACCATATGCATAGTTCCCAGAAAACTTGTTTGTCTCTTAAATAAGATAAATCAGCTTCTTGTTCTCTCATGCTATGTTCAGAAAAAGTAAAAAAGACAGCAATACGAGAGTAATCAATTATAGGTAGTCCTTGACTTACAACCACAATTGAGCCCAAAATTTATGTTGTTAAGTGAGACATTTGTTAAGTGAATTTTGTCCCATTTTACGATCTTTCATGCTACAGTTGTTAAATGAATCACTGCAAATGTTAAGTTAGTAACATGGTTGTTAAATGAATCTGGCTTCCTCATTGATTTTGCTTATTGAAAGATTGTAAGAGGTAATCACATGATCCTGGGACACAGCAACGGTCATAAGTATGAACCAATTGCCAGGCATCTGAATTTTGATCACACGATCATGGGGATGCTACAAAGATAGTAAGTATGAAAAATGGTCGAAAGTTACTTTTTTCAGTGCAGTTGTAACTTTGAACAATCACTAAATGATCTGTTGTTAAGTCGAGGGCTATCTGTATATGGACTGCTGAGTTTGCAGGTTTTATATTAGTCTTAAGAACATCTTTCTAGCCATCTTAAGAACTGAAGGAAGTCAAATATCTTTCCTCTACCTATTTTTCATATAACTGCAAAACAACTTAAAATGGTTCTGAAGTATTAATATGCAAAACTGCCTGTAAAAACAGCTACATTGTCTCTAATCTTCTAAAGATAATATTTGTAAGCTTCATCACCTGATTTTTGAGATCCATGTGATTAAAAGTTCTCAAATACTTTTTGGGTTATTTTTGTTGTAGCTATTTATTATCATGCCTTGATAGCACAGTTGTTTCATATTTATCTATGTTCCCACCACCCTGCAAAAATTGATTCCATGGCAATATGTGCATATGTATGGTTATATGGGAAATAAGCAGAGTTTAATTGCTGAGGCTGAATTTGTATTTGGGCTTCATTTCTTGGGAGAGTAAAATCAGAGAATTTATTTACTTCCCTTTCAGGGTCTTCTTCCCCAGTTGGTAGAATGATAACAAAAAGCAACAGTAAATGGTACAATAGTTGCACTGATTTTTTAAATCAAAGTTTAACTATGGTTGTTCCTTTAATCCATTTCTTGGTTCTAGAGTAAGAAATCAGCTCTGAACAACACGATTTCACAATTAATGAAAGCAGAAGGACTATTTAATGAACAATCCTCATAGTTAACCAAACATTGTCTTGTAGCTCCTGGATTCCAGAAAGTTCTCTGTTTGAAAAAGGTAACAAGAGAAGTAGCAGACCAAAAAAAGCCTGCAACAACACTAAACAACCTATGACCTGTAAGATCAATGCTTTCAGAGATATTTACTTAAAAAGAAAAACAGAATGAACACTGGCAGGTAAAAAAACAGTGGAGTGGGAGCAGTTTCTGATTACCTGCTGACTTCCCCATTGACATTGCTTGTGGAAGCTGGTAGAAATCTTTCCTCCACAGCTCACCCATTAAACTTCTTGCTGCTTTGTCGGGAGAAGTGGAACAAAGAGAGCCATTGACCACCTTTGTTCCCCGTCCAAGGTATCTCCATGGGAGGGTGACTGAGGTGCAGCATAGGTCAGGAAGGTGCATGGGTGTGCACAAGAGGTACTGCAGAGGCAGGAAAGGTCTGTGGAGCTGGGCAAGTAGCTGGCACAATGCAAGTGCAGAGGAGCTGGGGAGGCTATGTGGTTGAGAGAGCTAGAACAATTTGCAACTTTTTCTGTTAGCTTCTCCATTGCCAATGCTCCCTGCCAGCTTCCCATAAGTAAAGATTTTGCTTGTGGGTAGCTGGTAGGGAACATCAGCAATCATGATTGAGTTTACACTTCCTACCGGCTTATCCATTGACTTGTGGGAAGCTGACAAGGAACATTGTATTGAGAACCACTTAACTGTGATTGATCACAGCAGCACAGTGGTACTGAAGGACTCACAGCTTTCCTAAATTTCATTACCAAGCAGTAATATGTCTCAGCATTTGGTACGTTAGCCCCTTTAAGGCATAATGATTCAATAATTGTTGCCCTATGATGCAGTTGAAGGTTACAAATGAGCTAGTAGACATGAGAGTTTTAGTGGTATATAGATAGAATGGATAAGCTGCCTTTTGTGCTTCATAGAGAGCTTATTTTTGTTTCTTGTTTTATAACCTAAAAGTGTAGGACACTGACCTCACTTGTTTTCATCAATTTGTCACAGAATATTTTAACAGTTCAGAGGACATTTTGGGGACAGATATAATTGTTCTCTTGGCAGTTCTTGATCATGGAAGTTATGTCCTGATTCTTGGTACTTTTAAGCAGTCATACTTTGATTTTTCTCCTAGTCTCTAGCATATCATTGTTCTAGTCCACCCTAGCATGATGTTACACTTCTGTATAGCTGTGCTTTCCAGTGGACTGTATGTACTTCATTAGTCTAAGTATTCATTCAGTAGGTTATTACGGTTATTAGGCATTATGATTACTAGAATGGGTAATTTGCTATAGCCAAGTCTGCAGACAGGTTATATTTCATTCAAACATGGATTCTCTCCAGTTATTCCATATTTTTTGTCTATGCAAAATACCCTATCAACAATACGTGGTTATTTTATTTAAGTACAGTTTTGTTTTGGAATGGGCTAGCAGGCATCAGTTGCCTATAGCAGCGGCCCCTAACTTTTGGGTACCAGGGACTGGTTTTGTGGACAGAAATTTTTCCATGGAGCTAAGGGGGGCATGGTTTTGCATGTTGCCTGCATCCCATGGACAGGGCTTTGTTTGTTTGCGTGGCCTGGTTTCTGGCATGCCGTGGCCCAATGCCGATCCATAGACCGGGGGTTGGGAAGATCTGGTTACAGAATATAATGGAGAATGTGTGGAAATTGCCTCTGTACTACCTCATGGAATCTGGTTTTGATAGTTTTGTCATATCTACCTTGTCAAAATATGAAGAAACTTCACCTAGAACTGAGTGATAAATCCTTGAGGGTAATGGGTCTCTTTGCTCTTCTCTAGTAGGTGTCTATCTGAAGCACCTACCAAGAAGGCACCTTGATCAAGCACACTTGTACTCTACTACCACTCTATTACCCATAGAGAGTTAAATGAATATTAAGTTTCTAGTTGATGTGTATAACATGCCATGCTTTGGGTACCTCACAGGGCAGTTAAGAATATGACTTGTTGAACAGGAAATACCTGGTTCACAAAGATGGTCTTGCTGAATGACCATAGGCGAATCACTGTTACTTTAACCTGTCCCATCCTTAACTGCCATGTGTAATGCAAAGAAAACAATGTTGACTGTTACAAAGCTGCTGAACAGGATTACCAGAAATATCATGTTCTAAATCGTGAACATATCACTTGTGAAGAGAGTTTTCAATTAGATGACCTTAAGTTTTTTTCCTAACACCACTTAAAATTTCATCTCCAAATTTCTACCTTGACTCACTTCTTCCAGTAAGAAAAAAAAGGTCTGTTCCTTACAGCAGAGGTCACTGGACCGTTGCTTGAATACTATAAATCAAACGTCCCCTAATAAATACTAGAAGTAGTGAAATACTGTCATCTGTAGCCTTACGTTTTCCCCAAATATTCTTAGAAATGGGTAGGACAACTATGTATAAATTTCTGTTGCTAAGCAACACAACTGTTAAGTGAGATTTGCACTATTTTACAACCTTTCTTGCCATAGTTGTTAAGTGAATCACTGGAGTTACATTAGTAACAGAGTTATTAAAAGAAACTGGCTTCCCCAATGACTGTGCTCATCAGAAGATCACAAAAGTTGGTCACATGACCCTGGGAGGTTGCACAAGTATATGCCAGTTGCCAAGTAACCAAATTTTATCGCGTGACAATAGGAATGTTGCAATGGTCATAAATGTGAAAACTGGTCATAAGTTTTTTTTTAGTGACATTGTAAATTCAAGCAGTCACTAAATGAATGGTTGTAATTAGAGGATTCGCTGTATTAGCATTTGTCCTAGATATACATATCAGTTTTGACTTTTGCTGTCTCAATGCTTCAGAGGGGAAAAAAAAATCCTCATTGGTCTATATTTTGAATTTTTTTCTGTAAGCAGGTCAGAGGTATCCTCGACTTAAAATTATTTGTTTAGTGACTGTTCAGAGTTATAGTGGCACTGAAAAAAGGGACACATCTATATTTCACATTTATGACCATTACAGCATCCTCGTGGTCACGTGATCAGAATTCGGACACTTGGCAACTGGCATGTATTTATGATGTTTGTAGTGCCCGACGTCATGTGCTCAATTTTTATGACTTTCTGACAAGCAAAATCAATGGGAAAGCCAGATTGATTTTAAGAAGTTTGTTACTAATTTAATACTGCAGTGATTCACTTAACAACTAGGGCACGAAAGGTTGTAAAATGGGGCAAAACTCATTTAACAACTGTCTCACATAACAACAGAAATTTGGACTTAATTGTGACTCTCAGTTGAGGACTACTACAGCCTACCTGAACTCAATGCCTGAATATGGCATTTGAGCCATATGAGCCGAGGTGGCGCAGCAGTTAGAGTGCAGTACTGCAGGCCACTTTAGCTGACTGTTCAGCAGGTCAGCGGTTCAAATGTCACCGGCTCAAGGTTGACTCAGCCTTCCATCCTTCCGGGGTAGGTAAAATGAGGACCCAGATTGTTGGGGGCAGTGTAAATATATATATATACATTGCTTACTGGTGTACACGCTTAGAGAGTGCTTGCACTTAAAGCGGTATATAAGTCTCATAAATAAATAAATAAATAAATCTCCATGCCTTTATGCATTAATATTATATATTACAAACAAATTGAATGCTGAACTGGAAAATTAAGCCAAAGGCTTTGATTTTTCCTTTTCCTTGCCACCAATGATGAAGCTGCTGCTGTGCTGAGAACCTGAAATGTGGCTTGATACTGTTGTGAACTGCACAGAAGAGCACGTAGTTTATTGTAAATAAGCTTAATAGCCAAAACCTTGAGTAATAACATTGGCATGCAGGAATTAAAGCTCTGTGATTTAGCCTATCAATGTAATAGTAGCCTTGACCATGTCTGCTGCACATGCTGTGCTGTGGGTATCAGTTCATTCATAACTTATTTATTGTATACTCCTTGTGTTTTTGTATGAGTGAGTAAAACAGTTGATCACTTATTTTGTTTCTGTGGCACTTGTGGATTTGTATGTGCAGGCAGTGTCTAAAATAAACTTGTAGGAGAAGAGCATAGATTCATTTTTTCCTAGGTGTCTGATCCCTATTGTGTAGTGTGCTTGTGAAATGGTTAAATGTTCTTTCGTATTTAATCCTTTGATTCTACAATCTGTATATTAGCTATAACCCAGTGGTTCTCAACCTGTGGGTCGGGACCCCATTTGGGGTCGAATGACCATTTCATGGGGGTCACCAAACCATGCTGTCCGCCATTTTTTCCCTTTTCCCTAGCTGTCCTACTCCCTCTTATTGGTGGCCACACCCACTTGGGGGTCACCACAACATGGGGAACTGTATTATGGGGTCACGGCATTAGAAAGGTTGAGAATCACTGCTATAACCTGACTTGGGCTCACTGTCCTGAACTATCTGCTCTGCATTTGATAAAAACAGTCCTTCTCTTTTGCCTTAGATTCTCTGATTTTATCAAGCATTGTTTTCAGCCAATCAGTGAATCCATAAGAGAAAATTCATACTGAGGTAAAATAGTCAGATACATAAACAACATCCATAAGAAATGAAGATACTTGTGGCTACTTAGCCAAATATACTGTAATAAAAAGGTGCTGACTGGCAGTATTGAAAGGAGCATATAATATAACAATCTATCATTGTTTCGCTACAAATGTGATGGTGAGCAAGATTAAATAAACTGTTTTGAAATGGGGCATTCTATAATGCCTGTTAACTTCTTTTGCAGTACAGGTTGATCCTGACCAGTTGGTCTTTTTCTGTTAGGCTAAGAAATGGAATATTAATTTTTTGTCCCCCCCTTTTTTTTTTTTTTCTTCTCCAAGGGCTCCCAAGAAGGATTTCCTTTTCTTTTCAAGGGATGTCCCTACAGAATTGGCTAAACAGCATTTGACCTTTCTAACTACCAATCCCCATCCTTAAGTGAAGGCTACCTTAGATCCAGCTCTGAAAACTACGGCCTCCTCCTTCCTGATTTGTCATCAATCAGCCACTTACTAAGAAGGAAAACATGAGTTCCAAAAATGAATCAGGTAAGTAAAAATCAGGCAAAAGTGACTGAAAAAGTAAGACACCTGGGTAGTTTTCTTGGGCTTTGTCAGTTTGGAACAAGAGATGTATGACTTTGGGCTGGTGAAGATGTTGCTATTTCTGATTCTGTTAATGAAGGTCAGAGATTCATTTGGGAATTTGCATCTCTTTATACTTTGCAGTAATTTAATTGATAATGTATTTCAAACTATCTAATGTTGCTGCAGTTCACTGAGGAGTAACTACTGCAATCTCTCCTTGGTTTGTTATAATTAGTAAGAGATTGAAAGTTTCTAAGCAAGCCTTTTACACACACACACACACACACACACACACACACACACACACACTTATGACATGCAATCCAGGAAAAAATTAAATATAACCAATGATGATTTTTTTTCAGAATACTTCAAAGTAATCTCTTGTGGTTAAGTATGAATGATACATACATGCTACAAATATGTACATTAGTGGTGAATCAGAGGTAAACTGCTGATGCGGAAACAGCCTCAGTGATACTGGAGTACAGGCAGTCCTTGGCTTATGACTACAACTGGGATCAGATTTTCTGTTGCTAAGCAAGATAGTTGTTAAGTAAGTCATGCCTGACTTTACAAGCTTTTTGGTCAAGCTTGCTTGTTAAGCAAATCACTATAATTAAGTGAATTACATGGTTTGGCTTCCCTCATTGATTTTGCTTGTCGGAAACTAGTTGTGAAGGTTACAAGGCAATCACATGACCTCAACATGACTGCCACCATTGTAAATAAACACTGATTGCCACATGACACTGGGGATTGCTGTGATGGTTGTAAGTATGAGTACCCGTTGTAAGTCACTTTTTTCAGTGCAGTTTTAATTCTGAATAGTAGATAAATAATAGTTGTAAGTTGAGAACTACTTGTATGGTGAAGTGTAAAGAAAATCTGACTTCTCTGTCTGCTTGACTCCCACTACATTGTATATCATTTACAATATATAGAACAGAATTGCAGTTGCATTGGCTTGCATAAAACGTTATCCTAATTCAGTACCCTCTGGAGATGCTGGGGTGATTCATGGCTGTTTGGAAAATTGTGGTCCTAATAAATTTGGTTGAGATCATTTGGGGAGGCTGTCTGACTTCTACATGCATTTTCAGTTGTTTTCATTTCTCATTTCCTAATTGCTTTTCAGTTTTAGACAAAGTCATCCTTTTCCATATACATTCTTTATAATATGCTATCACTATTTGTGGAAGAGAATTGCATCTGATGATTGAGTGAATCTCTCAAGCTTACAACACTTGTGTATTTTAACACTTTTTGAAATTGTTGAGATGCAGAGTAAAGCTGCTTCTTCAGAATTGTGGAGATGGACAGATTGATATGGAATAAATTACTCTTTAGGCATCCCATCCTCAGACTGTTTTTTTTTCATATCAGCACTTTGAATTTAATCTGAAAAAAATATTAGTGATCATTCCTCTTGTCCTGTATGAATATGTACAGTACTTGCTTATTTGGACATCTGTCATGATCTCATGTTTTGGGTTTTCCAGCTATGAAATTACATTTTCTACTTTTATATTGATTTTTAAATTGGTTTTGCCCTGTGTGCAAATGATTTGAATACTTTCAGAATGGATATGGGCGTATAAAATATTTGATTGACTTGTTGAATCTTTCCCGAGAAGATTAAAGTTTCCTTCCTTCCTTCCTTCCCTCCTTCCTTCCTTCCTTCCTTCCTTCCTTCCTTCCTTCCTTCCTTCCTTCCTTCCTTCCTTCCTTCCTTCCTCACTTTTATTATTTTTATAAATAACTCAAGACGACAAATATACCTAATATTCCTTTCTCCTCCTATTTTTCCCATCACAACAACCATGTGAAGTGAGTTGGGCGGAAAAAAGAGTGACTGGCCCAAAGTCACTGAGCTGACTTTTATGCCTAAAGTGGGATTTGAACTCACAAAGTCTGACGTTTTCTATCCTAATGCCTTAACCATCAAGATAATTTACTTCTTAGTGCTTTCTTAGCTCAGTGTGTTTTATCTTCGGGAAGTGACAGAGAATATATATCTTCATAGGACAGATTAATGTAATCTAGCTGTTGATGGCTTTTCTAATTGGGGAACTCTGTAACAATATATAACAAAGCTATTTGCTTTTAGCTTATAGTTCTTGGTCAAACATGAATTGCAAATAATGCCTGTTTGGGGAAAATAAGAAATATTTTTGGACACCATATGGAAAGAATTTTGTAGGGTGAGGAATCTACTTAAATTTCATACATTATTTGCAAGTAATTAATATACTTTTCCTGTAGAAAAAGAACAAAAAGAAATGTTCTCTCAACTTTTTTATTCAGAAGAAAAGAAAATAGTGCTATTCCTAAAGAGTGTATTGTGTTCAAAATCCATTGTGTGAGATAAAGAATGCAGCTTTGCCAATAAAATACTTTTCTTTAGTATTCTTTTTATGTTCATGCATAAATTTAAATATCCATAAGATTGTTTCAAAATTCATGAAGCAAGACCAAAAGGTGAGTTTAAAACTTGTGTTATAAAAGTTGCTGTAAGCATTAAAAGATATGCCCTATTAAACATGGTTAAATGAAGAATTAGTAGAGAAACATTTGAAAAAACAAAGCAATCATATTTAGAATTCTGCATGCTGTATTTTGAAAAGAGCATAAAAGTGAAAATAGCCCATTAAAATGTGCTGTAATCAGAGGGCTATATCTGTCTCTTTGATGGAGTACCTGGGTTGAATACTGTATAAATAAGTCATTTAAATTTCATTGATGTTTAGGTAAACTGATCTTTCCTGTTGTTTCTGACCTCAAACTGTCAATGGCTATGCTAGTTAGAGATTACTGGAATCAAACATATCTGAAGAAATTGGAGAAAGACATTCTGGACTGAAACTGCTCATCTATTGTCAACCTCATAAGATTTTTTTTTTTTAACTTGGCAAAATGGTAGAGCAATTCCTGATCCTAAATCCTAAATCTTAACGTATATGGATGGTTTAAAAAGTCAATATAGCAGCCATAATGATGTGATCAGAGCTTTGCAATATACATAAAAATAGATAAAGCTTCAATTGCACCATCATGATGGCTATCTTGACTTTTTTGACCATACCCTGCAGTCATCCCTGATATAGACTAATATATTAAGGATTTTTTTTTTTTTGAAAGATGGGATACAGATATTTGGGTAGGAGATTGGACAGATAAACTGGAAATGCAAGCTCCCTAGGCTGGCAAGGAAATGAAGAAAATAAATGGATTTTGGCTGATAATAGAATTACCCAGCTCCAAAGTACCTGCTTCAAATAATTGAAAGTTAAGGGCTAGGGCTGGGAAAATGGTAACTGCTCTGTCTGGGGAGAAAGAATATGGAGTTGTCTGTCAGGATATAACCCAACATGGGTTAGTGAAAAATTGAAATTGATAGAATGAAACTGAACAGCTTCATGATAGCATCATTCCTAGATAATGTTGCTCTTATACTAGAATTGGAAAAAATACAGAAGGAAGAACTGGTAATGCTAAAATAGGGAAAGAGCTACTTGGGATCCCTATAGAACATTTAAATTTTACAATGTAAGGAGACTTTCTGAAAACTGATAAAGACATGTTGAATTACACATGTAATTGAATTATTTTTATTTATTTCAATTGTGGGTTGAAAAGACTATTCTAAATTTCCTGGTCATTTTTCTTGTCCACAGTTATTGATTTAATTGATAAAATGTTCCATATAGTTTGCACATTTACTACATATATTTATTTAATATCTGTTATTTTTGGGCCTCTTTAGAGGCAACTCCTGAAAACTGACTGTTGGATATACAATATGACTAATGATTGGGGATAGCTTTAGCTTATTACTGCATTCCAAAATTCAATTCAGAAGGTCCACATTTGGACTATGTGATTTTTTGAGCTAATAAGACAAGGAGGTTAATGGTGGAATAGGAGCACTTTCCCAAGGGTCTTTTACTTCCATTTCTACCTTTATTTCTTGGGAGGAGAGAGGGAGTGTAATGCCAAAAATTGACCATTGCTGTTGAATTTCAGCAGTTTGATCTTAATTTCTGGTAAACTGCAAGTGGTTGTCAGTCCTTGCCTTAAATAACAGAACTTTTGCTGGAAACTATATAGAATGCTCGTTGGATCATTTCAACCTTAGTCATAGATTGCCATTGACTCCAGACTGTTTTCAGCCCACTTGTAGATGCCCTTGTTAATTCTGCTGCTGATTTCCACCTTAATTGCAGAAGTCAGTACTATGTCCATGATCTGCATTATGCAAAAATATATTTTCAAAGAAAATCTTTTTTACTTTTTATAGTAATTTTTATTTAAAAGGTTAATAATACAAAGATAATACACTAATACAAAATATGAAAAATAGGTTAAAAGTACAGAGAAAAATGAAATATGAAAAAGAAAACATAAAAAGAGGAAAAATTATAAAAGAAATGACATACAATTTTAAAAATTTTTATCTTTGACATTTAAATCCAGGATCTTTTCTTCCCATATCTCATCTCCTATGTATAAAGAAATTATAAAACCTCATTATTCTGTCTTAATCAGCAAAAGTTCATTAAGAATTACTAGTAGTAATATATAGTTTAATCTTCTTCAACTTGATCAATTTCATATTCCTTTAGTTTACTTTTAGCACAATAATATATTTCTTTCAAAATATAAAAATAGCCTTCTCAAATCTTATCTGGTATCTATAAACAAACCTTTAGAGATTCATTTCTTGTACCTAGTTAAAAAAAATTAAAAGTTACTAGAAACAACATATTAAGAAACTTGATCTGTAATCCCTTCAAATGGTGTCTCACAAATTATTTCTTATCATTTTCTCTTTGTTTCTTCCTAAAAATTCCTTCACAAATTTAATACATACCAGAAATATCTATCTTTGGTGATAGCCCAGTGGTTAAAATGCAGTATTGCAGGTTAACTGCCAACAGCCAGAAGTTTGATTCTGACCAGTTCAGGCTGACTCATCCTTCCGAGGTTGGTGAAATGAGGACCCGATAGTTTGGGGCAACATATTGACATTTGTAAACTGTCAAAAAATGCTGTAAAACTTTATGGTGTGATGTATAAGTCTAAATATTATTGCTATTGCTATTTATATTTAAACTGTAATAAAAATAAACCAACTTTGTACTCCTTTCCTTCTAACATATAGTCTCTCACTTCTCTCTGAAAATAAAACAAAAAACCCTATTTCATCCATTGCTCACTCAGGTTTTCTAGATCTCCAGAGCTCATATTGGGGAAGGAGAACAGGCCACTCCCCCATCCCCGGCATCCCTGCAGGCCACGTAGCATAGTCCCAGAAGTGGGTACCATTTTTAGAGTAGCCACAATTCATCGCAGCTTCTTCAAAAATGGAATATGTGACTAGGACTTTGCCATGTAGCCAAGAGAAACCAAAGGGTGGAGTGGTCTATTCTTCCTGAACATGAGCTCCAGAAAGCTACATAGATAGCTTTGTGGGGACCCAGCAGCTGCGATCCCCCTCATCTCCAAAAGCCTCCAGGACCCAGTGGGATGGGGGGAACGCAGCAGTGTCCTTACAGTCAGTTATAAAGATGAATCCATCCAAATTTTGTGCATGTTACTATGGGGAAGCTGCAGCAGCTAGAACTTTAAACTAGGCCATAAATAGCTTTGGATGGAGAGTGTCAGTTGTTACGTCAATCAGTTGCTAAATGCTAAGTTCCTTGACTTAACAACCATTCATTTAGTGAAAATTTACAAAAAGTTACAATGGCATTGAAAAAAGTGACTTATCACTGTTTTTCATATGACCATTGCAGCATCCCATGGTCACATGATCAAAATTTGGATGCTTGGCAACTGGTTCATATTTATGATGGTTGCTATGTCCTGGGGCCATGTGATCATTTTCTTTCAAGCAAATTCAATCAAGTAAAGCCAGATTCACTTAACAACTGTGGCAAGAATTCACTTAACAACTGTCATCTTAGCAACAGAAAATTTGGGCTCAATTATGGTTATAAGTCAAGGACTACCTGTATCAGACTTGCAAGATTCAGTTAATGAAGTCTTACCATAAAACAGAATTAGCTCATTTGGTTTTGTTCCTATTTAATCTACCTGAGAAGGCTGACATTGGATGTGCTGAAAGCGAAGCTATCTTTGGTCCACCATTGCTTCCCTGGTAGTCCATTTTCAAACAAAATCTTAAGTTAAACAATGCATTTATGTTTTCATAAATTGGTGGATAATTTAATTTAATTTGTTGTTGAAAGCTCGGCATAGCTTTTCATGTTAAGGATTAACAGATCTTTGTGGGGACTTCTTTAAAGCTGAACATCTTGATGAGTTGTACTTCAAAAAGTTTCTTGAAAGCCATGCCTACTCCAAACTATGAGGAAATTGATTGTGGTTCCATCAGCAGCATATGGTTGTGAAAATGTCTGCTTGGAAGGATGAGATCCAAGTCACAGCTTCACATTCCTGTCCAACCACAATCTCATTGATTGATCTTGTGCCAGTTCCTTCTTTTCCAGTCAATTTCACAAGATTATTGTGTAGCTAAAACTGACAAGGGCTAGATGATGGACTCTTTCTTTACATTGTAAATATGAAATCATAGAGCAAAAGCACTTTGCACATGTTCAAAGCTTTCTTTTGGTTCTGTTTGTTCAGAAGGCAGCCTTCCTGGTTAGTTTAAGATTTCAGGCTTCAATCCAAATTGAATTCATCCAGATACCTATTTTTTCCCTGTTAATGTTGTATGTAGCAGAGATAGTACATGCTGGTTTTCTCTTTGAATCAGTTCTTGATGTCCATATTAAAACCTATCAACAAATTACCAAGAGGTACAAGATGGCAGTTGAATGGTTTCCATAGCAACACCACATTTCTGTCTAGTTTATTCCCAGTCACAAACATTCCCTCTTTACGAAAGCTAGATCAACTGGAATACAGCCTCTTTTGTTGCCGCTGAGCCCTGCGGATTTAGCTGGCATGTCTAGATATGTTCAGGTGAAGTAAGGTCTTTCTGTCTGCTTGTTCGGGTTTTTTTTTTTTTCCTTTTAGTCCTTCTCCCTACTATACTTTTGTATTACACGTGGTAGAAATAAGCTTCCTATTTTCCTGAAGCTTTTTTCTTATGTTTGGAATGTTTTGCATAAGCTTACATTGACACTTGCAACAATGCAAAACCAAATCTGTTATTATTATTTGTCTGTATTAGAAAAAGTCACAAGGAGAGAGGGAATGATGAGTGAGCCTTATGTTGTGCTGAGTATTTCTACCTAAATACTAAATCACACTTTTTTTAAAAAAAAAATTAAAATGTATCAGAATGCTCCAGAATATGGAAAGAGTGCATGTCTCTCATTATTAGGTTAGGAGCTGTACTTTGGTGACAGTACAAAGGCTTTGCATGCAAGAAGTCTGAAGACCATTGTACATGAGGGTTTCAGATCAAAGGGTCATGGAGAAAGGAATCAAAAAGACTGTGCTAAAACTGTGGAAGTTAATGGCAAAGTGAATAAAATACTGTAATTTGGCAAGAGCAATGCTATAGGTATTCCTAAGGCAAGAATATTTGAGTATTACTGAACTACAACTTGCAGCATCTTTCACTAAAGCTTCTGGGAGTTGTAGTGCAGAAATAGCTGGAATACCTTAGTTATTCTGCTGGAAAGCATAGCTCTAGGCCATAGAATTGTGGCTAGGGAAAAGAGCTTGCAAAGAACCTCCCAATGTGTATATGAAATTTAATTTTTATCTCTTTTTTCAAAAGTCCAACTTTTTTCTTTTATTGGTGAGTATTACATTAATGAATATAGGTGGGAGGGGCATAAGATATACAGCATCGTGAAGTACCTTTTGATATCTAAATTTCAACTTTTTCACTGATGCTTTAAGACCTTTTGCTGTGAATTATTTTCAGTGCTCATGTAGGTGGATGGAAAAGCAATATTAGCATGAATTAAATCAATACATTTCTCCCATCATGGAATAATAAAATTACTTGTTAAATGTTTTACATTTTTATTTGGTTTTATTTTGCAAAGCAAAATTCCGACATGTCTTGCCAAAAGCAACATAAGAAATTTATTCTGTATTCAGCATGCCACATATTGTGGATTGGAGTAAAGGAGGGATGATGAAAACTATTCCAATAATTAAAGATCTAATCTTTGGAACATTACCTTTTATACTAAATATTCAGCAATAGAATTTGTAAGTCAAGAGGTTAAGTCTTAGTACACTTAAAAGTGTTGACATTTTCATGTCAATTAACAAGGCAGCACCAAATTCTCCCCACTCAATTTGATCCAAAGTTGAAACTCATTTAGAGGGGTAAAACATAGCAGTTATATATGGGCAATTTCTGCTTCTTAGCAAATTTCAGTATAGTTTAACAACTCCAGAAGCCAGTTTTTTCTTGCTGCATACTGATCAATCATTTAGGAGAAAAATAAATAGTTCTGTGAAGCAGAAAAACAGTTTATTTCAGAATTGCTGGTCAAAAGATCAAATCCCTCTACTCCATTACCAAGACATCTGGACATGGTAAAATATTTGGGAAGGGGAGCAATGGGACTGTGGTAATTGTGTCTGTTGTCTAATTTTTTTGGTCAATCTCCAGGCTAAATAATTTATACCATGTGGTACCCTTTTTCTTTTCCTTCCTTCAGTAGCATCTCTGTGCAGTACAGTGAGGAGCACTCTTCTCAGCTCCAAATTTATTTGAGCATTGAAGCAAAGGCCTAAAAAAAAAATCCATCTTTCTTCTTTTCCTCCATATTGTAAGCTGCTATTGGCTAACTTTGCCTTCCATCTCTTAGGTTACAAATATATTCTGTATATTTTTTAAAATGATATTTGTCAGAAGGGGGGGAAATCCCATCCAACTTCATTCTCATTCAGTGCCTTTTTAATGACCAACTATTTTAGCATTTTGTTTGTTCTAGATAAAAATACTCCATTTTTTATTTGAGTAGCAAAATTGCTTATCAGGCAAAAATAAAAACATTTAAATTTAACTTTTATTTTGGCAATCTGAGTTTGTTTCATATGATTTCATGAAGAGATCAGTGGTCTTGAAGGAGGTATGCTGTAATTAATTTCGACTCCTGGAGAATGACAAAAAATTGTTGCCTAAGTCAGCTTCTAACCAATTCTTGCCCCAATGTCCAAGAACAAACAAAAAGTAATATTAAGCTTCCTTAATAGAACTATACAATTTTCAAAAAAAGTACTTCACAGCATCCGGGGGGGGGTATAAACAAAATGGGTTGTTTTTATTGTTAAGGTAACCATATTGCTAGCAAGGTTGCTGTTTCTGGTTGTTTCTATCATATGTATAAGAGTGTGTGCACATACATCCATTTCATGGAGTGGTTGCTTTAATGATACAAAAAGAGGCACTTCATATGTACTCTCCTGCCTGTGAAGCACTTCTTGCATTGATTATGAACAGTCTTCCCTACTAACTTGTAGGGGAAGAAATGGAAAAAAAATAATATTCTATGGGGCTGGTTATTTAATGGGAAGTGCAACTTTATAGACAGCTGCAAGCACCACTAGGTGGTGCTGCTCAAATCTGGATGACTACTGGTAGGAGATGTTTGGGGAGATTTCTCCATGGGTTTTTTGCCCTTCATTTCCCCAGACTTTTCATTATTCACCTACTATTTTCTTATTGTTTTCTGTACACTTGAGTACAGTTTGAGGCAAAAAAATTATCTAGTGAAAGGGAGAGCAATAAGCAGGTCCTTCTACACTCAAGTCATATTTTTACTGTGTATTGCAGATCTTGTTTTACAAGTGCTGCTGAAGCAGACCAGAAAACCCATCTCTTCTAGCATTCTGTTGGATGTGATATCCAAATAGATATTGTTTTGAAGCCTATAGGCGGGGATTATAATTATCTATAAGCAATAATTGATCTAATGCAGTGTTTCTCAACCTGGCTGGGGAATTCTGTAAATCGAAGTCCACACATCTTAAAGTTACTAGGGTTGAGAAATACTAATCTAATGTGTTTTCTGCACAGTTTTCTGCACAGTAAGGTGGTAAGTAACATGTTATTCTCAAGCACTGCCTTCTTTTAATCTTAGTCTTTCTTCTTTTCTTATTTGTGGTATATCTGTTTGGGCAAATTAACCAAGCTTAAAATTTGCCTTTAAGATGATTTACATTCCTCTAAACTTTGAATGACTCTATGCTAGAATTACGAATACCGTAACCAAAAAAAAAAGCTTTATTCGTATCAGACAACCAGGTACAAGCACCCACATCATGGAATTTTATAGGACTAAAAGAAAGGCAACCTATCATTGGATTCATAGTTTTTCAGCCTAAGGAAAAGTAACAATCAAAACATTTATAGTATGTTTTCTAAAGGTTTACAGCAATAGATGCTGCAAATTATTTGAAGGAGAAGAAAAATCAGATACTTACTCATATTATTTTTAGGGATCTTTTCCCTTTCCATTTTCTCAGCTCCCCATCCCATCCTATCCTATATTTATAAGCAATGATATAGTGGTGACTTTGTTACTAAGCTCAAAAATTCATATTTCATTTTTTTCCTTCATTATATTATGAACAGTATGATTACACTTTACTTGGTAAGTTCTGTTAATGCTGTATTGAGCATTAACTGTACAGCTGTAGTTAATATTGTCCATCTATAAAAACAGATTTGTGGATAATACAGGAAGTTCTCCAGTTGCGACCATTAGGGTAAAAGTGGTGATGTTTATTAAGCAAGATGGTCTTGCCTTATGACCTTCACCCCCTGCTCTTCTAATATAGTGGATAAATGACTGTGTGGGTCATTAGGTGGAGTTCAGGGATGGGGGAGGTTCTGGGAGTCCTAGAATAGGCCCAGACCTACCTGCCACAGAACTCCCAAGGCCTCCCACACTCTCTGAGACACCTCGTGTTCTGCTTCCTTCCTCTTAGGGTCCCCCAGCCCTGGAGCCTCTTTCCTACCCACCAAGTCCCTGCAAGCCTCCTGCCCCCACTCCCTGATCCTCACAGGGCTTGGGCCTCCTCCCCACCCTCCATCACAATTGCACACTTATCTCTTGAAGCTCTTCAGAGGTCAGGAGGGGGAACAGGCTGCTCCTTTGCTAGGCCACATGATGCAATTCCAGAATCCATCATATTCTGAACAGCCGCATTGAAAAAAATGTGTTGGTGGAGCAAAGCAAAGCAGTCCATTGTTGGCTGCATTGTGCACCCCTGGAATCACCACCATTTTCCTAGCAGCGACATTTCAGTGTAACTGCTTGAAAAATGGCATCTACTTCTAGGATTGGACCATGTGGCTCAGCAACAGAGTGGCCTGTCTTCCTTCTCTAGCCTGACTCCTGAGCTTTGGGATTCTATGAAAAATGAGTGAAGAGGAAGATATGATGTCCAGTGGGGTGGGAAGAGGCCGAAGGCCTGTGGGGACTCAGTGAGGGGGATGGGGGTGGGAGATAGATAGGGTCTGCAGCATCCTTGTAGTAAGAATGAATGGCTTCAGGGGTGTTGCAGTGGCCCTTAACTTTGGACTGGTTTATGGGTAGCTTTGGGGGGGTCTGCTGTAACTTTAAACAGTTACTTACTGACCTGTCATAAGTTGAGGACTATCTGTAAATGTTGAAATGAAAAAAACAAGAGAAAGGTAGCAATCAAACTGAGATTACCTATAGCAATACAGCTTGCACAGATAAACAAATATGAGAAAGAACAAGGTAATTGAAACTATGCACAGCATCTCACTCCTTTGCTAAACTTAGGAGATGGATAAGTCCTTCTCCCCAGAGTACAATAATTGAATGGCAGCTAATCAACCCTCTTACTCATCAGCCAGTTGAAATGGAAATAAAAACTGCCTCATACCACCTTATTCCAGATGAATAATATACTGATTGGCATGGTTCTATAGAACAGGGCTTTTCAATCGGTGGTAGCGTACCACTGATGGTATATTGGCACCTGGAAGGTGATACTCTTCATGATAGGTTGAAAAGCACTGTAAAAAAAAAAGTGTAAAAAAAGTGTAGCATGGGTATGAGCTGAAGCGGCAGCAACATAGCAAAGGCCTATGGGAGAGCCAGCTGGAGCCGTGGTGTTGCTGGGGCTCTGCTGAGCACCCAGGATCTGTGGGGGCTCCAGCTGACTGGCACTTTTGGAAGCTGCACGCAGCCTGGGGAAAGGAGTCAGTTGCGGCTACAACAAAGACAAAAGGAGGAGGAGGGGATAGGCATGCCTGCGGGTTGTGTACATTTGACCTGGGACCGCCCTGAGACAGCGAGTATATGCAACAAATACATTGAAATTGCTAGTTATGTGGATTATTATAACTCAAATAATTTGGGATATGGATTTATTTATTTATCAGATCAGATTTCAGGTTTTAATTGTGCTTTGTTAAGTGATGGGTTAGGAAAGATTGCTGACAATTGTGGTTCCTTCTTGTTGCTGACTTCCCCTGTTTCAAGAGAAAGCAGTGTGTTAACCAAAAAGGCATGACCTGATAGGTTCTTTGTGTATATATTGTAAAAAAAGTTATTCATTGTAAATTTTTCTACTATTGTGTGCAATTACTACATGCTTTTAGAATTATTGCTTCATATTACTAATGGAATTATGTCTGTCCCCCCCAACTAAAATGATGGCCAACTAACTTATAATATTGACTTTAATCAGTTATTTTAGTTGTAATTGCTAAATGAAACTTCTTTTTGCAGGGACAGTGTATGTTTTGTTACTGGGAAGCAATATCATAAGAGCATTTTTGTCTTGCTTGTGAGCTTCCCAGATCCTTCTGGTTGACTAATTTTAGAATACCACACTAATCAGGTATAATTTGGTTTCTTACATTTTATAATGTGAGATAACTGGGTTTTTGATATCAGTACAATCAATGATCCTCTTGTTGCATTCTCAGATTAGACTGCACAATTCTGTGGAATGATGCCATATCAGAATGCATGACAAGGTAGCTAAGAGTTTAATTAGGTATTTATAACAGCAACTCTAGACAGCCCAGCTTAGCTTTATAAATATAAACCAGTGGAAGATAATGTTACAAAGCAACCACTGGTCTGTCTTGACAAAATAAGAAATACCATCACCAAATACGCAGCTGTTTGGAAAAACGATGTCAGCTAAATTTCTGAATTTTTTGAAGAATGTAAAAACCATACTGCTTTATAGTTTGTATAAGGAAAATAAAATTTCAGCCACAAATCTATGAATATGCAGTGATTTTACATTTATTTTTCTATCTATGCTTTCATTTTTCTTTGTAAATTGAATATTTTACAGTGTAGGTTATCTAGAAGAGAAACGACTCTTATTCCTGAGTCTAACAGAGAACATCGCCAAATATATGTCTTCTAAAGAACAAGGTTCATCCTATGCACTGAGAAGCAGAAGTGAAAAATTACACAAAACAGTGAAGTAGAAAATGAAAATTCCTCACTGAGAGAGATATTTGTTAGTTATTGCATTCAATCTTGCTTGCTGGCTTCCTAGGGACGTCTGGCTAGGCACTGAAAAAAAAAGTTTTTAAAAGAAAAGAATCACAATAATGTGTATTCATCACAGGGAAAGTGTTGCTTGGGCTTGTCCTGGGACAGCTATTCTCTTATATCACTCTGTTTTTCTTCTTTTATAAACAATGGGAAGAAATTCTCAATCTTTCTTAAATAAGGTATTAAAAGAAGGGGGGACTGATCTCTGCTGGTGATATAAACCTGCAGATCTATACACATGAGTAAAGAAAGAAGAACACATAATCCTAGAATAAAAAAAAGTCAGAAACAGGAAAAAAAAGTTTAAAACAGTGCTGCATTTAATAAAGACAAACTGCATTTTTAGCTGTACCATACTTTTCTATATTAAATATTTTTAATTTTTTTGCATATCTGTTTCATTTGTTTGCTATATTTGGGAACTTTTTGTTCTTATTTCTGCAGTACTTGATGCAGTTTTCGTTTTTGAGTACTATTGGCATTTGGGCAATTGTTTATTGCATGACAATTGCAATACATTCGTTATGGAAAAGCATTCCATACTTGAGTTAGTTTTTTGTGTTTTTAAATACAATTGATGTGTAGGAAAATATAATATTGCACTAACAAAATCTGTGTCTCTTGTGTTACTGATTTTTGGTTTCCCAAGATAGATCAATAACAAATAAGATTTATCTGCCTGTGCAATGATCTGTCTATCTATCTTCCTCAAATACTCTGTTTAGATTTTGAAAATAAAGTGCTTAATGAAGTTGTGCACACATATTTTTATTTTATTGCATTACCCATGGCTGGCAGGGATTGGCTTGGTAAAAAGATGGAAAGCCTTGTGTGTGACTGTCCATCTAAAACTAAAATCAAGGCCTTAGGGTGTGGTGAGAGGGATATGTAATATCTACTTTCCTTGTTTTGTGACATTCTCCTTTGACTTGATCCAAAAGGCTAGACTTGCAAGGAGAAGTGTGTGGATGGATGAAAAGACTCCAATGGTTTCCCATCCACTCATGTCTACATAAATAACTTCTCTGACGTTGTCTAAAAGGACATGAGGTGGAGTGTAGACAGAGGGACCGAGTAGGCTTAATATCTATAAATAACACAGGTCTATTTTAAAACTCTGGCTTTGAAATAACATGCTGGTAAATACAGGCCGTGCTCTTGACCTGCCTAGAAATATCCAAATGGCTGAAGGGATAAGCATGCTCTGATCTATTCCTGTAATATGTGATATAGGGAGAACAAGCAAAGTAATTTTGGGTACAGACGGGAGAAGCTATAAACAGATAGTCCTCAACTGAAAACCGTTCATTTAGCAACCGTTCGAAGTTACAACGGAAATACTAAAAAAAGTGACTTGCAATTTAGTTTTCATACTATGACCATCACAGCATCCCCAAAGTCATGTGATCAAAATTCAAGTGCTTGGCATAGATATATTTATGATGGTTGCAGCATCCCAGGCTCATGTACTCACCATTTGTAATCTTCACAGCTGTCTTCTAACAAGTTAGTGGGGGGGAGTCACTTGAGGAAGCTGGATTCACTTAACAATTTACTTAACAATCAGATAAAAAATGTCATAAAATTGGCCATGTTGCTTAGCAACAAAAATTGTAGTCATAAATTGAGAACCACCTATATCAAGTCAGACTATTGATAATACAGGTAGTTTTTGATTTATGACCACAATTGAGCCTCAAAGTTGCTTAGCAAGACAGTTGTTAACTGAGTTTTGGCCCTTTTACCTTTCTTGCCACAGTTATTAAGTGAATTACTGCAGTGTTAAGTTAGTAGCACAGTTGTTAATCAGGCTTCTGTGGGACATTCCTGCCGTCATAAGTACACACCAGTTGCCAAGGGTCCAAATTTTGATCAACTGACCATGCAGATGTTACAACAGTTATGTGAAAAATGGTCATAAGTTTCAGTGTCATTGTAACTTTGAACAGTCACCAAACAAATGGTTATAAGTTGAGGACTTCCTGTACTTAACACAATGTTGGTTATATTGGGTTGGGAAACCTAAGGTATATGCATCTTTTTGCCCATTTACTTAATGTTGCCTATTAATAGTACTTCTCCAGTATTTTATAGAGGATTAATTCTAGGCCTATCCTTGTGCTGTAGGGAATTAAACTTAGATCTTTAAGCATGCAAAATAACTGAATTGCCATATGTTTCTAGCTTTCTGGGTCAGATTGGTATTATAATGGGACCGAGAGAAGTTAAAAGTTTCTCTGTCTTGAATTATACTGTCTTCCCTATTTTAATTCTCCATCTGGAAAATGGAATTGTAGTGACCTATTTTGCAAAGCCACTCTCCATCTGAAAATGATCCAGCAATCCACTACTGCATACAATAAGCACATTAAGCAATTCTGCTATTAAATCTTGTACATAAGCAGAGAGAGATTCCTGCAGATTTCTGTAGTCTGATGATTTGCAGTGAGGGAACCCAAGAGGGAGAAGAAGAATCTCTGATTACAATAAATACAGGTAGCTCAGTATATTTAATTGTATTCGTAATGGGTGACAGGAAGGTTTGTTTGTCTGTTTAGCTGCGCATAAGCGACTCTGGGCAGCGTACAAAGATTAAAAGACAAAACCAAAACATATAGCCCCTGGCACCAAAGGATAAAATATTAGCTCCACTCCCAAAAAACACCTACTAATCTACCTTCCTGTCATCCGCTCTAAGTAAACCAAACCAGAAAATCAATTCCATAGAAAGACCTGGAACTACTTTTATTGAAATTAGCTATAATAACAGCATCTTACAAATCTGATTGTGCTGTAGCTCCTCCCTAGTCTTATATTTCAGTGCATCAGGGGTGGCATCTGCCTGAGTAGTTTTTGTTGCAAGTGGCTTACAAATGTTTCTGGGGTCTTTACCTAGGAAACAATTCTTGCATATTTCTATCAAGGTAATTTTCCTTATTTTGATCCAAATATCTGAGAAAACAACCAGGTCTCAGTGCCTTGCAAAAGACTAACAGGGTTGGGGGTCATTCGAATCTCAGGATGGGGGATGTCATGAACAAGCACTGCCACTAAGAAGGCCCAAGTCTGAGATATAGTAAGGTGACATTGTTTGATAAAAGCGCTGTGTAGGAAATCCTTTTTGCTAAATGTGGTGGGACAAGCTGGGACAATGGAAGAAAGGTGGTTCTGCGAATAGACTGGCTCTATGTCATGTAGGCTTTGTAGATTTAAATTCAATGAGAAAGTATTCTACCAAGTTTAGAATACCAACTTTACCCAAAAAACTATTGAAGAGAAGCAGATATTGGCTTTAGTGGGGCAACAAATTGACTTGGCTCTGGTTGCAATCTATGGTTCCACCTCTCAAATCTCCAATGTCAGTTCCTATTCTATGCTGTAGGATAGGCAGGTCCAAAGAGTAGGTGAAGCTTGAGGAAGAGCTATTTTTAAAAGAGACTTCAGAAAAGATCAACAACTTGAACCTGTTGGTTTAAACTGCAGGCCTCAGATCTATTGCCATGTGATCTGCTCTTAAGGGGAAAGAACTTCATTTCTTTTTATAATCTATGATTTCAGCGTCATAGGAAAATATGTAGATAATGCTGCTTTACCAGCAAAATTAGATTAACTCTCCATCTAGTTCAGAATTGTTGCTACTGAATCATTCTAGTTTTTTCCTCCCTTTATTATTTTTATAAATAACTCAAGGCAGCAAACATATCTGATACTGCCTCCTGAACAGCCTGCCTCCAGAAGCAGTAAATGCTCCAACACTGGAAGTTTTTAAGATGAGACTGGACAGCCATTTGTCCGAAATGGTGTAGGGTTTCCTGCCTGAGCAGGGGGTTGGACTAGATGACCTCCAAGGTCCCTTCCAACTTTACTACTATTACTATTACACTTCTTCCCTTCTCCTATTTTTCCCATAACAACAACACTGTGAGGTGGGTTGACCTGAGAGAAGTGACTGACCCCAGATCACCCAGCTGGCTTTCATAATTAATGTGGGACTGGAACTCACATTCTCCTATTTTCTACCCTGATGCCTTAATTGGTAGACCAAACTGGCTGTTTATTAGAGCCCATAAGCCAGATGCAGTCCCTTACTTAGTCTGATAAGTGTGCAGATTTACCTGGTTGTATGGAAATATTATTATGTTAGTATTTTGCTGTAAAAGTTTGTTCATTGCCATTCCTTTATTCTAAGTATATTCAGTAAAACCTTCATTTATTTCCACGAACTATCTTGAAATATTGTATTGAGAAGAGGAACAGAGGAAGTTTAATTAACTTTAAACCATTTTGTACTGCATAGTTGCATTCTCATGTTCTTTAAAAAGTATAGTTCATCTTTTGTGGAACTGTGTTATAGGATTTAGCAGAAATGAAGTAACTGATCTTCCAGATGATGCTGGATTTCAAGTCATGATGTCCCCCAGCTAATATGGTCAATGGCAAGGTATCATGAGAGTTGTTAATAGAGAGCCACGTGCTGTGTATCTCTGCTTTTATGGAAGGGATGCTAGAGATATAAAAAGTGTGGTTGTGTTTAGTTTGGTGATGGGGAACAACTTCTTTCTGATGTCTTCTTACAGCTGTCTTCAATCTGGGTGCCTTCAAGATGAATCTCAGCTCCCAGTAATTCCCTAGACAGTTTGGCCATTACTAAGAATCCTGGAGGTTGGTCCACATACTTGTAGAATACCCAAATTGACTGCAAATATAAGAACAGAAATATAAAATCAGATCACACCATTCCAGCAATTTCACTGAATTTAGTTTCCTATCTCCACGTTTACCTGTTCTTCAGCCAATAAAGTCATTTTTGTTCTTTTGTCAGAATTAGCAATGTTTGATGAATGTTGCTGTTCACATCAGCTAAATATAAAACTCATCTGATTCTTCTAGATCAGTGGGTGTCAAACTGCCAGTTGCATCATACGGAGGCCGCGCCCACCCCAGCTCCGGCAATGCAAAAAAAGTCACGATACGTCACAACATGTCACGTAACGTAGCAAGTTTGACACCTGTGCTCTAGATAACTCTTTAGGAGCGGTGATAATAAAGAATACATGTTAATACACATAGAATATATAATTTATCCAAGACCCAGACTTTTTGCTTTTAAGGACATAATTGTAGTTATGGTTGGTTGTTGTGGTTTTTTTTGTCTTCTTTTTCTTTTTAACAGATTGTATTCAGCTTTGCTTTTCTGCAAATATGGAGTCAAGATTATAGCCTTTGGCATTTTACTGCAGTTTTTTCAATGATCTCTGCTCGAAAAAGTGTTTTAACCAGCCAGGCAATGTCTGTAGGTGGACTTTGGCATCCAGAACACAGAAAGGGTCATTCCCCTCCCTTTTGTTCTTGTGTCGCCTTCCTTTTCTTAGTTGGCAGGCGGATAGACTTTCCCTCAGGAAATCTTTTTCCTCTGATCCCGGTTGAAATCCAGCTTCTGATAGGCAGGCAGCTCCTTTTGCCTGAACCCTCCCTGCTTGGTGAAAGCTCAGCTGAGTTTATTTATAGCTGGTTCCTCCCTGACATTCTATTTCAGGTCACCCCCAGCAGAAGCCATCTCATTTGGTGACTGGGTTGGGAAACAATTGTGTGACTGGAGCGAACTTTTGCATCTTACAAAAATGGGCCCCTTCTAAGGAATTGTTGCTCTGTTTTTCAGGAACCTCTTCAAAATAAATCTATCACTTTAGGGATGTTCTGTTTTTTAGAAACTTCTCCTGAGATTTAAGAAGATGTTGCTAAATCTGTCCTTTTCAGAATAAAACAAATAATGGCTAAGTTATAAGTCATTTCCTTCCTTTCCATTATCTTTTCCCTCTGCCTGTTCCTGTGTCTTGCAAGTCCTCTCCCTTTCAATCTGGTGTGGATGAAAAAGTTTTTACCTCTGCTGCTATCTTCTTACAAGGAGATTTTCATCTGCAAGTATTTTTGTTTTCTCTCCTGACAGCTTTGATTTATTCTTGGGGATTTCCTCGCCACTGCACCACACCATTGCTGTGAAACAATTTAACTTTTTTAAAGATAGTCTTCTCCAAGAAGGATGGATGCCTGCATGCTTGCAACAGTTTTAGGAGATGTTGGATGGTTTGAGCTGACAGTCTAGCATAACAAGAGACCCCCCTTGAAGGCTTTAGTTGGGCAAAGGATTGTCATCGAGGCAAACTGAAGTGGAATAACGACAGCGCATAATCGTTCTTTGGCATGCTTCTTGTATCCTCAGTGTGGGGACTGCCAGAGATGTTGCAGACAATTTATGAAACTGAATCATGTTTCTCTTCAGATGGAGTTTCTGGACGTGAGCCATCATTGGAACTCCTGTCACGGGCACAGATCCATGCCATACCTGTGGCAGGTAAGCCTTATGCAGATCTATGAAATCTGTCTTTAAACTAACTAAGGTTAAAACAATCAAATATGTGGTTAGTTTCTGATCTGAGTGGCCGGGATTTTTAGCTGAGTTTGCAGCAAAGGGACATGGCATTTCATAAAAACAGGCGCATATGAGACAGATGGTAGATCAAATGTGCAAATATTGCTTGCTCCTTGAAATAATATATACAGCTCTTCGGTATGTTTATATTCTTAGTTATATGTTTTCACATTTTCTTGTTGAAAGTAATTAAAAGATTGTGGTAATGATTTAATTTGAATCAAGCTTGAACCAAGAACTTAGCCATGAATGTAGGCAACAAAGAGTATTCCTAGTCATAAGAAGAGTCATGGCTTTTCAACATTGAAGAACTGCAGAAGCTTCTTGTCTCACTAGAAAATTAGGTACTGACTTTCTTAGCAAAGTTGAGGCCCTGCATATTTTTTTTAAGAAATCCATTAGTAGAATTATGTCTTCCAAAGTTCTACCTTTCCATTTGTTTTCATTGTTTTGCTTATTACTGAAAGACTTCAATAAAAATATCTTCATTTGTGTATGCTTTTCATTATTATTACATATAGTTATATTATATATTCCATGGACTGGCCTTATGGCATCCTAATTTGAAATGTTGAAAATTAGGATGCCATGCTCAACAGAATTTGAGGTTAGCCTTGAATTTTAAAATTAAATAGAAGTGGTAATTACTTTGCTAATCCAAGTTAAATGTGGAAATAGTTTGAATATCTTCTGGTTAATTCATTCCTTTGATTGAGATTTGCAAAATATATAGATTTGATCCCACATTGATTCCAGTGTTTTTCACATAAGGCATAATTAGCAAAAATTGGGAAATAAGCAAAAAAGAATATTCTATTTGTTGGATTTTTTTTTTTAAAAGATGCATTTCAATTCAAAATGAAAAAGCATCTGGGTCCTATTTAGAATCTTACTTTGGTTCCTCGTGTTTTTTCCCCATAAGTTGTATTCTGTCAACTATAAAAATACTTATACAAACATGATCTTAGTTAATCTGCATAGATTATTTATTTAAAATGAAATTCAGTGATGGGAAAAAAAGTAAGGTTCTACATTTAGGCAAGAAAAACCAAATGCATAGGTATAGTATAGGTGGCACCTTGCTCAATTGTAGCAACTGTGAGAGGGATCTCGGAGTCCTAGTGGACAATCACTTAGATATGAGCCAGCAGTGTATTGCAGCTACCTAAAAAGCCAACACAGTGCTAGGCTGCATTAACAGAGGGATAGAATCAAGATCACATGAAGTGTTAATACCATTTTACAATGCCTTGGTAAGGCCACACTTAGAATACTGCATTTTGGTCACCACGATGTAAAAAAGATGTTGAGACTATAGAGTACAGACAAGAGCAACAAAGATGATCAGGGGATTGGAGACTAAAACGTACAGTATAAGAAATGGTTGCTGGAATTGGGTATGTCTAGTTTAATAAAGAGATGGATGAGGGGTGACATGATAGCAGTGTTCCAATATCTCAGGAGATGCCACAAAGAAGAGGGAGTCAACCTATTCGCCAAAGCACCTAAAGGCAGGATAAGAAGCAACAGATGAAAACTAATGAAAGAGAGAAGCAACCTAGAACTAAGGAGAAATTTTATGACAGTTAGAACAATTAATCAGTGGAACAATCTGCCTCCAACACTGGAAATTTTTAAGAAGAGACTGGACAGCCATTTGTCTGAAATGGTATAAGGTTTCCTGCCTGAGCAAGAGGTTGGACTAGATTACCTCCAAGGTCCCCTCCAACATCATCATCACCATCATTATTATTATTATTATTATTATTATTATGGATCATTGCACAGTCAGCCAGATGTTCAGACTGGATTTGGCATATTGTCTACCAATTGAGTCCTTACCCAGGACCTGGGATAGGCAGATGTGGATGTTTGATGGTATTACAGATATCGTCGCAGGATGGAAGCAGTTCCTAGTAAGGCCGCCTTTTGCAATTGACTAATAGCGAATTTGTCAATGCCAATGGTGTTCAAGTGGTGCTCCAGTTGTTTTGGGATTGCACCCAAGGAGCCTATGACTATTGGTACTACCCTTGCTTGCTTTTGCCACAGTCTTTCTATTTCTGTTTGTAGGTCTTTGTATTTTGTTATCTTCTCCAGTTCTTTCTCGTCTATTCTGCTGTCTCCAGGCACTGCCACATCCACTATCCAGACTTTTTTGTCTTTCTTATCAACAATTGTGAAGTCTGGGGTGTTATGTTGTAGGTGCTTGTCTGTTTGAATTCTGAAGTCCCAGAGCAGTTTAATTTTATCATTTTCTACAACTTTCTCTATTTTATGATCCCACCAGTTTTTGCTTACAGGCAAATGATATTTTTTGCAGATCTTCCAAAGCACCATTGTTGCTACTTTGTCATGCCGCTTATTATTATTATTATTATCCTACCTTTTAATGCATTCATATCACTCAGATTGAATTCATTTGATTGAAGAAAATGACTTTCCATATTTCCTCTCAGTTGTCCTGCAACAAGCTGAAAACTATTTGAAATAAATTTGATGTAATGAAAAAGATACAAATCAATTTTGTATTGCAAAACTTGGAATGTCTAAAGCACAGCACAGACTGGACTTGGATGGAATCTTATTCTGTGAAGTAATTAACCCTTGTTTGATCTACTTACGTTTATACTGTTATGAGCCCTAAATCTCCCAAAGTACCGTAAATGCCGGCGTATAAGACGACTTCCGCGAGCGCTGAAATCGGCGCCCAAGACGGGGGTCGTCTTATATGCCGAGTCGTCTTATACGCCGGAAATACTGGTAGTTTCCGGCGTATAAGACGATGTTCTAGGAATGCGGCCCGGCTATAAAGATGGGGGTCATCTTATACACCGGGTCGCCTAATACGCCGGCATATACGGTATTTAGGACTAAAATATTTTCTAAAGCACCATTGTTGGGGAGACCCATGAGAAATTCTTCTGTAGCTGCCTGCTTTTAAACAGAAAATGCATGTGGCCATCCATGTATTGCAGAGGTAGAGGACAAGGAAGAAGTTATTCTAAACTTTTGCATATGAGTTTGGATCAAAGTTCAAATACTTTCTGTGACAATGTTCTCCAACTATGGTGGATTCATCCATTGGTAAATGTTTGTTTGTTTGCTTATTTATTTATTGGTTGCCATTAAGAGCAAAAGCCTTTTTAAAACTGACTTAATTGATAACAGTCATCATCAATGCAACCCAACAATAAAAATATTTAACCAAGAGAATTCAGTATTTAAAATATAATGACATAATTGATTATTAGAAACCACAATGAAGAAGGCCATCAAAAATAAATGGATCTTCAGAGCTTTCCTCTATTGGGAGAAACTGTAGAAAAGGTTCTCTTTCCTTAAATTCCCAGTTCAACCAGTGGAGAAAGGAAGATATGAGCAGTACAATATTTATAGTTCAAAATTATTTGAGGTTTTACAACTTCAAACCTTTACATTGGAGTTAGAAATGTAGTATTGGTGTCATATCTAGTTGGTGCTAACTGGGTGACTCCAAATCATCTTTCAAAGGCAAAGTTACATGAAATGCATAATGGTAAATCTAGTCATTGTACATAGATAATTGAGATAAAGTCTTCCATTGACAAGTGTACTCTCTAGCACCAGCCTTTTTCAGTTATAGATTTCAGAGAACCTCCATATGTGATCCTATCTAATCGATTGATTGATTGATTGATCTTGTCTAAGGTTGTTAACATCTAGAGGTAGAAGGGGTTTTTTTTTATATGAAGTTGAATTAATTGACCTTCTGATATTTACCAAATTGCTTTTCTGTATTGTTTCTGAAGTAAACATGGGGGAATTAACTTCTGCTAGAGATCGTTTAGAAGTAAATTGTTAGGATGGAATATCGACTGAGAATACTCATGGATTTTTCCTAACTCAGTTACCTATTACTGGAGTTAAAAGAAAATTTCCTTACTCTTGGGCAATTTTATAGGCATTGTAGTAATTTCTTATTGTTGATAGTTGTACAGTAAATAATAGAGCAGTAATGGTACAATATTTAAAGTACTGAACTATGATCATGGAAGCTTGTAGTGATTTTGAGCAAATCTTTGTTTTACAGCAAGCCTAATCCCCATGAAAACTGATTTGGGGAAAAAATGGATACATTATACACTATTGTGAGATTTTGAAGGAAAGATAGATACAAATCCAACAGTAAAGTAAATATATATGCATAGGTGTTCAAACTGTGCATATTTTGTGTCTACACTTCATATTATTCTGGAATATACTGATGTAAAATTGATTTTGTTGCAGCAGTCATGATGTGCTGAGAAGGTTGACAATGGAAAATATTGCCCAGGATACTTATATAATAGTCTTCCTGGGTAATTTTAGGATTGGTGGGAATGAGGCAGTGGAATGAACTATGTCACTTCAAACTACGGGTGAGGGTTCATCTTTCTGAATAGATTTTAAAACCAAATGCAAAACCCAAGCTTTCCTTTCAAGTAGGAAACTTAATAGAAAAGAATTTCCCTATGTGATTATTTCTTACTTGTAAGATTTATTTTGTGTAGTGTGGCATCCAGAAATGTAATCACCTGCAGTCTGAAATAAAAACAATCCTTCAGTATGACAGCACTCAATGTGAACTGGACTGAAGTCTTGAAAGTCATATTGATCTGCTAAAATAAGAAATACAGAACAAACTGAACACTGGAAAGAGAGAATTCTAGGGGTTTGACATGACATCACAGAGAAATAAACAAGGTGAAGCATTTAATAGTAAACATTGTTAATTTATTGTTTTTCATATACCATTGTTCTGGTCCAAATCAGAACCAGTTCTGAGTTGGTCAAATATAATCAGTGGCACTTTTGTTTGACAATTTATTGTTTTAAAAATCAAAAGGAGAAAATAGTGGAATGCTTCATGGTTTCTCCAGCATAGCTGGCAATTTTTAAGGAAAATCATGTAACTTCTCATGGTTACGGTAGACCAAGAATGTTCTGTTGGATCTCACCATTGATATATAACTTTGGGCAATGTACTGTAGTTGGAGTATCTGTTGTATGCAGTGTTATGGAAACAGACATAGACGTTTTAATACTATGGAGTTACAATTGTTTAGAACAGGGAAGAGTTAAATGGGGCAAATAAACAATCAAGAAGAAAGGTCTAGTGTTGGTTTGGCTTGCTTTAGTTTAACTTCGTTAGAAGACTAAACAGGATATATTGGTGGTTTCATTGAAACAGTTGGCAGGCTGTACTGGAAGAAGGTAGGTTGCATAGTTCATTAAGACAGAATGGAAAAAACTGGGTGATCTTTTCTTAACCTGAATAAGAAAAGTTCACTAATTTCTTCTCCTAACGGATAATACTGCATAGTTCAGATATTGTCCACTTTGCTGCCCCCTCTCCTTTTCCTAATTCTTACACCTAATCTGATTCTGGTGTCCTCTGGGCTACAAGATTTCAAGCTGTATGCCTTAGGTCTGGGACTGGAATGAGATCAGAATGTTGTGGGCTTATTCAAGATGATCTCGGGTCCAAACATATGCTAGATACAGATTTCACATTGGAGCAAACAGTAGATTCTATGAAGATGGAATACCGTATGACCAATCTTTTGCCCTAATCATATCACTTTTTAGTCTTTATAAGAATTGTTGATTTTCTTACCCTCTGCAGGGATGGAGGATTGGTTATGATGTCCATGTTTGCTGAAGGTTGTGTAAGTCTTTGTTTTTATTTTGTCTGTATATTCTCAGAAGCCATTTTCAAGTTTATCAGCATCCTCTTGGGAAAGAGGGAAGAAATATTTCTGCAGACACTGTAATATTTTGTGGATAAAATTGCTCATATTCTGAGTCGGATGCCACTTGGGCATGGTGTAACAAGATGGGGCAATACCCCACCAAGTCATGGGGATACTTTTGAAATTGTGGGTCCAATGGAAGTAGATAAGGCTCTCTGTAGAACACTCTACTTGGCTGTAACCAGCAGTGTGTTTGTCTGAATGTATGAGGTGTTTTTTTTTTTTTTTTTAATGCATGGCTTGAAAGAATAAAAAGAATAAGGAATAAAGTTACAAAAAACAGAATGAAAAATAGAACATAAATAAAAAACATGAAAGAAAATTGGATGACATTCTCCTTTTTTCTCAAACCATTAATCATTACTTAAATATTTATGTTATGCTTTTAATATGCAATATTAAACTGGGGATTTTTGCTTATATCTGTTTAAATCATTTCATCTGTTATTGTTAATTAGTTTCTTGACTCTTTTCCTAGAAGTTATATGCCATATGTCTAAATCTGCCTTGCTGTGCAACATGGTGTATATCTGGGAGATATCCCTACTTAAATTTGGTTGTATTATGGCTATACACTGTCATATTTTGTTTTGTCATTTACCAGCATGGTCTCTCAGTATTGTTACATTGTTACATTGAATGTTTCACTTTTCCTTGGGAGGTGATTAATGCCCCTTTGGTGGATGGAGTTGTCAGTCATTTTGATTATTCCTGAATATATAAACATGGAATTGTTTTGGACTCCAACCTTCTGCTTTGGGATAGATGATGGGGCTACAGCTACAGAGGATCCTAAGTAAAACAGATCCCTTCCAGATAGGTTCAGAATTGGACATGATTCCAAGAACTGCATTGATTGCTCTTGTAGATGACCTGCCTTGGATCAGGATGGGCAGAGTGCACCTTTCCTGACCCTATTGGATTTTTCAACAGCATTCCATACTATAAACCACGGTGTTCTTCTGGATTAGCTGCAGTGACAGGGGTTAGGGAGCTATACTTTATGAGGTTCTATTCAAGCAGCAAATTGTGAGCACCTAGAAATGAACATAGGGGACCAATAGAAACCAACACGGGTTTGTTAAAAACAAGTCATACCAAACAAATCTTATAGTCTTATATGACAAAGAGACTAAATTAGTGGACTAAGTAATTGTTGTGGATAAAATATAATTAGATTTTAGTAAGGCATTTGAGAAGTAGACCACAGCCTACTCTTTAGAATAATGGAGGATAGACAGTACCACTGCCACATGAATCTATAGTTGGCTGGCTAACCAGGTTCAGCATGTAGTCCTCAATAGAACTACATCTACATGAAGGAAAACATGCAGTGGGGCACTTCAAGGTTCTGTCTTGGACCCAATGTTCTTCAACATCTTCACAAATGACCTAGATAAGATTATTAAAGAGGTACTCATCAAGTTTGTGGATGACACAAAAGCTGGGGAAATTTCTGTCACTTCAGAAAATAGGCCCAAGATTCAGAAAGATATAGACAAACATGAGCATTGGGCCCTACCCAACAAGTTGCAAATCCAAGGTGAGAAAAGTAAGGGCCTGCATTTACACAGAAAAACCAGATGCACACATATAGGATAAGCAGTACCTGGCACAACAGTATTGCCTGTGAGAGGGATGTAGATTCTGATGGCTCTCACATCTTAGGTTTGAGTGAACAAATATACTGCAGTTACAGAAAAAGCTAATATAGTCCTGCATCATAGAGGGATAACATTAAGAATATGGGAAATGACAGTACCATTCTACACCACACTGATGAGAATACATTTGGAATACTGTGTCCAGTTTTGGTTACCACAGTGTGAAAGGGCTGAGGCCTTAGAAAGAATGCAGAGAAGAGCAACAAAGATGAGAAAAGATCTGGAGACTAAATCCTATGAAAAATTGTGAAAGAAACTTAAGCATGGTTAGGATTAGGGTTAGAGTTAGACTAGCCAAATCCTTTAATCATTTAAAAGAGATTAAACTAAGACCAAAACATATGAAGAATGGTTTGCAGGATTGGATTTGGCTAGTCTAGAGAAAAGAAAACCCAAAGAGGGGGAATGATAGCAGTATTCCAGTATTTGAGAGACTGCTACAAAGAGGAGGGGGTCAACTTATTTCTCCAAGCACCAAAAGGCAAGACAAGAAAGAATGAATGGAAATTAATCAAGGAGAGAAGCAACCTGGAATTAAGGAGAAACTTCCTAAAAGTGAGAACAATTAACCCAGGGGAACAGCTTGCCTTCAGCAGTTGTTGGTGCTTCATCACTGGAGGTTTTAAAGAAGAGATTGTCAGTCACTTGTCTGGAATGATATAGGGTCTCCTGCTTGAGCAGGGGGTTGGATTAGAACAGTGGTGGTGAACCTATGGCACGCGCGCCAGAGACGGCACTCAGAGCCCTCTCTGTGGGCACACGTGCCGTTGCCCCAGCAGAGTTCGCCAGAGTAGCGAGCACATGGTGTTTGGAAGCGACAGGGCAGAAAGTGAGCGAGCAAGCGGCGTTGGCCCCCAGGGATGCCCCAGAGATGGCGAGGGACTGGCCCCCGCCGCCCTGGCCCCAGCCATGCTCACCCAGTCTGCCATGACCACTGCAGCCACTCCCACCCAGTGGGCTATGCCCCCACACCTCCCCTGAGGGCACCACAATACTGATGCAGCCCTGGCACTTTGCAATAAATAAGTGGGTTTTGGGTTGCAGTTTGGGCATTTGGTCTCTAAAAGGTTCGCCATCACTGGACTAGAAGAACAACCTTGTGTCTGAAGGCTGTGAAGGATTAGAAGAAACAAAGCAAACTTAAGTTGAATCCCAGTAAGATAGAGGTGCTCTTAATAGGAAAATAATCTGATTCTATCTCAGCTTTACTCTGGATGGAGTGGCACTTTCTCTGATAGAACATTCTTGCACCTTGGTGGATTGATTATAATTATAATTGTTTTATTTAAATCTAGAGGCTCTCTGACTCCAGAACTATTTTGGTCTACTTTGGGTAGTAGTTGGAGGCCATGGCCAACAAATCTTTTCCCAGATTCAATTTTTTCCATATATTTTATTGATTTTTTAAAACATAAATTACTTACCGTATATGCCGGCGTATTAGGCGACCCGGCGTATAAGACGACCCCCGTCTTTATAGCTGGGCCGCATTCCTAGAACGTCGTCTTATACGCCGGAAACTACCAGTATTTCCGGCGTATAAGACGACTCAGCGTATAAGACGACCCCCGTCTTTGGCGCCGATTTCAGCGCTCGCGGAAGTCGTCTTATACGCCGGCATTTACGGTAATAGTTGGTAAACAGTGTGTTTGCTGGGTTTACATTTGTAAAGAAAAATAATTAACAATTGATTTCCATAATCCATAATCCACATAGTACATTTAGTTGATTTCCCCTTTTCCCCAAAATGTCTTCTTTGCAAACCTTGAAATAATACAGTTCTTATTATTCTGATAAATAACACATATATGATTTTTCCCAATATTCTTAGAAATAATGATCACATCTATATAATATTTCTTTTCTATCTAATCATTCTGGTTGCCTCATCTTATATCCTGTTACAGTCCTTATTTAGATTTGTTTCTCCCATAAAGTTCAAAGTATTCCTGCTGGTTAAGATTTTCTCAACAGTTAATTACATTTAAAGATTTAAATCCATTTTTCCCATATAAACCATCTCAACACTTTAACATTTCTTAAAAAATAGGTAAAAACAGTTAAGAAAAGGAAAAGAGAGTAAGAGTAAAGAAACATAAAAAGTAAAATACTACTTAAAATATATATTCCTCCTAAGCTAATATATATTCATTTCCAAAATTTCTTATTCTTTTTAACCATGATTAAAAATATATTTAATCTTTAAATATTCCATTTAATGTGCCTAGTCATCTAATCCCTTAACTCTTACTCAAAACATTTTTTTCTTTTTTATTCATTATAATTTCCTTAAATTCAGACACATTTAATTATCTAAAACATTTCCTTCATCTAGGCCATTTCAGCAGTATTATATTACTTATATCAAGAAATAAAATAAGGGGGGAGCATACAGTATTATTTAAAAAATTCATCTCTCTTAGAATGACATGTATTCAGAATCTTTTCTATTAACCATATTCTTTTTTAAATATTCTCTCTGGTAGATCTCATCATCTATTTTCTTAATTTTCACTTTGATCTTTTTCCTTTCACCAGTATCTTTCTTGATCAATGTATTTTGCTGAATCAAAAAGGTTTTCCATATATTCATCACTGTTGCTGTAGGTATAAGAAGTAAATCAAATAAAGTGTCTTCATGTGAGGCTTTTGCCTTTCCATGTTTCTTGAAAATGTTTTTCTTTTTCTCCTTCTTTGCTTCTTTTATCACTTCCTTTCTCTCTGATGTTTTCAACATCTCTACATTCCATTTTATCCAATCTGGTTTTTTTGTCTTCAGATTTATTTTGTAGTCTTAAGGGATGATTTTTTTCCATTTCTTATAAATTTTTTCCCACTAGGATTAAATCATGTTTTCTTGCTTTGTTCAGTTCCGTCTTTGAGTCTCTATTTTCAATTTTATGTCCACTTATTTGTTTTGTCTGCTCCTTCTCTGTTCTTGTTTCCTGGAAGTTTTTTTGTTGTTGTAAAGTTAACTTAGAGATAGATTGATTTGTATTTTCAAAGTTATTTTGGATTTCTTTGTGATTTGAACTCAGTGTTATTTGAATTAATTGCAGTATACTATATATCTCCTCCTGAGAGATATAATGTTTTCTTGGTGTGTTCTGTGTACATGTCTCTGATCCATGATGGCCAAAAGTTGCAGTTTTCCTTCTTATCTGCAAATAGCTTTAGAATCCCGGCATGTGGTCCTCAATGAAACTGCATCTACATGGAGGGAAGTGTGTAGTGGGGTGCCCCAGGGCTCTGTTCTAGGCCCAGTGCTCTTCAACATCTTCATCAACTATTTGGAAGAGGAGATAGATGGAACTCATCAAATTTGCAGACAACACCAAACTGGCAGGAATAGCCAACACTCCAGAAGATAAGCTTAAGATACAGGAGGATCTGGACAAATTTGAACACTGGGCGCTATCTAACAAAATGAAATTCAGTGGTGAAAAAAGTATGGTTCTACATTTAGGCAAGAAAAACCAAATGTACAGGTATAGTATAGGGGGTACCTTGCTCAATAGTAGCAACTATGAGAGGGATCTCAGAATCCTAATGGACAGTCCCTTAGATATGAGCCAGCAGTGTGCTACAGCTGCCGAAAAAAAACAACTCAGTGTTAGGCTGCATTAACAGAGGGATAGAATCAAGATCACGTGACGTATTAATACCACTTTACAATGCCTTGGTAAGGCCACACTTGGAATACTGCATCCAGTTTTGTCACCATGATGTAAAAAAGATGTTGAGACTCTAGAAAGAGTACAGAGAAGAGCAACAAAGATGATTAAGAGGACTGGAGGCTAAAACATATAAGGAACGGTTGCTGGAATTGAGTATGTCTAGTTTAATGAAGAGAATGACGAGGGGTGACATGATAGCAGTGTTCCAATATCTCAGGGGCTGCCACAAAGAAGAGGGAGTGAAAATCACTTCTCCAAAGTGCCTGAAGGCAGGACAAGAAGGAACGGATGGAAACTAATCAAGGAGAGAAGCAACCTAGAACTAAGGAGAAACTTCCTGACAGTTAGAACAATTAACCAGTAGAATAACGTGCCTCCAGAAGCGGTGAATGCTCCAACACTGGAAGTTTTTATGAAGAGACTGGACAGCGGTTTGTCTGAAATGGTATAGGGTTTCCTGCCTGAGCAGGGGATTGGACTAGATAACCTCCAAGTCCCTTCCAATATTATTGTTGTTGTTGTTGTTGTTGTTAAATAGATATTTGTAATCCAAAGAGTTCAAAAAAGATTTTTTTCCCTAAAGTTAATAATTCTCTCTTTGTCTGCAGCCCAGATTGTTGTCTTTTTTTTTTGTCACAGCTCTCCTTTATTATTAAAGCTTTGAAGATTAGCTTTTCCCAGGTTTTGGCAAGTTCTCTATGGAAACCATAGCTGTCATAATCTTCATCCACCATTAGGTGTCAGCATCTATTCAGTTTTCAATATGAACAATGGTCTTTAAAATGAGAGTCTTAACCATTCAACAATCTTAAACTTGTCCAAAGTTAAATTTTAGCTTTCAAGTTTATAAATTTATTTCACTACCATATATTTTGATCCTCCATAATTCACCGTTCCATTAGTATAAGGATGGGGCAGAAGTTCCCCTCCTTCACTTTCTGAGGTATTTTGCTTCTTGGGGATCTTTTCCAGGAAATTAAGTGTAGAATAGAAAAGAGAAAATCAGATTCCTCAATCAGTTTCAACCACGCTGTTTACTGTAGTGCTGGTTAGTTCTTTTGGACTCAGATTGCAAGTAGCTTGGGCTGATAGATGAAGTACAGCCTTTTTCCTGTCAGGTTAGAAGGCTTTCCCCAAGACGAACGGAACGACCGTCACTCCAGAGTTGCTGGGGCACCCTTCTTTCTTTGCCATCTCTCCAGGATGGCTTGGACCCATTAGGGTCTCCTGGCAGGATAAAAGTTGGCTGTAGGAGTGGGGCAATCCACAAGCCCACAACCAGTTGCTACCGCACAGGACCAGAAGTCTCCAGATTCAATTTTTTTTTGTGCTTATCAATACACAATTAGACGAATGCCTTATCAGCCCACAATGATCTTCAGGTAGTCCTCACTTAACAAATATTAATTCAACAACTGTTTGAAATTATAACAGTGCTGAACAAATGGCAGTCAAGACCAATCCTTGAAGCTACAGCCATTGTAATGCCCCCACAGTCATGTGATTAGAATTCAGGCTTTTGGCAACTTGCCTGCCTTTATGATTACAACATGCACTTCCCTTGTTCCCACTGCCTGTCTCTTTCATCTCTATCCTTTGGGCCACCTTGCACTCCATGGCCCCTATCTATTCTCTGCTCCCCCAACTGACCTTTGCCTGCCTGCTGCTGCTGAATACTCCTGGCTGAGGCAGCAGCTGATTCTTCACAAAACCTTGCAAATTTCTAACCTCAGTTAGGACTGTGAAGCAAGGATTGTCTGTCCTCGGTAGGGGATTGTCTTTAAAAACTACCCCAAATCTACATTTGATTCAAAATGTCATTGATGACCAGAGTGAGCTTCTTTAGCAGTATAGCAACCATGCTGTTTTATGATATTGCTGATTGATAGGCTTTTAAGTCCAGTTCAAATTACTGAGATCAATCTTTAAAACTATATATGACTTGGTGCCCATTCATCTTTAAGATCATCCTGTCTGATTAAACTCTGTTTATCCTGTGCTATCACCCGTGAAAGGATCCTTAAGGTTCTCTCACAAAGAAATGGCTGGCTTATCCCCTTGGGTTAGTTTAACCTCCACCCTTATGACTTTTTGTAAGGCCATAAAATAATCATCTTTTGATAATCACTTAAGTGATAGTGGAGGTTTTGGGATGCTTTTTGTTGTGATTGAGTTTTATTTTTAATTATTTTTAAAAATTGTGCTTTGCATTACTTATGTCCTATACAGTAAGTTGAATTCAAATCCACCATATTTAAATAAAGAAATATCAGTCACTAAGCTAAGACCTACTGATTTCAGTAGGCCTGTTCTAAGAAAATTTGGATGTTTGCCCTTGGTATTCTCAGCAAAGAGCAGCTACATTCCAAGCTTTAAACCTTTCTGTCATTCTTTGTATATGCTGATCCTCTCCACAATCCAGATTCTGACCTCAGAAAATTCACTTCATGGATGGAATAAGTAGTTGCATTATATAACTGTTTTAGCTTGATTTCCATAATTCATTCTATATCCCTTGGCAGAATTTCAAAGTACATGTCATTTTCCAGCAAGTATTGAAAGAGGGAAGTGATTGAAGATTGAGATTAGGTGAATTGAAGCAATGTTTATAGAATCAGTACAGAAAAGAAAGCTCTGAGGATCATGTGTATATGCGCACACATTCACACATACCTTGTTGCCAAAACATTCTGCTCTCTTCTGGTTTTGGAGCTTTCACTGGACACTGCCTTTTTTCTTAGCTATATATAATGGAAAAAAAACTGATTTTAAAATAAAATGAAAAATATTCTCAGTCTAAGGTAGGGGTGTCAAACTCGCAAGTCACATGAAGTGTCACGACGTATCATAACCTTTTTGCCATTGCCGGTAATGGGGTGGGTGCGGTTTCGCTATGATGCATCCGGCCGGCAGTTTGGCACCCCTGATCTAAGGCATTTAGGCCTGTTTCTGAATGCTAGTCACTTAGGTTTCAAATTACTGTTCTGGAAAAGACTCTCAATACAATCATGGAAGCACAGAATATATTTAGCCAGCCTTTAGCCTGGTTAGAAAATTAAACAACAGTAATTGAATACTTAATTCTTGCAAAGTCAATAGCTGAATTAGCAATTGTTTTTGTCTTGTTGCTGAAAAACCAGGGCTACTTTCACAGTCTTATTGACATATAGACAAATGATTTAGTATTAATGCCTTCCCCATTCCTTATTGGCTGATAGTTTTGCATACCCATTCTATTTGCAGCCTGTAAGCAAATTAAATACTTTAGCATGAGGGTGGGAGAAGGGATTCTATATAAAAAAAGCATGCCAGTGTCTAAAAATATTGGGTGGATATTTTTAGATCAAATGTCTAAGCTGCTTACTGCTGCCAAACAAATGTTAATCCTTGTCAATACAGTTAATCCCCGAGTTACGAGCATTCCCTTAGCGAACGTTTGAAGTTACATGATAAGCACCCCCTAGTGTTTATGAAAAAGTCCCAAAATTACCAATGTTGCCATACCACAGCAGTTGTTCACCCTTATGAATGACCGCAGTGGCACTGCAACATTCACCCTGGCTATTCCCTCCCTCCACCCCCTGCCCCAGGTCTCCCTAGGCACTAGGCCTTGGATACTCACCTTGCGAAGATCGAGATCCTTCGCTTTCTTGGCTGCTCTAGGCCTTTGGTGCATTCATAGAGAATGGAGGTCTAAAGCAGTGGTTTTCAACCTGTGGGTCGGGACCCCATTTGGGGTCGAACGACCATTTCACGGGGGTCGCCAAACAAGGCTGTCTGCTATTTTTCCCCCTTTTCTTTGGCCACGCCCCTGGCACCCGGTGATGTATAAGTGGTTGGGGGTCACCACAACATGAGGAACTGTATTATGGGGTCGCGGCATTAGAAAGGTTGAGAACCACTGGTCTAAAGTAACACAGGATCACCGCGAGATGAGTGATGTGAGATCGCATGCTACTGATCTCGCATGATCTCACGGTACTTTAAGCCTCTGTTCTCCGCAACAGAAAATGGAACCGAAGCTGGGGGATGCTTCTGATTATCTCTGGAGGCCCGATCTGGATGCCGGAGGCCTTTTCCAGGCCATTGCCACCCAAAAAGTAATCTGCGGGCCTTCGGAGGTCTGTTTTGGGCCTCCTCCAGGCTTCCAAGGCCCAGAACGGAGGTTGTGGGCGGTGGCCATATGCTTCCAAAGGTCCATTCTGGGCCTTGGAGGCCTCCCTCTGCTCTTGCTGGAAATAGAGGAAAGAAATAGGCTGGAGAGGAGACAGATCTTCACAATGTAAGTGACCTGGTGTGGCAGGATTGGGTGAACAACTGTGGGGACCCCAGGGGAGGGAGCATAAGGTATTTCAGTGGGGGGCTTTGGTGGTCTAAAGCAGGTGGTCTGTTCCATCACTAGGCCCCCCATGGCCTTCCCCACCCTGAGATACCTCATGTTCACTTAACAATCTGCGTTTGCCCACACATTAAATTAGCAAATGAGTGTGCGAAAGCTGGGAATGAATCTTGTTCAAGGTACAAGATTCACTCCTATGAATCTTTGAGTTACGAATGGAATAGACGGACTCCATTACATTCGTAGCTCGAGGACTACCTGTATTGCACTAATATTTTGGGCTCACTTTTTATCTGTAACTCTAGCTTTTTACCAAGGAGTATCTGGATATAGGGCAAAAGTATGAATCAAACAGTATAATTATGCATCTTAAACTAAACTTTTTAAATTGGTTTTTATTTATAAACTTACTCTATGTTCAGTATTAGATTTATAGAAACTGTGCTTTTGTCTCTTTTTCTCCTGATATGGTGGAAATGAGGGAATTGAGGTTGCTTATTATGGGACAAGGACGTGGAATGAATAACAATGTCAGGTGGGGGGCATCAGTAATATTTAAAATAGCCTTCCTGATTTCATTTGGCACCATCCAAACATGTTGGACTACATCTTCCATCATCCCAGCTCATGTCTGTTAGAAAGCAACAATTTTGATGGATGCCTCAGAATTATTGCAGATCCCAATTTTTAACCTTCATAAAAAACAGAAGAAAACCAAATTTCTACAAATTTCAGGGGAGACACTATAGTGCAACTCTAGGCACGTGCTTTGTGTATATAAGTTTCCAGTTTACGTTGGGAGATATAGATCCTTCTTTGAAGCCTGGAGAGCTGCTGACAATCAAGAAAAAAATTCTAGGGTAACTAGTAGCACTTAATAAGTACCAAAATAGAGGTACAGTGGAAAGTATGATAATTACCTGATAAAGCCATTCTCTGTAATTATCTGATAAAAGTCAACTATCTCTTGTCTCCATTGACAGGTCTAGAGAGTGGAAGATGATAGATACATTTTAAAAAGTAAATAATTTATACTAGAGTAGTCTCCTTATCAAGGTCATTCAATATTATCTGTTATCCATACATTCTTGTAACCACTTAAAGTTTGCATTATGTCCATCAAAATCTATTGAGATCTATGTGACAGCAGTGGGTATATCTGGAGCTAAAGTAGGCAGTGTTTGAAAGTAGTATAAAATTTACATCTGGATTTTCAACTATAGGTTCATTATCTTAGATGTACAGGAATCCAGTTTACTCCTTTTCCTTGAGGCCTTTGACTTAATTGCAGTTGTAATTAAATTTAACTATCTATAGCAACATTGATCTTATTCATCCCTTGTTAATATGGTTTTGTTGTCATCTTGTGCAAGGCTTTTATAAACATTTCTAATTTAATTTTTAATTTAATTCTTTTAAGCCCTTGAGCTTTATTTACTAGAGGTTTTTCCCTCTGGATATTTGCTATGTTTTAAATATTTTCATTTTCCCCACTCTTTTGTAAGTTCACTTGGAGAATGTTTTTGACTATTGAAGATGATAGATACATTTTAAAAAGTAAATAATTTATACTAGAGTAGCCTCCTTATCAAGGTCATTCAATATTATCTGCTGTAGCTGACAGCACATTACAACGGCTTCAGAGAAAAAGAGATCATTCTTATTACTACCTTACCTTACCAACTTTTAAACCTGGGGCGCTACTTAACAATCAGAAAACTATTTTTCTGTGAACAGGGATTGCAATTGGTAAAAAGTGACATAATTTTATTACCAGGCTCATATTTTCAGCATGTTTTGTGAGGTTGGTTTCCCACCTGCTATCTAGATGTGTTTATCTTTTTCAAAGCTAAAAACCTCAGCTATCTTTGCTTTGTTTCATATTCCAAATGGTGGAAAATATGCTATTGGCAGTATAATTGATGGGGGCTATTTCTGTTGGTGCAAAAAGAAATTAAGGACCACATGATGCCTATTCATGTTTTAACTAGACATAAAGAGCAGTTCAATAGTGGGCCCAATTATCTTGCAGTAAGATATGCTGGAGATCTTCAAGCAAAGGGAAATTAACCATCAAATGGAAATGTTTCCATTTTGGATATCCTTCATAAAGGAGGATTTGGATTATACAGCCTACAAGATCACCAGTATCATTCTGAAACTTTCTGCATGCGAAGTGTACACATTTGTTTTGTTAACAAAATTCTGTAAATCACCATGTGTACTATTAATGCTGTGTAGGTTAATGACAGGGATGACTACCTTTAAAATACTCTTTGGCATTGTTGTTTTGGCTAGATTTAAGGAGTGGAAATGGAAAAGAGACTTGCATGTTTCTTTTCCAATTTCTTCTTTTTTCTTTAGTGCATTTTAGCAATTTAAATTTTAGTGCAATAAGGGATAAAACCCTTTTCTCCATCCTTACCCCCATTTTTTTTCATTTTACCTGTTTTCATGGTGGCAGGCTAATGCTAACTTGAGTTTAAGAGCAACATAGACAAAGTGAGGTACAAAAATTCAATATATTGAAGATGCCTGTTTCTATTCCCAGTCCTGGTTCCTTATTTAAACTGCCTCTGCGCTAACTAAATCAGATGTAGGTAATTGTGGGTATGTGGGCAAACAATACCACATTGGACATAATTTATAGAGAAGTTAGGAACTGTACTTTAACTGGGGCACAAATTGCCTACCTCTTAACTAAATGGAATTGTCATTTTTAAGAATAGAGCATCATATATGTTTAACAAATTTTGTTTAGCAATTTTGACTAAGGAAAAGAGAACAAAAAGGGAAAGGAATGCTTAACCTTTTCCCATTTTTTGTGTAAGAACTCTTGAATTGAGCTTGTGTCAGTAAAAAGTCATTTAAACTTGCACACTATTGCATTCTTCCTTAAATACATTCTTTGTTATTGATATGGCTGTATATTTTTTCCTAGTTAACAGGGAAAGAACATAAAGTTTTGCACTAAAAGAAGCTGGGGTTACATTGAAAAGGAGGAATCCATAGCTCAATAACCTCCCATATACTTTGCAAGTAGGAGAAATTCTAGTTTTGCAAATAAATTTCCTGTAGACACCGGAGACTGAATTCTCAGCAACATTAGTTAAAACAATTCAGATTGCTGATGATGAGAAAGAAGTTTGTCAGAGATCCTGGAAAGCACCTGCCGGCCGGAGTAGAAAAAATTGCAATATTTAAACAAATGATATGATTTAAAATATTATAGAGTGCTAGTCTATAATATTTTGGTACACTATTAATCTCAGGTTTACATCATTGTAATGTATTCTGCATGCAGCTACTATAACTTAGTTTAGAAGTTACAGCTGATGCAAAATGTGGCAGACAGGTTGTTGAGTAGGGCATCTAATTGTGAATGTGTTCCATCTGCTGAAGCAATTGTGAGCTGGCTATTGACCCAGATTCAATATTTTGCTTACAAGGCCCTAAACCACTTGGGTGGGATACCTGACAGATTACCTTCACCGTACTCTACAGATCTCTTCAATCACTAAGATTATTAGGAGTGGTCCTGATGTGTGTACTGTATCCAATTGGGAGAGTGCCATCTTGTGGTTATTCCTTGGCAGGCTTTTTCTGTGGTGTTATTTATATTCTGGTGTGTTTTCCCCTCTGAAATTTATAAGATGCCTAGTACTGCATGGTTACGTGCATTTTCAGCCCGGCTTTTTTCCTGTGAATACTGGATGAAAGGTACTATTTTGTTTTATTTTCTTTCCCCTTCCTACAGCCTCCCCTCTTTTGCTTATTCTCCCCTGCAAATGCCCATCTAGCCTAGCAAGGACCAGAAATAAGCTTTGAAAATGGCTCCCTGTGTATGTGGAGGCAGGAGAAGAAGCAGTCATAATAGGAATTAACTATTTCTTTTCCCACTACTACCACTTTTCCCTTATATGTTACTCTACCCTTTATTTTAAAAGATGTAATTTGATCTAGTAGTTAAGGCCCTATGTTAAAGGTCTAGTTTAGTTTTTCTCTTTGGACTACTTTCTCTCACAGCTCTAGGAAGAAGGTACTTGTTGTGTCCTGAGCCTGCAAATGCAGGCTCGGGATGTTGCATTGGTCCCGGGCTTTGCAGAAGCTGCCTGGGACCAGACTAATTGGCGCTGGCTTTGCGCACATGCGCAAGGCGGGAAAAGTGCCTGGTTTCTGTTGTCATTGTGTCCGGGGATTTGGGCATATAAAAGGAGGCCTGCGTGCCTTTGCTCGTTGTTGGAGTTATGGCTGGAAAACAAAATAAAAGAGTTATTCAAGGAAAGATGTGTCTTCATCATTCGCCATTGATGCGAGGACTTAACACTGGCGACGAGGGTGGGATTCTTTACAAGCTTAACAGAAGAAGGCTGTAAAGGCTAACCTAAAGAAGTCCTGAAGAGGGAAGACGGCGTTAAAGTCAGCGTCCCAGCCTGCCAGTACAGCGTCGCAGGAGGGTGAGTTTGGCTGAAAGACCCCTTCCCAAAGAGAAGCGAGTGGTGAAGTGCAAGTCAGAATGGCGAAGATCGGCCGTTTATCCGAGTTCGATGTCTCACACCCAGAGAGATGGGAATCCTACGTTGCGAGGGTGGAGAATTATTTCAGGGTAAACCAGATCAGAGAAGATGGATTGAAGGCTGCAACCCTGTTATGTGTTTGCGGGCAGGAAGCCTTTGAGATTGCAGAAAATCTGGTAGCCCCTGTTTCCCTGGAGTCAGTAACGTATACTGACTTAAAGAAACTTCTGAAAGAGCATTTCCAGCCTAAGTTGTCCGTCATTGCTTGGAGGCACACTTTTGAACAAAGGGACCAGAGGGCAGGTGAATCTGCTAAGGACTTTATTGCAGCCTTGAGGCGAGCAGCCAGACCGTGCGAGTTTAAAGACTTGGAAGAAAGGCTGTGCGACCGTTTTGTATGTGGGTTAAGGGACAGAGACGTACAGCAGAAGATCTTCGCTAAAGAAGATGTCTCTTTCCAAGATGCTCTGCTAGAAGTTACAGCAGAGGAAGCAGCAGGCAGGGCGGTAAAGAATCTGCAGCCCACTAGAAGCTCTCCAGAAACAGTCACTGTCCACCAGGAGAACGTGCGAGAAGATTCAGAGGAAGATCCTGAAGAGGAGGTGGATAAGCTTCACCAGGCAGCTGGAAGGAGACAGAAGGAACGCACAGAAAATGCCCCAACAGCTCTTCAATGCTTCGGGTGCAGAGGATGCCACAAACAAGCTGACTGCTGGTTCCGTTCCGCCATTTGCAGAGCATGCAGCAAGCAAGGCTACATCGCATCCATCTGTTTGAGTTGTCAGAAGGTACAACCTAGAGAAGAATTGCATCTGAAAGGTACCAGGGTCCCCAGCCAAAATAGGGTGGGTTTCTGCGCAACACGCAGAAATATTTTAAGGATAGGCATACATAATCCCTTAAGAAGAAACTGTCCCTTAAAGTAAGGCTACAAGGGGTTCCTTTATCAATGGACACTGGGTCCACTCTCTCCATTATTTCCCTCAACACATTCAGGAAAATTTGCAGCAGCAGTGGCCTTCGAGCTAAACTCAGGCCATCCAATGTAATACTCGTAGACTTTCAGAATTCTAAGGTGTGTGTTAAGGGGGAGGCTACCTTTAAGGTACAGTACAAGGATTTTGAAGGTCCCTTAGATGTGTTGGTTGTTAGGGGTGAACGCACGAGTCTTATTGGACTCGATTGGTTCGAGGCTCTGGGAATCCAGGTTACAGGGCTGCACAATTTGCAAACGTGGAGCCTGGCAGAAGTCTGCAAGGAATTTGCAGATGTGTTTAGCTCTGAGTTTGGAACCAACAAGGGGCCTCCAGTTTCATTACGATTAGATCCTTCCATAATGCCCATCAGGGTTAAGCCCAGGAGGGTACCTTTTGTTGTCAAGAGCAAGATCGATGCTGAACTGGACAAATTGCTCCAGCAGGGCATCTTAGAACCTGTAGATTCTAGTCCATGGAAAACCCCCATAGTAACGCCTCTAAAGGCTAATGGGGACATATTTATTTATTTTATTTATTTTATGAGACTTATATACCGCTTTAAGTGCAAGCACTCTCTAAGTGGTGTACACCAGTAAGCAATGTATATATATATATTTACATTGCCCCCAACAATCTGGGTCCTCATTTTACCTACCTCGGAAGGATGGAAGGCTGAGTCAACCTTGAGCCAGTGAGATTTGAACCGCTGACCTGCTGAACGCAGTCAGCTAAAGTGGCCTGCAGTACTGCACTCTAACTGCTGCGCTACCTCGGCTCTGTATATGTGCAGACTACAAGTGCACACTAAACAAGACACTGCAGCAGCACGCTTATCCAGTACCTATAGTAAGCCATATCCTGGCCTCCCTCAAGTGGGGGGCACATTTTTGCGAAGCTTGACCTGGCACAGGCCTATCAACAGTTGCCTGTTGATGAGGCAGCTGCTGAGCTCAGACAATTGTAACCCATAGAGCGTTGCTGGCTGTGGAATTCTGGGGATTGAAGTCCTCATGCCTTAAAATTGTCAAGTTTGGGAAACACTGCCATAGAGAGCTTTTAAAGTAAAGAGACTGTAATTTGGGGCGAATGTAGCTCCTGGCATATTCCAAAGTGTTATGGAGAACACACTGCGGGGTATTCCTGGAGTCTGCCCATATTTTGATGATGTCCTCATTGCTGGGGAATCATCTCAGAACTTGGCAGAGAGATTAAGGGCTGTCTTGCTTCATTTTAGAAGAGCAGGCCTTAAGCTAAAGAAGGACAAGTGTAAGATTGGAGTTAATTCTACTGACTTTTTGAGATTCAGGATAGATGCTCAAGGCATTCACCCTTCTGAAGCTAAATTGAAAGCTATTCAGCAGGCCCCAAGCCCTAAGTCTAAGGGCGAATTACAAGCTTTTGGGGGGCTATTAATCTTTTACCATGCTTTTCTGCCACATAAAGCTGCAATAGCTGAACCTTTGCACAGACAAACAAGCCTGTTGGCAGTGGACTAACGTCCATGAAAAAAGTTTCAATGAGGTTAAAACCTTGCTTACTTCCAATGCAGTGCTAGCTCACTTCAATGAGCAGCTACCTGTTTGCATTGCCTGTAATGCATCTCCATATGGGGTGGGAGCTGTACTTAGCCACCTGAAGGCTGATGGGACACAGGTCCCTGTGGCCTATTATTCCAGGACTCTGTCTTCTGCAGAGCGTAATTACGCTCAAATTGACAGAGAGGTTTTGGCTATCGTGGCTGGCATTTAAGAAGTTTCATGATTTCATATATGGCCTTCACTTCACGGTCTACACTGATCATAAGCCTTTGTTATGGTTGTTTACCACTACCAAACAAACCTCATATATCCTGTCTCCTCGTATGCTGCGTTGGTCCATCTTCCTGTCAGCATATGACTACATGTTAATTCACAAACCTGGAAAGGAAATGGGTCATGCAGATGGCCTGAATAGATTACCCCTGCCAACCTTGGAGCCTGCTCCTGCTCCAGCCATTAATATTCTGTCCATTCACGAGCTGCCTGAGTCTCCCCTCAATGCTAGAAATGTGGCTGCAGAAACTGCCACTGATCACACATTTACATGCGTGCTGACATGGGTGTTGTCAGGATGGCCTGACACATGCCTGGACTCTGAGTTCCAACGTTTCTGGCAAAAGAGGCATGAGTTGTCCACTTTCAAGGGATGTTTGTTATGGGGTAGTAGGGTAGTAATCCCAGCCTCATTGAGATCTAGAATCTTAATCTCTCTGCATGAGGGACATCCTGGGATAGTCAGGATGAAAGCGCTTGCGTGCAGCCATTTGTGGTGGCCTGGGCTTGATAAAGCCTCAGGCCCCAGTTCACAGGTGGGAGGAAACTCAAAACCCATGGTCTAGGGTACATATAGATTAGGCTGGGCCCTTTCAGGGGCAATTCTTCCTGGTTGTTCTTGATAGCCATTCCAAGTGGCTAGAGGTTGTTCCTGTATCCTCCACTACTACTGCCAAGACTATCCAGGTGTTGAGAGGAATTTTTGCAGCTCATGGCCTTCCAGATGTTCTGGTTTCAGATAACGGTCCTCAATTTACCTCTTCTGAGTTCCAGGCTTTTCTTCAGGCCAACCTGATCCGCCATGCAACTTCGGCTCCTTTCTACCCATCCACCAACGGATGCCCTTAAGAAACTGACTTATGGTAACTGCATCACAGGTTAGCAGACTTTCTTCTTGCACATCGCACCACACCTTGCACAGCCACAGGGAAGAGCCCTGCTGAACTTCGCTGGGGTCGCCGGCTTATCACTAAGTTAGACAGACTGCACCCTGACCGGATGGCATCTCAGGTGTCACACCCTCGGGCACCAAGGAGTCTGCAAGTGGGTGCTCCGGTTTGGACTCGGAACTACGGGCCCGGTCATCTCTGGGTACCAGCTGTGGTCTGCAAGGTCTCTGGACCTTTGTCCTATGAGGTGACTTTGGAGGACGGCCGTGTACTTCTGCGGCACATAGACCAGCTGCATTGGCGGCTGGACTGTCACCCTTCCACTCCTGGCTCTGCTTTGGGGGGGGGAGGGAGGAAGATGATAATATGCATTCTGAGGATCAGTATCACCGGTATTCATTGGCCGCTGAGCAGGCCATTGGTGACCCATCTCAAGTTTCCGCAAGTGCTCCAAACAGGAATTCATGGGGCAGGGGGTCACACCATACACCCTTACTTACTCCAGCCAGGGAGTCACACAGGGTATCCACACTATTCATACACAACCAGTAATGCTCCAGTCAGGGAGACTGACGGGGGTATCCACACAACTCACATTTGACAAGAGAACTGGCAACACAACATGGCGGCTGGCCAAATTCCCCAACTGCTCCCAGAAGGAAGTTCTCTGGAAAGGGGGCAAACAGAGAGGCAACTTCTGATTCTGTCTCCTTAGGCATGACCTTGGGGCCCACAGGGTACTGGGGCCCTGTAGACAACCCTGACTCTCCATCTGCTGACCTTGGGTTCCAGGAACAATGCTCCCAAGGAAGGTCCATTGTGGATCCGGGGAATATCACCCCTCCAAGGGATGCTGGGTTCAGCTCAGAGGGCTCAGCCAGCCAGCAGATGGGCAGGTTGACCAGGTACAGGGGACAGCAAAATCCTGACCTACTGAGCCTGGCAGGCGAGCAGGTAGGTTAGGCAACAACACCAGGGTCTCCTGAAGCAAGTGGGCAGCAACATCTTGGAACACCCAACCCAGTGGGCGAGGAAAGGGACCAAGCAAACTCTTCCGGTCCGAGGTTGCCCAAATATCTTTCAATTTTGTGAAGTTGCTGTCCAGTTCCAGGGGTAATGCCCTTAAAGTCATAGACTGATAATGTTGTTTTGTTTTATTTATGATTTCGAGTTTAGCTATTCACCAAAGCAATGGGAAGAAACTTGTGGGTGGAGGCAACCTCAGGCACTCTTTTCCATGTTTGGCTGTGAGGAAGTATGACACTCTTCCCAAAGAAGAATGTTAAAAAATGACAGGATTGATTCAAGCTAGGGGGTAGGGCTGTTGTGTCCTGAGCCTGCAAATGCAGGCTCGGGACGTTGCAATGTCCCGGACTTTGCAGAAGCTGCCCGGGACCAGACTGAGTAGCACTGGCTTTGTGCGCATGCGCAAGGCGGGAAAAGTGCCTGGTTTCTGTTGCCATTGTGTCTGGGGATTTGGGCATATAAAAGGAGGCCTGTGTGCCTTTGCTCATTGTTGGAGTTATGGCTGGAAAATGAATAAAGAGTTATTCAAGGAAAGATGTGTCTTCATCATTCGCCATTAATGCGAGGACTTAACAGTACTGGTAAGCCACTTCTGTAAATACTGCCAAGAAAACTGCAGACACTTGTTTACCTGCGATCCCTCCTGTCCCCAGGAGTCAGGACTGAGTGAATGGACCATAGCTGCCCCTTGTTTACCCTAACTTTCCAATTAAGCATTTGGGAGCATAATACAGGTACTCCTTATAATAGGACCATAGTGGAGCCTGACCATTATGGTCACATGTTGTGATGGCATTAAATGAAGCCATTCACTTAGTGATTCCCCCTGTCCCTGCATTTCCTAATGCAGTCATTAAATGGAGGTGCAGGTCATTAAATGGAGGAGCACGGGGTGGGATAGTTGGGCAGGTGGGTCTTAACCTGTGCTAGACCCTCAAGGGCTTCCCCTACCCCCCAAGACACCCTGTGCTCTTCTTCCTGCCCCTTAGATCCCCACAGACCTTTCCCCCAGTCTTAGACTTGATTTCCACAACACCAGGCTAAATGCTTCCTCCTCATTTACTTTTTGAAGAGTCCTGAAATGGATTGCTTCATCGCACGGTTATATGGCGCAATTCTGGAAGTGGTGGTCATATTCACAGCTACAAGAATGCAATTTGGCTTCTGGAAACATGGCAGCTGCTTCTAGAATCATGCTAGATAGCTGAGGGATAAAGTGATCTATTCTGGTTTGCTAACAGAGTCTGCACTGTCTTTTGAAAACCTCTGAAAGGCTGTACAGATGGCTATTTTGCCCTCGCCCTCATGCATGGGGAAAAAGTGGCAACCACGACACAAACAACTCCATTTTGTAGTCTTAACGACGTTATACAGCACTACAGAAAGCTTCTGAAAGCTGTGGAAATCTTCAGCACTGTGCAAACCATGTAAAGGCAGCAAAACAGAGTGGTTTGCTCATGGGCTGCATGGTGGTGACAGGAAGTGGCTGCCATTTTGCCCTGTTCGCTTGTGGACAGGGATAAAATGGCAGCTGCATAACAAACTTCTTTTTCCTGCTGCCTTAAAAAGGTTGCATAGTGCTGCGAAAAGCTGAAAACTGCAAGAAAGCTTCTGCAGTACTGTAGTACATTAAGGCAGCAAAAGAGCAGTTTCTCCATAGGCTGTGTGCAGCCATTTTGCCCCACAAGCTTGTTGGAACCAAATGGAAGCTGCTAGACATCTGCTCCATTTTGCTGCCTTAACAAGATTGCACAGTGCTGCAGAAAGCTTCTGAAAGATACAGAAAGCTTCTGCAGCACTGTGCAAACTGCATTAAGGCAGCAAAATGGAGTGGTTTGTCCATGTGCTATGCAGTGTCAAATGGCCAAGTGACAAAAGTGGCCTGTTTCACTCCTATAGAAAGCTTCAGAACTCCTGAAAGGGTAAATGAGGAGTGGAAATCAGTTCTAAAGCCATCGGGAAGCCGCTGGGGGAGGGAAGTGCTTGCAGGAACCAGGAGCTATGGAGAAGGGAGTGATGCAGCATCTCTGCAATTAGTCATAAGGGCAATGAACATGAGATTGCTTCAGCAGCTGTAATTTAGGGACCAGATTATAAGTAGCTTTTGGGAGAAGCCTCGGTAACTTTGAACAGCCATTAAGTGACTGATTGTAAGTTGAGGACTACCTGTGTCACAGAAATAAAGCATGAGTCCAAGTGCTCTTAACTGCATGTTAAGCAAAGGCTGGGGTGAAAGGGAAAAGTCTAATTTGTCTGCTATTGCAGATTAATTACTTTTGATATAAACCATTCTTTTCCCTTTGCTATCAATTAAAAGCACAGGAAGCTCCTTGTGGAGTCAACACACATCTGTCTCTGAAAAGATCAATAAGCAAATACTTCCAATTTATGTGAAAGGGAAAGTTGGGAAGAGATGTTTTTTCACTACCGTTTCTTTGCCTTTACAGACCCATTATCTGGAGGCAAACTACATATTAATTTAAATCCTGGCAATAGTTTGTTCAATGCATAATGTCCTACAGAAAAGGCATGATGTTTGCTGAGCAAAGGATGAGGGGAAAACAGTAAAATTATGAAGTTTTGTTGTTTTTTACCCTGCTTATTCTGACTTCTCATTTTTCATGATTGGGCTGAACCCATGGCAGCCACTTTCTCAGAGTAGATACATTCCAAATGTATCTACTAGCACAGGGGTAGTCAACCTTGGCTCTTTTATGATTCGTGGACTGGCTCAGGAATTCTGGGAGTTGAAGTCCACGAGTCATAAAAGAGCCAAGGTTGACTACGCCTGCTAGCAGGAAATATTAGGGAATATCTAGATGTAGAATAGAATAGATGTTAGAACTTGGAATAGCAAGAACTATAATTTCTGTCTTCATTTATCTTTGCCATTAAAATCATGCCACATGTAGCAGTGGTAAACTAAAGGAGATAAAGCTCATCATCTAAAGTTCTTATCAAGTTAAACATGTGTTTAATATAAATGTGTATTTTTAGTGACTAAAATAATCATCTCTGTGGCTCACAGGGAACAAGCTTCTTGAAGCCATTATGATACTTGGTTGGGTCAAACCAAAATTTTTAACATCTTTTTTTGTCTGGTTTGGAACTTAGAGATAGCATAATGGGCTATAAGTATTGTAAAATATTTCTTTAGGTCAGTGGTTCTCAACCTTGACAATTTTAAGATATGTGGACTTCAACTCCCAGAATTCCACAGCCAGCATTGCTGGCTGTGGAATTCTGGGAGTTGAAGTCCACATGCCTTAAAATTGTCAAGGTTGAGAACCACTGCTTTAGGTGGTCTAATTTGGGGGAGTTTGTCTTTTAAAGGACTATATGGGTGCCTTAAAACTCTTTAAGAATTAAGACATTTTTATCCATTAAAATCCCTAATTCCATGCAAAAGTAACTGCATTTTAAATAAAGCCTTATTAAAGGTGCTTTGATATAGAAGAAGTCCTCAAAGTTACCTATAGACTGAAGGATGCGTACCTGTGGTTCAGTTGCCACTGAACAGTTTTTATAAAAGAAGACAAAAAACACATAAAATAATACCAATATTCTAAGAGGTGTCTTACAACTGGTAGCCTGTACAGCTCAAATAGCCCTATTGATATATGAACATATTGAGAAATGCCCATTACTGTTCACACTGCTGCATTTTGTACCAGCTATAGTTTCTAGATGATATTCAGCCGATGTAGAGCATATTGCAATAATCCATTCATGACGTGATCAGTGCATGATAGCTGTAGCGCATCCTACTCTAGGAAATGGTGCAATAGCCACAAAAGATAAACAAAAATCCTCCTGATCCCCAAATTAGGTACCAGTCTGGAATGGGAAATGCTACTCCATTCAAGATCAATGATGAAAATGTCCCCAACCAAATAGTCAGACTCACTCAGTCTTGTTAGGATTGAACTGAAGTTGTTCTGCTCCATCTGACCTGAACAACTTCCAGACAGTGGGTCTGTATGTTGATAGATTCACTTGCACAGCCCAAGGATGAGATATACAGCTGGGTATTATCAGCATACTGATGATGCTGAATCCTAGCAGTTTCATTTTGGGCCATGGGTGCAATCTTTCTCCCAATCCCTCTCCAGAACAAGAAACTGACCATTAAAATAGAAAGTGAACTATTGTAGCACATGGATTGTGACACAGTGATCACCCCAGAGAGGCAGTTTAATCTAATGTTTAAGGCACTAACCTAGAAACCAGAAGATTGTGCATTCTAATCCCATTTTAAGCATAAAACTGGCGGGATGATCTTGGGTCATTCTCTCTCAGCCAAATTAACCTTACAGGTTTGTTTAGTGGGGAAAACAGGAGGAGAAAGGAGTATTAGATATGCTCACGAGTTATTTATAAAAATAAAAAATTTAATGTACGGATTACAGAATTTGATATTTCCATCAACTCCTGCAGCTAGAGATTTATGTACCATCCCAGGAGGTGTCAACATCTAGCTAACTGTGGCTAATTTTAAAAGAAAAATAAGCTACCATAATTTGGAACTGATTAGTATTTAGATGTGAGACTGGCAAAAAAATTGTAAGTTTTAAACTAGAGTGGGAAATAAATAAAAGCCAATAGCAAAACAACTTTGGGTTCCTGCAGAGAAACTGTATTTATCACCACAAGCTGAACTTGACTTGAGCAAGACTTCATGTAAGTACCTGTCCAACGTTTTGGATTTACATAGCTTTTCTCAGATTTTGTAATTTAAAAATGCAGGAATAAGATACTGTGTTCATTTTCCTTTATACATGTTCAAAACCGGGCTGCTAATTTATCTTTAAAAAGGAGGAAGGCATAATTATGAGGGGAAAAATAGTAAGTAGAAGAAAGAGTCTTTAATTCTTCTCAAAGTTGCTCCTCGAATTTTCCCCTGTTCTTTTGGAAGGGGGAAGTATTATTTTTTCTATGGAGAAGCAGAATCTTTCAATCTTCTTATATTTTGTTTAAAACTCTTATATACACTCTTAGAAATTTATTCCAGGAGTTTTGATGAAACAGAAATGAGACAATATAATGTTGAGACTACTAGAGTTTGTTAAAGAGCTTTTCCTTTTCTCTCAAATATTTAGCCCTCCAAATTTGCTTTCTGTCTTCTGGAAGCCAAGATGTATTTCAAATGTGGATTGGGAGGGGAATGGAGGAAAATGTTTGAGGGCAAAATCATAGCAAGCAAAGGTCTAGGCTGCCTTTCCTAATTGAAATCAACCCCTCCCTTTCCTGCATTGCAAAGATGAAGCAACAGCCAGAAGATACATGACAGAAGCAAAACGCTGTGCTTGTCTCACCGTGCCAGGAAGAAAAGGCAAACTCTTGGTCTCTAGCATAGCATACATGTGGGATCAATGTCTGTATGTCTTCCTCTTTTCTTGAGTTTGAGTAAATGGCAAGAAATGTTTTGGACCATTTGGTGGAAGGACAGGTTTGGAGTAAAGCCCATAGATCTATAAATACATTGAGTGTTTGTGGTGACGACAACCATAAACCTCAGCAACTAAAGCAGAATTTGGCAAAAACTCTCTACTGAGGAATTTGGGGGAGGGGATATAAAATGACAGAAAATAGATTCTGAGCAGGATGGAACTTTACTGCACAATCTGGAGTTGCTAATATGGAATCTGTTTTCCCTCTGCTGTTATAGAGAGGTGTGAAGAAGGATGGAAATATCAAATTTGCACTTGGGTTTAGCACACAGAATGTGTAAATTTCTTCAACACCTCCCTGCAATGATTGTTTTAGAGACAGAACAGGAGAAATGGAAAGGCAAAGAAAATTAGGTATAGAGTGAGAAAACACAACTGAAGAACCTGAGGATGAGAGCAAACAGATTATGTAAGAGTGAGAAAAACTTTCATTTTGTTATCTTAAGTTGGTTAAGGTCAAAAGCAATTATAACTGGAAGATGCAATAGAAAATTACTGAATTAGAAGACAGTGATGTAGATTCTTGTTAAAAATCTTTTAACAAGCAGTTTTTACAGGCTAGAGCTCAGTTTTGTTGTTTTGTCATAGATCTCTGCCTTAGTTTTTGCTACATACTTCTACCAAATACAAGTATCCCTCAGAATATTTTGAAGACTTTCTGAAAGAAGGAAAAAGGAATGAAGCATGTATATGGACTAGGCTGAAAGTAGACTATTCAAGGAAAGTGTTATAGCAGGAGGTAAAAAATGAATACTTTATTATTTGTGGTTTAGTAATAAAGCTTGGAAATTTCTTAGGCATATATATATTTCATGGAAAGGCCTGAATAAGGGCAGGAGAAGGATTCCCAAGAGCAATTGAGCATATTCCTCTTCTAGTAATGTTCTGCTTCTTGGGGGAGGCAGGGGCAGAATGTTATACATATAGATCTAAATTTGTAATATGAGAGAGAGAGACTATATAAATTTTCCCTCCTAAATGGTTCAGCTATATGAGTAGGAAGAATTTTATTTATGTTAAATCCGGGCAAGACATATCTTTGTTAGCAGAGCTTACAGTTCCTTGATGCATTTTGCTACTGGTTCAGTATTGCTAAATGAGAGGTAGTTCTAATGTGAATTCTGACTGGAGTAAGCCGGACATTGCTTTCTGAACATGCCTGTGTTTATCTTCCTTTTCATCTTTCTTGACTATTTTATTTGCTTTTCACAGAATTCACAGTAAGAATTTAACCAATTCCTGCTCAGAATGCTTCTCCTTAAGCCTTGCTGAGTTGAAATTATAATTCAGATAAAAACAAATTCTTCATCGTCAACAAAACAGTTGACGAATATTTTGCTTTCTGTAAACGTAAGTTAATGCACCTTGATTTAATTTTCTTAATCTTCAATTTGATGAATTGTGAGCAAACATCTAAAATTTGTCACATGTTTGGAGAAAGGATTAGAAAATAATGTAGAAATTGTGTATGCAGATAAGAGTTTCTTATTCTGGGATTTATTCTCTGTTAAACTGCATAAATGGGAAGGAGAAAAAAAGAACACTGGAAGACACCGCTTCTCAAATACATAAACTAGCATTTCTTTTCAGCAGTATAAGACCACATGAATTGTGCTATTCAAGTAAATGCACATTTCATTCAGTCCTGATTGTTGCTTGGGCTTAAATCTCATTATTGGTTGAATTTGAATTAAGAGCCCTTGGGAAATGAAAAAATTGAGGATAGTGATGATCATAGAACTTGGTTCCACTAGTGGAACATCGGGGTACTGCACGTAAGGCATGACAAATTTTTCTTTTTTAATTTTAAATGATTCAAAGCTTGGAAGATAATCAAGCTCATAAGATTCTAGAATTCTTGACCATGTTGCCAACTTTTTACATAGTGATCCTGAAAAGTTTTTGGTGGTGTTGCAATGATTAATCTAAAAATAAAAACTGAAAAGTGTTGTGCTCTAGTTTTATTTCTGAAATGTATTCGGATCAGTCCTGGTTAGCAAAAAGTTGGGAGGCCTTTCTGGGATTCTCCTGCTTAGGCCTCTCTGAATTCTTGGACAAAAGGATGAAACTATTAATTGTGTAAAAGTGTATGTGTGTGTGTGTGTGTGTGTGTAAGTAAAAGAGACTAAGAACTGTCTTCTAACACTCTGCTTGGATGATCAGTGGCTCAATGAATTTTGTTAAAGACTACAAGCATCTGTTTTGCCTGTGTGCCTACATAACACCAGCACACTCTACAGTACTTGAGTTGGAGGGGTGGAGGGAAACTGCATTAGTATTCCGGGCATCTTTCTCTTCCCTCCATCCCTTGAATCATCCTTCTCATCCTACGCCACCCCCAACTTCCTGTTTAGATTAAGAACAGGTTGTTCATTCAGCTGTGCAGGGCCTCTCACTCGCATACAAATGATATTGCGTCTATGAAGCAGTTACTCACAACTGCAGAGAGTTCATTCACCAAAGACACCTGCTGCAATGCTGGAAATGGATAAGACTGACACAAGAGTGGGGAGGCAGAGCAGGAACCAATTCTAATATGATTGCTTCTATGCCGCCTTTCTCCTCCTGTCATTTCCTATATTTTAAAAAGTTATTCTGTGCCATCTTTCCAAAGATCAATGCTTAGTATTCCAGTATGCAGTTGATCTTACTAGGTTGCAGATAGCCTCAGGCCCTGCATTAGAAACTGCAGTATAGAAAGAAGGTCATGTTGCTAGAATATAGGGTTTTTTTAAACCCTAAAATATATCTATATAGTATCAATTTGGAGCTATGCCACATGCAGGAATGAGGTTGCTAGTGCCGCACCAGTGTGTGTAGCCCTGTGTGTGTGCGCGCATGCCCACACCAATTTTGAAGCTGCTCTCCTTCCCTCCGGTCCTTGAACCCAGAAAGGTTGGAGACCTCTGTCTTAAATGACCAGGGCAGATTCAGTATTCAACATGAATTTATAAGACAATTTAAAAATCAGTAATTACAATCTATAGCATAGCATCCTTGGTGATAACCAGTGGTGTGCAAGGTCCTTGGTCTATCCTCCACTTTGTTTTGTGTAAATTTAAAAAAGAATTTAACTGATGGGAGCTTGTACCGTTTAATGCTAGGTATGAGATTTCATGAGGTTTTTATTCCCATAGTGTATTGTTCATTCTCCAGCACTGGAGATGGAGAATCCACCAATGGGTTAAGACTGTATTCCTGCCCAATCAGATCAGTCAGCCAAAGTTGCCACGCCCGTCCTGGACCACAAGATCCCAGTTTTGACTGATCTCGCCCACTGAACAGACGTGGAAGTTTGGCTCTTAGGCAGGTACAGTCTCTCTTTTGGTGGATTATTTTTCCAGTAGCTGAAGAGTTGATAGGAAATAATTGAACTTAACTTTATTTGGATTACTTACCAAATTCTAAAATTTGCCAAAAAATCTAGAGAGCATATCCCCACTGTGGGATATTAAACCTGAGTAGGGAAGGGGCTCCTTCCTATTTCTTCCCCCCACACCCCCCATCCCTCCAAAAAGGGGAAAAAAAACTAGAAACGGCCACTGACCAACACCAATCAGTCTAGCCAGCTGGGGAGCGCGTTTTCGCACGAGCGGAGCTTGCGGCTGCAGCTCCGCAGAAGAACCCAGTCTCTTCTTGACTTTTAGCAGTGGCTCGTGGGCAGCACCGGACCCACAGAGCTTGAGAGGCTAGTATGTAGAAGAAGGGTGGGAGTGCGTGCGGAGGGAGGTACGCTCGGGGTCCCGCGCTATCAGACGTGGACCAGCTGTTAGGGGGAACCTGGAGAGCTAAAAGACCGGAACAACGCGGTTAATCTCTCACCTGATAGCCTCCCAGGTTCCACGCGGGCTGCCATTTTGGAACCGCGCAGTGCACGCGTGGCTCCCTTTGTCCAGACGCACGTGGCACAGGTCGAAGGGGAAAGCTACTGCACATGCGCGGCGGCCATTTTTGCACATGCCCAGCGGTTCCTTTTTACTATACTGAATGAGGGAGTCACTGCGCATGCGCGGCATTCATCTTTGCGCACGCATGGCCATTTTCTCCCTTCTTTACCTTGCCTCAGCTAAAGTGACTCAAGTGGCCTACAATCAGAGAGGCCTTACTGATAGAGCGGTTTCTCCTCCCCTCAACTGAGGGCAAAGCTTTACCAGAGAGAGGGAACCGATTAGCTGAAGAACTAGACTGTCCTGTAGAGGCTCGCTGTCAAGGACAGGAGAGGCCTAATTTCAGGAAGTCCTTCAAACATCTGACATTACTCACAATCCCAAGAAGTATCCTAAGCACTCCTTCAGTAAACAAGCAAGCTTGATCACTCAGGCACAGTTATTGATCTCTCATTTTCCAGGATTTGGTGTCTCCTTGCTTCCACAATTAACCACCTCCACTGACTGACTCTTTCCGGATTCCAGGCACCCCCAGTAGTATACTTGTCCTTATCCGGATAATAACTGCTTGGATTCCAGGCACCCCCAGTCGTGTGCCTGTCCTTATCCACAGCATACCAGGCCGGATTCCAGGCACCCCCCAGTCGTGTGCCTGTCCTTATCCGTGCACAGCCATTGTTTGTACCAGGACGCAGAGGCTGTACCTGGGTTCCAGGCGCCCCCTGTAGTGCGTCTGTCCTTACCCAATGTGTATACCTATTACCAGGGTCCCCCTACCGTGGCCCTGTGCTACTGGAGAATGGAGGAAGCTATCATTCCCTCGACAGGAGCCCTGCCATCCACGTCAGGTTTACCTGGCCCAGATGGCACTGATAAACCAACGGCCACTAAGGCCAGGTCTACCAAAAAGTCTTCCAGGAAGGCAGACAAACAGGCAAGCAGGAGACACCAAGCCCTAGAAAAGGAGTTCGCCAGGGCGCAGAAAAGGGCCAGGCTGGAAAAGACACAGAACGGAGGCCTAGCCCCTGATTTACCTCTGGGGGCCTCATCGTCCCCACTGGGGGTCTGGTCAACGGGGAAATCCTCTCAGTCCCCCACACGCTGTGGGACAGGTGAGTTTTCTTCTCTCTCCCAGTCCTTTTCCCCACGGGTGTCTCGGGGCTCCCGAAGCCACATTCACATCCATGGCAGCAGGGCTATGACCTAGCGAGGCACCCCCATTACCTTTGGAGGATTGCCTAGCGACCCTGATCGCACAAGCAGTAGACTGAGCTCTTGAGGCTAGGGCTTTGGCCTCCAAGCCGGGGACGTCCAGGTCCAGGTCCGTCCATCAGCAAGGGACAGAGACCCAGCAATGTCCCTCCTCTCCATCCGGGTCATCTGTTTCCGAGGATTCTTACCTTGACCTACCCGGCACAGAGCAAGAGGTTCAAATGTCCGAGGAGGAGGACATCCCATCTGAGGTGCCCTCATTCAGCGGTCTCTTTAACCCCCCTCTCTTTATTACCCTACTGTGTAAGGCTGCACCCACAGCTCACCTCGGACAGGGAACTCCATCAGAACCTGTTCTCCCTGACGCGGAGGCCAACCCGAACTTCGTCGAACCGATAGCGACCCAACACCACATCCCCTGCCCCTCCTGGTTCCTGAATGTGGTCTGGAAACAATGGGCTTCCCCGGCTTCTCTTCCTCTCCCAGGTAACACTGACAAGAGGCTGTACAACGTAGCCAAGCAACTGGAGGAGGCGTTGGAGGTACTGACGGTGGACGAGCCCTTAGGGCCCCTAGTATTGACCACCGCCATATCTGGGGATTTTTCTGAGGCCCTTAAGGCCGAGGACCGCAAATGCGAGTCCACTTACCGGAGAACACACCAAGCAGCTGCATGGGCTACCAGAGCTGCAACCTCCACTTCATTTTTCAGCAGAGCTACACTCTGTTGGCTCCGGCAACTGCAGAACCGGGTTCTAGCAGAGGATGTCCGCACAGAGCAGGAACTCAGTAAGATGGTAGTGGCCATGGAGTATGCGGCAGACACAACACTCCAAGCAGCCAGATTCTCAGCCAGGGCTTTTGCTTCCAGCATCACCGGCCGGCGCATGCTCTGGTTAAAACACTGGCAAGCCAATGCCAAATCCAAATGGAAGCTGGCATCCACACCATACCAGGGAGGTAAACTATTTGAGGATGCACTGACTCCTTACCTAACAGAGAACAAGCACAAGGTCCTTAATCACATCCTCAAGAGGCCGGAAAGGTGCCCCGGTCACTATTCAAGGAGGCAGCCCTTTCGTACAGGAGCTAGGTTTGGCTACTCCCAGCCATCGCAGCCCTTTCAGGCCAGACAAGATAGACAAGAGAGAGACAGGCAGATAGGCAAAATTCAAGGCCTAGGCAGCAAGCGCAGGGTAAGCGGCCCTTTCACGGGAACAGCCGCCCCTTCCGCCACTCCAGATGACTCCTCATCAGCCCCTCCCATAGGGGGCAGACTCGCTCTGTTTTCCCACCAGTGGGAAGCCACCACCACAGACGCATGGGTGATAAACTCCGTCTGTCACGGGCTCTCCCTAGAATTCCTCTCCAACCCCCCAAATCAGTTCCTCTCTTGCCCATACCTCCGGAACTGAACAAAAAAAAAACTCATGAACGAAGCCGTTCAACATCTAAGTATTCGAGCCATAGAACCGGTACCACCGGACCAGAGAGGCCAGGGATTCTACTCCATACTCTTTGTCGTCCCCAAGACATCAGGGGGATGGAGAGCCATTCTAGATCTCAAGAGTCTGAATTTCCATCTAACATATCGCAAATTCAAAATGCAAGTGCTATGCTCCATATTGGGAAGCGTAAGAAAAGGAGACTTCTTGACGTCTATCGACCTCACAGAGGCGTATCTTCATATCCTTATCTCTCTGGCCCACCGCCGTTTTCTACGGTTCGCATACAGGGGACGCCACTTCCAATACAGGGTGCTCCCATTTGGCCTGTCATTGGCTCCCAGGGTGTTCACCAAGATACTGGCGGTCCTGGCAGTTCACTTAAGAACGATACCAGTCAGAGTCCAATGTTATCTGGACGACATACTAATCCAGTCGTCCACCCAGTCCGCCCTGGCGGACCTCAAACTAGTGGTAAAACTGCTCCAGGATCATGAGTTTCTCAGTGAACTTTCCCAAGAGTCATCTGACACCCACAACAAGACTACTACACCTCGGGGCCATCATAGACACAGTGGAGTGCCGGGTGTACCTTTCCCAAGAACGCCGGAACAGCATAAAGGAGTCAGTGCTCCAATTGCACTGGCGGCAGTCTGTAACGTTGGCCAGTCTTTCCCAATTGTTGGGAAAGATGATCTCAACCATAGCAATCGTACCGTGGTCCAGACTTCACTCATGGGAGCTGCAATGGTTCATGCTTCCCTTCCAGAGGCAGGACCTCAGTGCATCCCAGCAAAGGGTAAGACTGCCACAATGGGTACGACGCTCCTTCACGTGGTGGCTGTCCCCAGCCATGCTCAAAGGCTCATACTTCAGAGAGCCAGACAGGCTAGTACTCACGACCGACGCAAGTCTGTTCGGTTGGGGAGTTCACCTCCGGATCCAGTGGACGCAGGGCTGTTGGTCCACATCAGATCTTCGACACAACATAAACTGGCTCGAACTACGAGCCATCCACCTAGCCCTATGACACTTCCACAGCTTGCTGGCACGGCGACACATACTAGTCCTCACGGACAATGTGGCAGCCAAAGCCCACATAAATCGCCAAGGGGGCACTCGGTTCTGCTCCCTATGGTCTGAGTCCCTCCTGCTGGGATCCTGGGCAGGACAGAACCTGGCCTCAATCAAGGCTGACCATATATCAGGGGAAGCAAACACTCAGACAGACTTACTGAGCAGGACAACAGTAGACCACTCGGAATGGCGCCTCCATACGAGGGTCTTCAAGGAAATCTGTCACCGCTTCGGTTGCCTTCTGGTAGACCTCTTCGCATCTCAGTCCAATGCACAGCTGACTCGCTTCTCCCGATTTCCGTCCGCGAGAGCGGAGCAGACAGATGCGCTCCGGAGCCCATGGCCACAGGGTCTGCTTTACGGCTTTCCCCCCCTTCCTCTTCTCCTGGCCGTAATATGCAGACTCCTTCAGAAACGAGCCGAGATACTCCTGGTGGCCCCATATTGGCCAAGGAGAACTTGGTTCGCCGATCTGAGAAGCTCTCCATCACGGATCCTTGGCAGATCCCCCCGGACAGGGTCTCGCTCAATCAAGTGGTGATTCTCCACCCGGATCCCCAACTAGCCGTCTGGCACTTGAGCGCTCGATCTTAACAAGGGAACTTTGTTCGCAGGGGGTCATCAGGGTGATTCAGGCCTCTCGACACCCTTCCACGAATCGTATTTATGAGGCAACGTGGAAAAGTTTTCAGTCATGGTGGTCCGGCCGGCACCTGACCATCGGGGAACTTACAATTCCCAACATCTTGGAATTCTTGTTAGGCGGCCTGGAGAGGGGCCTGGCTCCAAACACACTACGCAGACAGATCGCTGCCCTCTCCACGATTTTATCTTGTAACTCTGGTGAGTCTGTGGGTCATCATCCTTTACTCCGTTCATTTCTTAAAGGGGCCGTGAACATCAGGCCCCCCACCATAAACAGATACCCTTCATGGGATCTACCACAGTCCTACGGGCACTTACCAGGGCACCGTTCGAGCCACTGAAAACGTGCGACATCCGCTACCTAACCCAGAAGGTAGCATTCTTGGTGACAATTACGTCGGCTCATCGTATTTCCAAATTAGCGGCACTCTCAATACAGGATGACCTGTGTTCTTTCCACAGGGATCAAGTAGTTCTGCGCCTAGACCCTACTTTCATTCCAAAAGTCAACTCCTTATTTCACAGGTCACAGGAGATGGTGCTACCGGACTTTTGCCCAAATCCAGCGCATGCCCTGGAGCTACAATGGCATATCCTGGACGTCCGTAGGGCCCTGAGGTACTATATTTCACAAACAGCGGAATTCCGCATTTCAGAAGCTCTCTTTATTTCTTTCCACTCCTCTTCCAGGGGTCGGAAGGCCTCTTCTTCCACCATTGGTAGGTGGATCAGAGCATGCATCACCGGGGCATATCAAGCGGAGGCATTGCTGATCCCCAGCACACTCCACAAGGAGTGCAGCCACCTCTGCGGCATGGGCCACCCAGGCTTCCATTGAGGAAGTTTGCAGAGCGGCCACATGGGCCTTGCTTTCCCCGTTCATCCGTCACTATAAAATCGATAGATTCTCCTCTGCAGAGGCTTCCTTCGGTAGGAGGGTTCTCCAGCAGGTTGTACACTAAAGTTCCACACGGGACCAGTCTATTTCCCACCCTCAGGGACAATAGGCTTTGGTATGTCCCATTGGTGGATTCTCCATCTCCAGTGCTGGAGAAGGGGCGTTGTCTTACCTGAACGCCTTTTCTCAGCACGGAGATGGAGAATCCACACCCACCCTGGTAGGTCATATAGGCCTAGGGTTAGTTAGTCCTTTTTTGGTGAGCCACATGTCTTCCTGTCAGTCAATGGCTTCGCTCGTGTCAAGACTGGGATCTCATCGAGGACGGGCGTGGCAACTTTGGCTGACTGATCTGATTGGGCAGGAATACAGTCTCAACCCATTGGTGGATTCTCCATCTCCATGCTGAGAAAAAGCGTTCAGGTAAGACAACGCCCCTTTATGTAGAAGCAGTGATACAAGAGGCAAAAGATTATGTTTATTATAAGCTTGGATTTAAGTCTAATCTACCAAAAAAATGAAGTTAACATTGTAAGGGAGATACCATTATCCTTATAACATGGGTAGGTTCAATTGTTAGTAAATAAAAGTTTCCACACATCCTGTTTCTGAAAAAGACAAAAAATATTCACACTTCTTTCAATACTATTTGATTAGTCTATTTGACTTTTTGATTACACTTCTGCTCTATATAGCTTGTATAGAAGCATCTGGATATTCTTTGTCATTTGCTGAAATCCTGTGTGCCAGACAGCATCTTTGGAAAGTAATGTTCAAATGTGAACATTTGAATTTCAAAACATAAGTTACCATTCTCATGATCTTTTGAATGTCTTATCAATCTATTGGTTTTGGCATATCTCCCTACCTCTTACTTTAGCTTGATCTGATTTAATGCCATGTTTTGTCAGTATTTCTCCCAAATATTATAGATTTTATCTACTTTTGTTCACTTTAATAATGGAGGATGTGACTTTTTCTTTTGATTAGTGATTACCATATGTTGTTCTATGGCACTGCCATGTATCGGCCATGCTTACTGTTTCTGGAATACTTTCCAACAGTTGTTGCATAGCATGATGAAATATTTCTGAAACAGAATGCAACCCAAAGGGCATATGTTTAATATTGTATCAAAACTGTATGACATACTAAATATACAGTACATAGGCATGTGCTTTCTTCATCCAGTGGTAGGTGCGAAAACCAAGCTGCTGCATACAGCTGGAAAATATTTTTGTGCCTGCCAGTTTCATTAAGAGGTCTATTCGTGTTGAGATATGATTATGCTCTCTTTGAATTTGCTTGTATAATTCTTTAGAGTCCAGGCAGATTTCCGATTTCTATCTTTCTGTGAACTACAACCATTGAAGGAACCCATTACATTGATCATTCAGTACTGTGAATAATTCCTTTTGTATTCATTGTGTCCAAGTCTCATTTCAGTTTTGTTCTCAATGCTACTGTTAACATTTTTGATAATATGTACTACTAATTGTCCATCTTTACTAAAAAAAAAAAAAGTCATGAGATCATAGAGGTTTTTTTTCCTTATGATGTTTTATATTGTCTGAGTCAAAACAACTGATTATTTCTCAGATATTTCTAAGCCCAGAATGATTTAATATTACTACTGGTTTGATATCATAGAGAATGCCTTTCCCTTTCAGAGTTCTGAATCCCCAGTAGTTTTGTGTGCATAGCATATGATTTCAGAAGCATAGCCAAATTTAGGCTTCAATCTGTGCAGTCACTTTGAGTTATTAAAGTTTCTTGCAAACTAGTACCAGTCTTATAAACAATGGAGATCTGATTAGTGAATATTGTTTCAATCCAGACTTCATTCTGGTGTCTTACCCTATTCACATCAGTTGAGCCTATGAAGAAATCAAAATCTTCAGATTCTTATTCCGACAATGTTCTTGAACTGTTTTTGTACTTTTGCACTTTTTAGCCATATGGTTATACTTTCCACAATTGTGATATTTCTGTCCATAAGCTGGACACTGTAGGTTTGCTTCATATTATATCAGCCACATTATTTGCGCATACTTTACCCTATTTCTAATTTCTTTGTTATTTTCCCACTTTGCTGATTTGTTTGTTAGGGTTAAAGCAGTTTCTGACTAGAGTTCACTTATCTCATTTCTCCTTTTAAGTCATTATCACAAGTGATGGCTAATTACCATTAGGCATAGTAATGTTATCATTTCTATTCCCCTAACTTTCAAATATGAGTTAATAACTTCTGCTGCTTGATATACCTGAGTAGCATTTTCTAGAGACAAGTTCATGTCTCTCTATAAGCATTTTTGCATTTTGTTGTTTCTCTTGCCCAAAACAATTTTGATCTTTGACCAGAGATTCAGTCAACATATCAAAGCCACAAGACCTACTCTTCGATTTCAGATCTGTTACAAATTCATCAGCCTACTTTTGTTAGTGTGATCTGAAAACCTTGTATGTTTTCATGACAGGTAATAAGCCTCAGATTTCTCTATTGTAGTTTGAAAGCTTTTCCCATCCATAAATGCAAATACATTATAAATGTTAAGATCAGCTGGCACAGACATTGTTGGGAAGAATATTATTTTCTGTTCAACCTTTTTTTCATGGAATCAGCTGTTTTTAGGTTCAAAAGAAATCTTTGCTGATACCATTACCATTGGCTTATTACATTGCCAGGAAATTCAATTTTGGTAATAACCTCAGGCCATCCTTTCTTTAAAAAGTCTGTCTTTAGTCTGCTAATATTAAAGAGGGTGCTGTTTTCTAATATTTTTTTAGTAATGCTGCAGCTGGCCTTCTAACCTTGGGCTAACTTTATAACTGTGCAATGATCTTTACACTTTCTTCATTTGAAAAGCTAGCACCAGGTGTTTTCTTTTGTTTGCCAAGTCTGCATCCACTGGACAAATACTCATTTTTGATTCTGATATCACATTCTGGTCTTATATGAAAAGGCAATGACACAAAAATTTTACTATGTTCCTTTCAATCATCTTGGATTTAACTTTGACCTGGAAAAAAAGGGAAATTTACATATTGCAAGGAATATAGTAGTAATTCTCATTATAAGGGTAGGTTCAATTGTTGGTAAACTCACAGGAGTTTTGTGGGATGCTATAGTAACTACAGGGTGGGAGTGAGGAATTCTTCTGATCATGAGAATTGATAAAAAAAAAAGATGAGTTCGAGTATGAGAAAAAGCAGTCAGAGATACAGAACTGCACCTGTGCAGACAAAAATACACATGCACATATACTGAATGTTGGCTGGAGCATTTGCAATATACTGTGATTAATCATGCTGCCCAAAGCTGCGACTGCAATGTACTCAAATATTATTTGATAATTCCATGCATACTCACATGTTAAAAAATAGTTGAGGAATACTTGCATGAGATTTTTTTTTAAAAAAGATAATGAGTATACAAAGCATTATAAGGTACTACAGACCGACATTAGAACTACTCTGGAGATTTTTTTCTAATATTCCTTCATGGTGGGATTATGTATTAATAAAAGCAAGGAATTATGTGTGCAAAGAAAAAATTCTTATTTTTTTCTTGCGTTATGCATTCAGTTTTCTATATTTTAATTTAGGACCTACTTTAAATAAATACATGATTTAATGCTTTCCAAATATAGGCCAAAGAGCTTCACATTTTGAACTACAGCAAAGAAGAATTTGAACACTAAGCATACCTGTAAAGCAAAGCCCTTTTCACCTAGGTAGATTTCCAAATATTTGACTTCCCCTTTAATGTGCAAAAGTGGAAGGAGAGAAAAGACACAGAGGTCATCAAAATGACCGTTAGATCAAAAACATTGCAAACCAGGATGTACTATTGCCACATAACAGCTAAGATGACAAGATAACTACAATTGATTTTTGCATCAAATTACTGAAATGAGATTGAGTCATATAAGTATGTTACGCACTTTGGATGTCACAGTGTCAACATTGTTTCTAGAGCAAGCTAACAAGAGTTTTTAGTGGTGTTTTGCAAAAGTTCAGGAAAAGGACACTAAGCTCTTCTTTGAATCTGTTTTTTTCCTCTTATTTTTAAAATGGTTTATTAAGTATCTATTTTGTTAGCATGTTATAATAAACTCATATGTTTACCATTTTCTTTCTCCTAAACTAGGACTAAGTTTAATTTTTAGAGGGTCATAGATCCATGCTGGTTGGAGATCATGGAACTTACACACAGTATATTAGGAGAGCACCAGGTTGGAAAAGATTGCTCTAAATTTTTGTTACATTAGGCCTGAAGTTTCAGTCCATCCTGAGCTTTCTGTAGAAGTTTCTCCTGTGGGTAAAAGTCATTCATATAGGCAAGTTAGTGTTCTGCTTTGGGAAGGGTTTGTGGAAATGGAAAACTAAAACTGTGGTTTAGTCTTGAAAGATCTGAAATAATAATGTGTTTTCAGTAATGTTTCTCTGAAAATTCAATAAAAAGGAGATGAATAGTAGGCAAATTATTCTTTGGGACCAAGGGCATCATTTTTGTTTTCCAGTCTTTGTAAGTCTTCAGTAGCTAGGAACAACTTTAGCATTGCTCGAAGGGAAATTTTGCCACGAATATTATAAGATGGAAAAGTGGGCAGTCTCTTGACCCATTTTAACCTCTGATGTAGTGGAAATTTCAGTTCTATCATCAGCATTGATATATATTTTTTTCCTTAGAGAAAGGTTCTATGTTGCATGGTTCTGGCTGACCATTGCAATATAATAAAAGAGTCTCCCAATTTAATATTGATGACATTACTACAAATAAGGGAATCCTACTTCTCATTTTGAAGAGGCAAAGTTTTGTGTGGATTCTAGCAAAATGGCCCTTGCTTTGACATCCCTGCTACTTTTTACCATTGTCCATTCATTAGCGGTTTCCCTCCATGCCCAAGGGTTACTGCTGTTCAGATGGAGGATGCTGCTGATTCATTTTGCCCTTGTTGCATTCTCATGTCCAGAGATATCATGTAAATAGGCATTAAGAGCAGAGGTGGAGGAAGAAGAACAGTAGGTGATATGGTTCAATATTTTGAATTTGGGTCATTTTGAACTTGAAATGCTTAGTTTCAAATGAAAATAAGTCAAACCACTTCTAAAATGAATGGAACAGCGTATTTTTGCATCCAAACAAATAAGCCTCATTCAGAACAGTGTGATTTGAATTCGGAATGGTTCCTGTGGAACCTTGAAAGATATTTAACAGTGCCAGCTTCTGATTCTAGCTTTGTCCTCATTGTCCAAGAAGCTGGGCAATGTTCCTTATTTGGAATTGAGTTTGAGTTGTTGATGCAGTTGAATCCATGTGACTGAATTTATTTCCCCTTGTTGCCTGGCAACTGCTACCTTACAAAAAAAATCACACAGTTTTAGCAGTGGAACAAAAAGGTGTACAATATGTAGATATGATATGTGTTTGTTTACAAGGGTAAAATATTTATGATTTGCACTCTCTGTACTTTTTGGCTCAGCCAACCTGTGTTTGGAAGCATCAGTTATTTTGCATTACATGCCTGTAGAATCTTTTGAGACTAAGATTACAAATAGTCCTTTACTTGCAATCATTTGTTTAGCAACTGTTTGAAGTTGTAACAAGATTGAAAAAAGTCACTTACAACCTGTTCTCACTCTTACAACTATTGCAACATCCTCATGGTCATGTGATCAAAATGTGGTCAACTGGCACAATTTTTTTGATAGTTATAGTGTCCTGAAGTCACATGATTGCTATTTGTGACTTTCTCAGGTGACTTCTTACAAGCAAGGTGAATGGGATAAGCTAGGTTCACTTAACAGCCACTTGATTCGTTTAACAGTTGCACTGTTTTGTTTAACAAACATGGCAAAAAGTTATAAAATCAGGTGCAATTTATTAATAATTGCCTTGCTTAGCAGCAGAAATTCTAATCCCATTTGTGGTTGAAAGTCTGGCATTGCCTATATTTGAATCAATTAAAAACTTTAAAAAATATTGTGGAGCAAGAATATTGGAAAATATCAGTTGCCTTATGTTCTGCTTGTGAGCTTCTGGTAGACTGCCAAGTAGATTAGATGCTGGATTTTGATGGCATTTGCAAGACTTTTCTTGAGTTCTTAATCTTAATCTCACCCCAACAAGATCCTCCCTCCACAGTGGTGCCAGCTAATCAATTAATATATTACTTTTCAAACTTTGCAATACTAAAATGATACATTAATTTGCATTAATGTATCATTAATAATAATACATTATTAATGGTTCTATGGTTGGTTAGGAAATAAATATACCACTTTTAATGATTAAATGTTAATCTGTATTATCATAGGAAACTGCAGGACAGCAACTACTTACTGTAATCTGCATAAGCAAAATGAGGACCAATGCCCAAACCCAGTTTGATATTTTCACTTTGCCTGCAAAAGTCAGATCAGATTAAAAAAAAAAAAAAAAGATTGTGACATAAACTCCTTTTGCAAAGTTGGTCACTATTTTCCCAAAGTCTGGATCCACAATTTGAAAAAAATGTGGGATTAATAACTATGGTGACAGAGTTAAAATTGGATGCTATATTCAATGGATATAACTACAAGCTACTAACAGCACTCTTTGTATTGCACAATTTTGTTTATTTACTTGAGAAAAAAATTTAAAACAGCTTGGCTTTGGTTTTACTTGTTTGTCACATGTACATTAACATTTTATTGCAGCTGCCTTGGAAATTTTTAATCAAAACATATTTGTATTTAGTATGTCTCTATTTTTCAAGTGTAAATACTCTCTCTATTTTTCTCTATGCTTTTTAAAACTTTTCAGGGCTCTTGTTCTCACTTCTATTTTGCTTGACAGACAAGAGTTTCAAGAAGCATTAAAACTTGAGAACAATCAATCAAGAGTTCTTTTTTCCTTTTCATCTGTCTTTCTCACCTCTGGGTTAACTGTCCTTTCTTCCTCTCCTTGCTTTCTGTTCTGTGAACAGCTGTTATTTGGTTTCATCTATATTTACAGTAGTTCCTGACTTTCTTGCTGTCTTTTATGGGCTTTTCTCCCCTGCTCCAACCCTCTTGCTTATAATTACAACAGAATCCCAGAAAAGGATGGTTGAATGGTACGATTTGTGTCAGACTTGATTTCTCAGCTACTGATACTATATGTCCATGTCTCTCTGTGCGGGACTATTCTAGGCTGCTGCATCTCATTTGGGATGGTAACGGTGATGCAGAGTTCTATAAACATACGCATATATACACATATACATATACACATATACCCAGAAGATATGCACATGTGACTTAATAAAACAGACCGTGCTTTTTTACAACAGCAGTGAAAACAGAGGGTATGTATCTGATGAGTCACCATAGCCCTTGTTCATTCACAATGTGCCAAATCGACTGCAAGTCACTCAGATATAGAAAAGAAGAGTGTGAACTGTAGCAGTAGCAGTGTTACTTTGGGAAGTGCAAATGAAGCTGCAGAAGTAGTGCTGAGTTCTGCTCAAGTTGCCAATCTGTGAGAAATCTCCTTCTCTGTGTCTCTCCTCCTTCTCTCCCTCTCCTTCTGCACTGAGGCTTGAAAGCTGTGTCTTCTGCTTGAAAAGGCCTTCCACATGAATCCTAGAAGGGCACTTAATATTTCCTTTTATTGCTCATTAATGTTGCAAGGCTGAGAACCTTATAGGGATAACATTTCAAGGCTAAGCATACCTGTCCTCTGATATGCTGATAATTTTGAGCCAGAGTAACAATAAGTTTTAAACTAAAGCACATCACAAGCTCTTACTTTGGAAAAGCATCTGTTTTCTGCAACCAACATGCTGAGATACCACCTAGCTTGGAGACATATTGCTTCCAGATGCAGGTTGTTTCAATCTATCCCATCATTTGGGGATTAGATGATATTTCTTTTGCCCCTGTCCAGTGGATTACAGACTTTACTGGCGTATAAACTCATACCTATTTTTGAAAACTGTCCTTTGATGAACCTTGCCATGATATTTTTGTTTTATGTCCACCTGAGACTGGTCTTTTTTCTAAGGAATTCTCTGTGCTGATAGAAGTACATATTGTTTCATTGAAGTTTTGCAATTATATTTGCAGGCTTAGGAATCCAAGGTTTGGATTGCTCGGTATTGTCCTTAGCAAACCCTAGGACTTAACAAGCTAAGGACAAAGTAGTAGCCTTAGCAAGCCCTAAATCTTGGAAGGAAATGCCAAACTTTATTTTTAAATATGTTTTGTCCTACAGAGTTCCTACAGACGCACAAGTTTAATTAGCTGGGGATTTCCCTCACTTCTCTTCAAAGCAACCCTCTTAATGTATAAAGATACAGAGCTTAGTTAACCACACTTTAATTTTTTCTCCAAATCTTTTGCCTTCAATTGGTTCTCTTTATAGTCTAATCTAAAAGTGTCAGCGTGTGTGAATGTTCAGGATGGCAATCATGACTGTGTGACTGAAGCTCTGCCGCTTTATTATATGTGTCACACATGTGTAAAAAAGGGCAGCTTTGATTGCCTGGGAATAGCTGCCGTCTAAATTTCTTCTCTCCCCAAGCCCAGTCGATACATCTGGGCTAGGATACATATTATTGAGATAGTGAGGTAAGATTTTCTACTGGTGGTGAAGGAGACAGTTTTGCAAAGTGCTCCCTTAGAAAAAAATAACACAAAACTCTGCAAGTAAACATAATCAGAAGAAATGAGCAATAGCTGTCTTGCTACTTTTTGACACAAATTTTTATTTGTAGAGAATTTTTCATAAATAGGAAGTTTCAGAAATAGCAGCCCTTGCTGCCATCTCAGTTTGCAGCATATGTGGCCTAGGCCATCAAAGGATTTATTTTACAAGATTTATCTGTGATGAATACTTCTTGTGTCATTTTTCCAGACCTTTGAATCAAGGCCCAAATATGTGTAAAATGGTAACACTGAAAACCAATAATTTGTGTGTCTGCACAGTTTCTTAAACAAATCTTCAAAAGTTGGTTAGATGAATATCCCTGAAGATGATCCTTATGCCTGGTTCATAAGTATCATATTTTCATCTACATCTTCATATTGATTTAGGAAACCTCGTCTTGATTTTAGACTTGGAAAAGACTGAAGATGTGGGAGAATTTGTGGCACTCCTGTCTAGGCATCTTAAAATGTTGGTAGATAAAAAAGCCAATACATTGGCAATGGTTGGCAAAATAGTCTTAGAAATAAGTTGTGCTAATTGGAAATTGGCATCCGTTTGTGAATAGATTTCTTTGGAACCTTGAAATATTCATCCATCCGTTCATTGTGATATGTCTCATGTTAAACCCCTCAACAGATGCCAGATGCCTGAGACTGGCATGACGTTTACAACCGACTTGGATTGTAAATCTCTGCAGTAGGCATGGAAGGTTTAGCGTCTGTTCTATATCTTGAAAATATTTTTTATTTATTTTATATAAATAATTTTTTACTTTGCAGCATAATTATTAGTGTTCTCTTTTGGAGTAATGAAAATTAGTACGTTTGAATATTTAATTTGTCTGCCCATCTTCATAAAGGGAGGTCAGAAAAAATACAAACTCATTTTAAATACATTCTTCATTAATATCATGTCCCTATAATGATAACATTGAACTCCTAGACCATAGTTAATGATTTTAAAAGAAATTTCTCCTTAGTTCTAGGTTGCTTCTCTCTTTGATTAATTTCTATCCATTGCTTCTTGACCTGCCTTCAGGTGCTTTGGAGAATAGCTTGACTCCCTCTTTGTGGCAGCCCCTGAGATATTGGAACGCTGCTATCATGTCCCCCCTCATCCTTCTCTTCCCACTTTCTAAATTATAACCTAACTATTGATTCTTAGGTAGTCAAGCAACATAATCTACACAAAATAAGAGGGTTATCAGTAGGATTAAAGGGATTTTAATATTTGCAGAAATGCAAAATTTTTAAGAAGAAAAAAATACGTTTATTTTTAATCCTATGATAGGGTAGAACTTGGTCATTGAACAGGACATGATTACTCAGTAGAGGAAAAAGTTGTAAACATATTGAATCAATCCTGGAAAAAAAAGAATGGGTAGCTAGCTGAAAATCTGAAATATAATATTTGGTGCAACTCCCACTTGTTATTGTCAGCCACAAACAAACTCCCAAACCCTTTCCCAAGGATCCAGACTGTTATCAACCTTCCATGACACTGGAGCAACCAAGATAATGGCAATGTTCCCTATGCCATCCGTCTGATAAATTTGCAAGATTTGTTTTTCTCGCCATGCACATGTATACATAACCCGAACTAGACTGTTGTTTCTCTGTGTCATATAATATATGTGGGTATATAGATAATTCTGTATTTATTTATTTTTGTCATATTTATGTAGTGTGTATCGGAGATGGTGACCCTTTAAGAGCTGAATGCAATGAAATTTCATTTTAATGTATGCCGATTAGTGTACATTCAAAGTGACAATAAAGTTATTATTCTATTCTATTCTATTCTATTATATTATATTATATTGTAGACTTCATAAACGACAAATCATGTTTAGCTACTGATGTGCATAAAATTGTAATAGTATATCCATGAAGTTTGTCTTTGGCAGTTTTATCATGCAAACAGAAGTACTCTACTTGCTGCAAGGCTCTTCTTTAAGGATAGACAAACGTGCACATGTAGGCCATGATCTCAGCACTCTTTGTTGCCAATTGTTCTACTGCAATCATGAACTCTCTTTCTAATCTCCAGCTATGGACTTGAAGCCGGTTCTTCCCATGGTGATGCAGAATTCTTGCAACAGCAACAGCAGCCCAGTGGATTTGCGGATGGATTCCCGATCTAATGTGTCCACTATGGACCCAACTGTCCGGGAGCAGCAGCTGCAGCAGGAACTGCTGGCTCTGAAACAGCAACAGCAATTGCAGAAGCAGCTGCTCTTTGCCGAGTTTCAGAAGCAACATGAGCATCTAACACGGCAACATGAAGTCCAATTGCAGAAACACCTCAAGGTAATTTGGAGATGCTCACCAAGCTGTCTCCTTCTGAATCATACTTTTCGTGTCACACCCAGTATTATCTATTTGAACTCGCAGCAGTTGTCAAGAATCCTAGCCCAATGGAAATCCTTTAAATAGGATTGTACCTGAAATGGTATTCATACAATACCTTCTTTTTGTCACAGAGTGACATAGGCTAATGATACTAGTGCCAGCTGCAACAGCATGTTTCCTAGAATAAAGATCAATAGTTGAAGAAGAGTTTCAGGCTTGATGAGGCTACATATAAGCAAGATTGAATATTGATAAAACCCAGACCTAAGATGCTTGGGGGTTTGGCTAACATTTCCTCTGACATTATAGAATGTAGCAAGTAGCTTCTCAAGGTTTCAGTCTTGTGATCTGAGACTCCCATGATAGCTGTGGCCCGAATTACCATTTATCTCCTTTATTTTATACTTTTCCTCTTTCTTCCTTGATCTTATAACCATTGGCTACCACATCTAGAATGCAAAAATAGCCAGTAGATAACATTGCTGTATTATAGTTGTCTAGAATTTGGCAGCCAACTAAGCTAATCCTATCTATCCTCCTATTAAATTAATGGCTCTTCCTAGACACTGGAAAAGTACTGAATTCCACAGGTTGGCACCTGATATAGACAAAGCAGGAAAGTATTCCAGGTTGCATTAGTCTGCATTCCATGATAGTCTGTATGTTTCTGAGCCTAATTAACAATCTTAGCACTCATGGACCTGATCCTATGTCCCCCATGCCAGTGCTTCTTCCCCTGTTTTCTTCTTTGCTCTTTTCTGTTGATAAAGCCTTGCTATGAGTTCCATCTGTTATCTAGACTGTTCCAGGGATCAGGATCTTTTCTGATAGAGCATTCTTATTTTAGAGCTCCATTCTGGGAAGAACTATTTATGTTGGGAATGGGATGGGGTATGTATCAATCAACTTTTTCTAATTTTGGATTTGAAGTACGGTGTGTCATTTCTGCCTTGTTTTACTGTTTTCCTCACCATCAAAATGCAAAGCTCTTTATGAAGGAGAAACCCCCAAGCTCAATCAACCAAGCTAGAATTTAAAATTCAATGCAGATGAAAATACTGGTAAAAATAAATCTGCATTCACTTCAGTTACATTTAATTAACTACTCGGGATTGGAGTAGGAATTCCTTTCTTTTAGGCACTGTACTACTGTAAGAGACAAGACTCAAAAATTGCATAGATTCTGTACCTTTTCATTTGGAAGTCCTTAGACTGAATCCAAATGCAGAGAAAAAATCTGGGTATTGGAACAGTGATTTTTTTTTTTTTTGAACATGATCAAAGAATGTTATGTGCTCGTTTTCCAATTTTCAGAATCCAGAGATAAGAATTGCAGTGATTTAAATTCTGGCACATTCTTTCATCTCCAAGTGTGATATTATGTTTCTCCAGCACAGGAGATGGAGAATCCACTAATGGGTTAGCTCTTCTTCCTGCCCATTCAGACCAGGTCAGCCAAACTTGCCATGCCTGTCCTGGGCTAGGACACACCCAGTCTTGACCTGGTCTCCAGCCCTACAAGACATGCCAATCTTGGCTCCCAGAAAGAGGTAGGATAGAGCTTACCCTTGGTGAATTCTCCTATAAGATCCATGTTCATTCTCAGCAGCGCTGGGATCAGCGCTGCTTTGAATGACTGATAGAAGATAGACAATTTTTTTTTCTTTTAGACTCCTAAGGAGAACGGAGGCTTCCGTTCTCCCTCCATCCAGTCCCATTTGGATTCTGCAGTGCTGGGATCAGCGCTGCAGTCTGAGGTTAAATTTTTTTTCTTTCGGGTCCATAAAGAGAATGGAGACTTCCGTTCTACTTTCATTCATTTTACTTAGATTCTACAGCGCTGGGATCAGCGCTGCAGCCCGAGGCTCTTCAAACCTCCCGGGGGGGGGGTGGGATTCTCATTCGGCTGAATCCTTTTTAAAGAGAGTAAGTGCGAGAAGCGATGCCTGAACAGACACTGCAGAATCGTAGAGGCGGAGGGCTCCTTTTCCTGCCGTTTCAAGCGACTGCCATTTTTTTCGACCCGGAAGGCTCCTTTCCTGCCGTTTTCAACCCGGAATGCTCCGGTCGTCTTTTTGGCTACCGGAAAGAGTTGTGGCAGCCGAGCAAGTTCCCGGCGGGTTTTTACTGAGACCCCCTTATTGGCTCCGTATCTTCAGCCTTCTGTTTTTCCCTCACAGGCCGATCGGGTGACCGCCATCTTGGACCGCAGCCTGTCCTGCAGCTGGGGCCATTTTCAGCCTATTCTCACGTGATCTTGATTCTATTCCATCCCCTCAGTTAAAGCAACCTAGGATTGTGTTGGGTTTTTAAGAGCTGGGGTCGTTCGGCCTTTCCGGCCCATGCTTACCAGGCCGGCCTGCATTATTACCAGCGCCCTGTGCCGCCACTATTTGTGCACGTGGTGTGCCATAGCCGCTGAGCTGCATTACTGGCACTCACTGGTGCAATTCATTAACCTGGCCACCCCTTAGTGGGCTAGATCCAACCCACCAGGCGAGCGTGCTGACACCTCGTCGTTACCAGAGCTGTACGTGGAAGCAGGTTTGCCGTAGCCGTAGACACAACTGGACCCAAATAGGGGGACAAACAGTCCGCCTCCCTCACCGACTGGGTGGCCAGGGGAGCAGGGCGGAATAAACTATTGCCTTGGCAACCCCCTGCTCCACCTGCTCAGCCAAATCGCCAACTGATTCCCTGCCAGAGCTCCCTCTCACCCCAGGATGGAGGACTCTACGGTGTCTCAACTCAAGAACACTGCCTCCCCATCTACTAGCCATAAAAGGCAGAAATCCTCCAATCAGGATGCGGCAGGCAGGATCAAAGCCAAGGCCCAACCATCTCTGGAAAGAAGCCTTGAAAAGTGGCAGAGAAACAGGCTAGCACAAGGCATCAGGGTTTGGAGAAGGAATTCTCCAAGGCGCAGAAGCAGGTCAGGGCAAAGGCGGAGCAGACAGAGGACGCGGACTTTGATCTCCCTTTGGGGCCCTCGACTTCTACTCAAGGGGTCTGGTTTCCAGAGGGGAGTCCCACCGCAAACCCTCTTCTGGGGTGGATCAAGTCCAAATGACCCACCAACCATCATTGCCACCACAGGTCTCACATTCAGTTCCAGAGGCCACTTTTACCTCCACAGTGGCTGGACTCAGGGTGGCTGAGCCCAAGGGCTCACCTTCTGAGGACCGTCTCCAAACCCTGATCACCCAGGTGGTGGACCGGGCACTTGCTGCTAGGTCTTACTACGTGCCCAGACCCGAGTCCGTGGCTTCCATGCCCCCATCCTTTCAGTTGGGTGCACCCGAGTACCAGGGTCCCTCTTCACCATCCTGATCCTCTCTCAGCAGAGCCTCATCTTCGTGGGAGGACCAACCTGACATGTCATGGTGGGAGGAGGAAGACCCTCCCCCAGACCCTCCACCATTTTGAGGTCTATTCAATCCGGCCCTTTTCCTGCCTCTGCTCTGCAGGGCCAGTACAACAGCCAACATAGGCCCTGACCAGACCCCTCAGTCAGATCCACCATCCAGCTCAGATTCGAACCTGGTGTTCTTCGAGCCCATTGTAACTCCGCACCATGTTCCTTGTCCAGCACTCTTTCGGAATGCGGTCCGGAAGCAATGGGTATCACCTGGCACCTTCCCCCCCCCGGGGGGAACAGACAGGAAACTGTTCAGCGCAGCGCCAGACCTGGCGGAGGACCTTAAGGTGTCAATGTTGGATGAACCCTTTGGTCCCCTCTTGTCCTCATCCACAGTGTCGGGGGATATGGCAGAGGCATAAAGGCTGAGGACAGGAGATGGGAACTGGCCTTCCGCAGGACTCACCAGGCGGCGGCATGGGTGGTTAGAGCTGCCACTTGTGCATCCTTCTTTGCCAGGATTTCCCTACTCTGGCTCCGTCAACTACAAGCTAGGCTTCCCCCGGAGGAGGTACATACCCAACAAGACCTGAGCAAGCTCATTGCAGCATTGGAGTATGTCTCAGATGTGACACTACATGCGGCTAGGTTCTCATCCAGATCCATAGCAGCCAACATCTCAGCACGAAGGATACTATGGCTAAAACATTGGCAAGCTGACCCAAAGTCCAAATGGGGTCTAGCCACACCCCCTATCAGGGTGGTCAGCTGTTTGGAGAGGCCCTGACTCCTTATTTGACCGAAAATAAGGACAAGTGGAAGGAGTTGGTCCACCTCAGCAAACGGGCCGACAGGCACGCTAACCCATACATGCACAGGCAGTCCTTTCAGCCAGGAATGGGCTCAAGTTCCATTTAGCCTCCCCGCCCCTTCACGGCCAGACAGGATCGCCCGGCTGACAGGACCAGCCCCAGCCCCAGACAACAATTCCAGAGCAAGCGGCCATTTTGAGGGGGGGTCGCCCTTATAGAAGATCCAAATGACTCCCAAGTTACCACCCCATAGGTGGCAGACTGGCGCTCTTGCCCACCACTACAGATTCCTGGGTCCGTCAGACCATTCAATACAGTCTATCCCTGGAATTCGTGTGCAGCCCCCCAGAGCACTTCATTCCTTGCCCCTATCAAAGAATCCTGTCAAAAATGGCCTCATGCAGGAGGCCATTTGACATCTTTTGGAGATAAGAGTCATAGAACCTGTGCCGGTCGGTCAACAGGGGCAGGGATTTTACTCCATCCTCTTCGTGGACGACTGGATGAGAATGTCGTCCAGATAACACTGGACACGCAGCAGTACCAATCGAAGATGTGCAGCCAGCACTGCCAGGACTTTAGTAAACACCCTTGGAGCTGGTGAAAGGCCGAAGGGAAGGGCTCTGTATTGGTAGTGATGGCCCGCGTAACAGAACCTGAGGAACTGCCGGTGGTCTGGGAGGATGAGGATGTGGAGATATGCTTCCGTGAGGTCTATGGACGCCAGGAAGTCTCCGTTCCTTATGCTGCCCAAGATGGACTGAAGAGTCTGCATCTTGAATTTTCGGTATGCAATATGGGAATTCAGACCTTTGAGGTCTAAAATTGCCCTCCACCCTCCCAAGGTTTTGGAGACCTTGTGAATCTCTCCAATTCTGCCCCATGGAGAATTCCCCCGGATCGTGTGTCTCTCAGCCAGGGAGCTCTGCAACACCCAGAACCCCAGTGGCTACAATTAGCCACCTGGCACTTGAATGCCGGATCCTGACACGGGAATCATACTCGCCCGGCATGATTCCATGATTCAGGCCTCCCGACGGCCGGCAACAAATCGAATCTATGAATCCACATGGGGGGACTTTTGCAATTGGTGTGAGAGGCGGCATCTAGCTATCTCGGACATGACTATCCTGAGCATCCTGGAATACTTACTCGAAGGTCTTGATAAGGGATTGGTACCTAACACCATCCACAGGCAGGTCGCAGTTCTGTCCACTCTACTTACCTGTGCCAATTTGGTTCCTTTGGCCCAGCATCCCAGGATATGCTCCTTTCTCAAGGGCGCTACCAACACAAAACCTCCCATAGTACATAGGTAAACCTCTTGGGAATTGCCACGGGTCCTATGGGCCCTCACCAAACTGCCATTTGAGCCTATCAGAACCTGTGCCCTGAGGTCCTTGTCCCTCAAGGTGGCTTTCTTGGTCGCCATCACATCGGCCAGGCGCATCTCTGAGCTCGCGGCACTGTTGGTCAGGGCGGATCTTTGTACCTTCCACCAAAACCGGGTGGTCCTTCATTTGGACCCTACCTTCATCCCGAAGGTCAACACCCCTTTTCATCGAGCACAGGAGATTGTTTTGCCGGATTTTTGCCCTAATCCGTCTCATGACTTGGAATGGCAGTGGCACGCACTGGACATCCGCAGGGTGTTGCGACACTGTATCGAGAGAATAGCGTCCTTTTGCAAGTCTGAAGCCCTCTTCGCCTCCTTTCACCAGGCCTCCATGGGGCAGAAGGTGTCTGCCTCAACATAGGCAGGTGGATCCAGGACTTGCATTGCAGAGGCGTACCAGTTGCATTCCCTGCCAGCTCCACGTCATGTCACAGCACATTCTACTCGCAGCGCTGCAACCTCTGCGGCATGGGCCACACAGGCTTCTATCGAGGAGGTTTGCAGGGCTGCGACATGGTCTTCGCCTTCCCCATTTGTGAGGCACTATAAGATAGACCAGTTTGCATCTGCGGACGCCTCCTTTGGAAGGAGGGTCCTTCAGCAGGTGGTTTCTGGGGACGTGGCTCCGGCCTTTTCTGTTTCCCCCTCATTGGGACAGTGAGACTTTGGTATGTCCCATTGGTAGATTCTCCATCTCCTGTGCTGGAGAAGGAGCGTTGTCTTACCTGAACGCCTTTTCTCAGCACGGAGATGGAGAATCACTCCTTCCCTATAAGGCCGTCAGGCCAATGTTAGGGGTCTGGGAGCCAACACGTTGGACTGTCGTCAGCTGCTTTCGCCCTTGTCAAGACTGGGTGTGTCCTAGCTTAGGACAGGCATGGCAAGTTTGACTGACCTGGTCTGAATGGGCAGGAAGACAGACCTAACCCATTGGTGGATTCTCCATCTCCGTGCTGAGAAAAGGCGTTCAGGTAAGACAACGTCCCTTCTATTTTGATCACTCATGCATGCGACTCCAGATTTTGTTTCAATAGCAGTGATAAAAACTATATGGGTAATGTTATTTGATGGTGTTCATGTATTGTATTTTAGAATCTTCCTGTCCTTGAAAATATGGATTACTATCAGTATGAATCACTCATACCCACTTCATACTTTTAAAGGCACTTCGAGAAACAGACTACCATGTCCCTTATTTTAATAGCTTGCAACCTAATCAAGCTATTACTTACACTGGCCTCATTCATATTTAATTCTGAACTTCAGATTAATACAATGAGCCCAGGTAAGGTGGAAAAACTTGCATGTCTTTTTAGCTACGTTCCATTGTGATTATGAAGAGGAAATTGTTCCTAGTTTTCAATAAACTTATTTTTATATTTGAACTGGGATAAAATATTTTCACTGTACTTTATGATTCTAGCTTGTTCAAATAAACTGGTGGGCTCATATATTAGATTATAAGCTATGTTATCACTTGATATGTGTATGAATCGAATAAACGAGTTACAACTAATAACAGGCTTGTCAGAAGATGAGAGAGTAGGTTTATTCAGTAGTAACAATTCAGAGTTATATCTGAACATAATGTTGCATTTAATAATCAGGATTTTTTTATATGAACATTTTTGTTTTACAAATTGTAGTACGTATAAATGCTATCAGCCACTGTTTAAATCAGTATTTTGCAGCTTTTTATCTTAACTATTATCCCAAACCTCCTTATTCTACTTTTTTTTAACTTTAGTTAAATCCATAGTTTATAGACCTCACTTACAGTGATACACATCTTCAATTTTGAATTATACATACCAGGTTCTTTCATAGACCTGGAAGTTTTCAGCAGGATTTTCTCTATATATTTTCTGTTTTCAGAAATAATAATTGCTGGGGATAAAAATCAGAAGTAGAAAAAGGGATCTGTTTATATTATAAAACTGAGCCCAACTTCTAGTATCTTCACAATTCTTCATGCGTTGTTTGTTTGTTTGTTTGTTTGTTTTTTGAGGGGAGGAGATACTATAGAAATGGTTTGCATTGCTGTCTTTGGATTATTTTTCAACTTCCTATTTATTTATAATGTTATATGTCTGTCCACCTTAAGCAATTCTGGGCTATTCACAATAACTTTCTAGTTCAGCCAGAAGTCCTGGAATTTGATGGTAATCTCCTCTCTAAATACTATCAAGATCAGAAGCTAATTATAAAGAAGCCAAATATGGCCAGGTGCTTTTATTTTCCAATATCATTCTACATCACATATCCCTACAAAAATCCTTTCTTCTTGATTTTGCTGTTTTCTTCTGAAGGTATCAATATAGACAATAGAACCTAAGTTGGCAAGTAGTTTTCAGGGATGATGTTTGTATTCATTCCTAATTCTATCAACCTTTTTGCAGCTACCCGTAAAATAAATGAAAGTCTAGGAAATAATGTTATTTTGTTATCTAATTGAAGTTTCTGATTTTTAAAGCTATATTTTTAGAATGCTTTTGGTGTCTTATCAAACCTAAATTTATTTTTGTGTTGTTACCATAATACAATTAAATGGTGACAACAGATTTTATCCAGACGAGGAAAGAACAGCTTAGAGAATGGAAAGAGGAAGGGCATGGGCTTTGGTAGAAATATGTTACATAAGCATAAATACACAAATGAAAAATTTACATTGTGGACAGCATAGGCCAGTGGTGGTAAGCCTATGGCATGCGTGCCAGAGGCAGCACTCGGAGTCCTCTCTGTGGGCATGGGCCATCGCCCCAGCCCCACCTCCCCCCACACCCCCTTTCTCACCAGCAGCCCCCTCCCAGGGGAGAGTCGCCCTCGGGCATGGCCCACATGGAGCAGTGCAGCCAAGCACATGACAGCAGGGACAAGACTCCACCCTCACGCCCCATCGCATGTAGATGATGCTGCAGGGCGCGAACAGAGGGCATGGCCGCCATGACGCTGCTGGGCCGCCTGGGCGATCTGCTACAGCGGGTCATGGAAATGGTGGGTGGTCCGGCGGGTGGGGTGGGGACGGAGCAGGGGCAGGGGCTGGGCGGTTTTTGGGCACTAGGTCTCTAAAAGGTTTGCCCTCACTGGCATATGCATACAGAGCCCAAGCTTGATTTTTGCCTAGTAAGAGAGCTAATCACAAAAATAATAAGAAAGAAGCATAATTCCTGTAAAAAAAAAGGTTGTAACAGCTGACAGGCCATAAAACACTAAGTGAGAACAACATAAAAGAGAAACCATCAGTCAATAAGATCAAGAGAAATCTGAATTACTACAGAATGCAAATATGTTCTGCAAAAGCAATATAAAAGCAAACATGGACCTCTTGAAGGATATTTCAAAGCACTAGCATTACTATTTTTTTGCATAATCTTTTATCATATTTCAAATGCTAGAGAAGCAGGAGGCAGGAGCTCAGATGATCAACTGAGTAACAGAAATGTTTTCTATATGGAAATAGGAGTTCCATGGTAGTTTTATTAGTGGAAACTTCTAAATTGCTAAAATCCTGTAGAAAGAGCCTTAGTTATAACTTTCCTATCACTCAGAAGTTTTATAAAGCAATAATTACTGGAAGAGAGAAGTTATTAATGGGTGAAAACAATCTTAATTCACTTTTTCCACCTTTGATGTTATAATCTGTGTTTGAAATATGACTTGAAAATGTATTTTATATGTGACATCTATGCATAAGCTCATCATACATGAGCTTATGTATGTAAGCTCAAGCACATACATAATTGCCTTTGGTGGTGTTGACTCTCTCCCTGTTCTTTTTTATAGCAACAGCAAGAGATGTTGGCAGCAAAGCGTCAACAAGAACTAGAGCAACAGCGTAAACGAGAACAACAGCGACAAGAAGAACTGGAGAAGCAGCGTCTGGAGCAGCAATTACTCATCTTACGCAACAAGGAGAAGAGCAAAGAAAGTAATAAATTTTAATTGCATTGCACTGCATTTATTGGAATGATATCCTGTTTGTATTTCAAGGACTGGAAGAAACAACTAGAGAGTGTTAGAGGATTATATTCTCCTATTCCCAAAATATCATATAGAGAAGCATATTTGAAAACAATCTGCATGGACCTAAACCCACTCAAATAATTAAAATTGTCCTCACAAGTATATTGGCAATATAAAGATGTAAATAAATTGTTGAATTTGGCTTTCAACCCAAGGTTAGACTTCTTTGTCATGGCACTTCCTTTCAGATTGTAGAATTTAAATATATATATATATATTTAAATGGAGAATCTTTGCAAATTAATTTTCAGATTCTTCATAAATCTGCAAACTTTGGGAGTTATTTTTTGAACAAAGATGAACAATCATTTTCCCTTTGAAGATTAAATGAGACAATGTATGGTGAGTTGAGCACCCATGGTTGTACATGTAGTCAATGTTGCATTGAAGCAGGCAGGTATAGTACCATACATAAATTCATTTCTGTACATATACTTTTTTTTTCACACTGGATGGACAGATTTACCACTTTTCTCCAGCATGACTAGGCTCTTTACAGTTTACCAACAGTTATCTGTGTCAACAGGAGCATGGGGATGGGTTGAATTGAGAGATCTCAATGGCAAACCTCAGGGGACATGCCCTGATTTGGGATTGTATAACATGTTTAAAGAAATAAAATTTGAGGCATTTCTGGATGTTATGCTGTGTCTGGCTTGGCTCTTCAATTGATGCTGTAACCTCCACCTCATAATAAATAAAGAATGATTAAAAAATTTCAGTAAATGTAGCTCTGTGATGGAATTCTTCAGTAATATGTGAAGGATGATGTGATTAAAATTCTTGCCAGTGTACTTAGGAAAAGTGGATTCTCCCCCACCCCCCCTTTTGTAAGCTTGATTGATGCTGGGTTTTAAAAATAGGTTGTTAGCCTGGAATACAAGATGAGGAAAGTAGTGTCCCTGAACACATTTCACTGGCATACTTGTGAGAATTGAAGGTCGCATATTTGCATAGCCCCAGGTTAGGGAAGGGAGATAACACCTCAACTTGCCTTTAATGTTTTCTACCAGTGTTTTTCTATAATTTTTAAAGGTGCTATTGCAAGCACTGAAGTGAAGCTGAAACTTCAAGAGTTCCTTCTCAGCAAGTCAAAAGAGCCAACTACAGTGGGTGGCTTGAATCATTCCCTCTCCCAGCATCCAAAATGCTGGTAAGTCTTTCCTTTGTCTTTAGGACAGGATTTCTCAGCCTTGGCAACCTTAACTTAAGCATGCTGGCTACGGAATTCTGGAAGTTGAAATCTACATATCTTAATGTTGCCAAGATTGAGAAACCCTACTCTAGGATTTTCATCTAAGACTGATTTAGGACAGGCTGTGCACAGAGTTGAGTTTCAGTTATGGAATAAATACTTCAGTCACAAACATGCAAGATCTACTGTATACAACCAGTGTGCAACTGATATTTGCTCCTGTATATCCAGCAGTAGAATAGGAATATGTCTTCATTTTCAAGGACTTAATTTTCTCTAAATTTAAATCTTCAGCAATAATTATATTTACATAATTACATTATGATGGGAAATAATTCATTCATTTATTTTGCTCAAAATAGCAATTTCACAGTTCCCTCACCAGTATGCCAGCTTGTGTGTTTCTGTGTGTGTATATGTTTGTGTCTGTGCATGCAAAAGCAAATTCTATTTTTGGATAATGAATCGTGGGGGAACTGGAAGCGTAAGACAGTTTCTCCTTCCTTTTCTGTTCACAACAATAGTACATCTTTGTCTAATTTGTATAGCATCTGGTCAAATCCATTTCTCAAGGAAACGGGCAGTTTTACTGGAAATATCACTAAATCCTTTCCAGTCTTACCCAGTTAAGCCTATACTTATTTTCATGCTTCTACTATCAAGTAGCTATCAGAATTTTTTCTTTGAATTTCTGCTTTACAGAAAAGGCCATAGAAAGAAGACTGAATTTGGTATAGTGGTCTAAGCTTTAATGACAAAGGGATACAATATGTTGCTCAATGAAATGGTATTAATATTGATCAAATAATCAGTTAAGTTTTGGGTTGAAGATCAGTATTACTATACTAAATCAGTGATCATTCTCCAGCCAAAAGGAGAAATGGAGAAGATAAAGATTACTGTGATCTTCCTTCCAATCTTCCCTTTTCCTTCATTCTTTACAAATTTAAGAATCATGGTACCATTTTCAACTCATACTGGTAGCGTTAATGAGCATTCTGGTATTACAGAATTCTTTCATCAAAGCTGAATGGAAAGGTAGAAGAATTTCAGGCTATACAGAAAAAAACAAGGATGAAGAAATGAATGATAACTGAATCCATCTGTACTAGTGGCCTTTGACTACTGAATATACTCGGGTGCCGTTTTCATTCAATGAAATTTAAAGAAATGTTAAATAACTATAAATTAAAAATGCAATCCAATACGAATGGAGAAAGCAGAAGGATACTTTCAGAAGAAGCAGAGGTAGTCTTTGCTTAGCTACCACAATTGTATGAGTAATTCCATTGCTAAGCGCAATGGTCACTGTAGAAAATCATTGGCTTATAATTTTACTTCCACATTCTTCATTATCTCTGTTGCAAAGTGCACAAATGACTATGTGATTGTGGGATGCTTCAACTCATAAATTTGAAGATTGATTACAAAGCTGTTTTTTTACACTGTTGGAAGTTCGAATGTTTGTTAAATGAAACTGTTAGTAAGTGAGGACTACTTGTATGCTAATTAGTGTACAAACAGCTATCTTGATTTAAATCTTGATGACTGTGGAATTATTGGTTTTTCTTTGTAAGCTACCCAGAGTCACCAAAGTGAGTTGGGCAGCTATATAAATTTTCTTAATAAATACATAAATCTGGACATATTTTTTCTGATTTGTGCAGGGGGGCTCATCATACCTCATTGGACCAGAGTTCCCCTCCCCAGACAGGCAGCCCGGGAACACCAGCGTCTTGCAAACTACCTTTACTTGGCACTTATGATAGCAGAGATGACTTTCCACTCCGGAAAACTGGTTAGTAAAGATCTATAGCTGAAGAATAAACAAAAGGGGAGAGGGTCAATTTGCGTGGCTTTTCTGCAACTTATATGTACTAACTTGTAGAGACAATGGACTGGTGCTGACAGAGCGAAGGAAAGAAAAATTGATTAAATATGATTAAATCAGATTACAAATGAGAAAGGAATATTAATTACAAGTATGTTATGAAATACTGCATTTTACAATGTGAAAAACCCAACTTCTGATTGAAAATCAAGCTCACATACTAAATCCTCATTCTGCTAAAATATTATGACATGAATTCTAAATTTACAATAGAGCACTGGATAAATGTACTATAAAGACTGGCTTCACAAACAGCCTATTTTTAGATGCAGTCATTGCCCCCTTGCAAGAAATCAGCTGTTTAGATGCTAATTGTGTAACATCTCAGCTGGTTTTTGCAAAAAAATTTTTTACAGTCAAACTATGTGAAAAAAAAAACAGCCCAGCAGCTAAGTAAAATCAGGACATTTTAGGAACATAGGAAGTTGCCTTATGCCAACTCTGACTGTTTGTCTTCCTAACCTAGTGACTGGCAGCATGTATCTAAGGATTTAAGTCAGTAAAGAATCTTGTTCATCACCTCTTCAACTTTTTGACTGGAGAAGCTATTAACTATATTAAGTGGTTCTCCCCATTGTTCTCCCCACCTCCAGTCTGTTAGGTGTATTTTGTGGTTATTCGAACCTTGCCAACTTCTTGGTTACAAGTAAAAAATATATAGTTTGAAAGAATTAAGATCTTGAAAAGGTGATGCAAAGAAACTGGCCAATGTCTGAGTTATAGTCTCTAAAACGATAGGATCTGAATAAAAGGTAGTAGTCTGTTTGGCATTGTCTGATTGAATATATACTTTCAAAGGACATGTAGAAATGGTGTTTAGCGAAACCATGGAATTTGCAGCTATCAGATGGTATGATGGTCACTAAGTTTTCAAAGGGGAGTGAACAAATTTATGAAAGATCAGCAGCTATCCATGGCTGCTAGTCCTAGTGGCTACTAATCCTAGTGGCTATTTATTACTTCCTTAATCCCAGATAGCTGCTAGCACTAGGGGAAGACAATAACTCTGCTGTCTTTGTTTATGAATGCATCTGCATAGCTATGGACGGACTAAATGGATCATAAGCTTGATCAAGCAGGACTCCACTTATGCTTTTATAAAGACATAGAAGCTGAATAGAAAAAAGTTGTCTATATAGAATATCTTCCAGATTTTATGGAGCAAAATAATCTAAATTGGTATCCTGGGTGGAGGTGGAGGGTTTTATCAGGCAGAAGAGAATAAATAAGTGAGAATAAGCTGCATCCACCTACACAGGCCCTATCAGTGCTGGATATCTGTGTTGCTAAAAAAGAATAATAATAATATGTCTTCTGCTCAGATTCTTCATTTCTTAATGGAGTCATCCTGAGTCCAGATATCATGGACTTTGACATTTAACTGTACTGGTTGGCATTTGGTAGAACTAGAAGACATTGTGTTGGGAATGAATGTTTTATTGTTATGTTTCAGAAATGCAGAATAAATATATTTATAAAAAAGCTCAGTCTTTCTTGAAGCAATATGATTGATCTGGTAAATGTAGATGCAGTTAGCTTCTTCTCCTCACCACAGTTTGCTTCCTTGCTTAAGTCTGTCTATTTCAGTAGAATACTGATCACCTTAATTTTCATTCTTGCCTCCCTCTTCCTTTCAGCCTCAGAACCCAATTTAAAAGTGCGCTCACGATTAAAACAGAAGGTGGCAGAGAGAAGAAGCAGTCCTCTGTTGCGGAGGAAAGATGGGACAGTCATCAGCACCTTCAAAAAACGAGCAATTGAAATCACAGGTAAGAGGACGTTAGCCCACGTGCAAGTATCATTTGCTTTTTTTAAAAAAAAATGGATGAAACATTTCGTTCCTCAGTCCTCTCCCCAAGTATATCAAGAAGGGAGAAAAAAGACTGATTAAAAACTAAAACTATATACTGGTATACTCTGTGTACTACAAAGTGGCTGATGAAACAGGATACTGGAGTCAAAACATTGCAATTGAAGAAGAAATTTGGCAAAATAGATAAAACAATCATTTGTTGAAATGTAATTGTAAAGCCATGTTTTCCTAAAGAAAAAACTATAGAGAGCCCTGTACAATTTTCCCTCACTTTCCTCTCTCTTTCCTGCTTGAAAGATGGAGCTTTCTGTTTTAAACTACATTCATTGATCAGTGATAGCTTAGCTGAGAGCACTCTGCTCAAATTATGTTGTGATCACATGAAACCATGTTTTTATTTTAAACATTAATTGGTGCGAAAGCTAGAATCAAATTTGAATTAATTTTTCAGATAATTCAAATATTTTTTGTTTGTTTGGCTAGTTCCACTTTATTTTTCTGCCATTTTTATTTTTCACTTTATGGATTTCTACAGGAATATTAGAGATATTAATGAGACTCAAAAACATTTATAAATTATAAATTATATTACTGTGTTATGCATCCAGTCCTTGGTCTCCCTGACAAACCTGCTATCAAATTCTAACATAACACTAACTAATACTAAGTAAATTTTATTACTTATACATAACTGCATTGTGAATTTGTATATGATTAGAATTTTAGTCAAAAGGGAGCACAATAACTCAGGCCAAAGAATATGAATGTTATGAGAATTATAGCATTTCTTTTTTAAAAACATGAAAGAGGAAGAAATGTCTGAATATTTTTAGTTTAATCCTGACCCAATAGTATGATAATATTATCAATAAAGTGATAATTATTCAAAGACTTCTTAAATAAATTGCAATCTAAGAGGAGGGATTGGTGAACCTAAGAGCAGATTGAAAAAGCTCAGGAATAAATAAATAAATAAATATGTGATGCATTCATTTTACATGTATCACTGATAATCAATACCTGGGAATACTCTGGAAAAGATAATCAAACAACGAATCAGCGAACACCTAGAGGCAAACAAACGCATTACTAAAAGCCAACATGGGTTTGTCAAAAACAGATCATGCCAGACAAATCTTATTGCATTCTTTAACCAAGTGACAAAATTAGTGGACCAGAGGAATGCTGTGGATATAATTTACTTGGACTTCAGTAAAGCATTTGATAAAGTAGATCACAACCTACTACTTGATAAGATAGAAAAATGTGGATTAGACAGCATCACCATCAGATGGATTCGTAGCTGGTTGACCAGCTGTACTCAGCGTGTGGTCTTCAATGGAACTGCGTCTACATGGAGGGAAGTGTACAGTGGGGTGCCCCAGGGCTCTGTTCTAGGCCCAGTGCTCTTCAATATCTTCATCAATGATTTGGGTGAGGGGATAGATGGGGAACTCATCAAACTTGCAGACGACACCAAATTGGCAGGAATAGCCAACACTCCAGAAGACAGGTTTAAGATACAAGAGGATCTGGACAGATTTGAACACTGGGCACTATCTAACAAAATGAAATTCAATGGTGAAAAAAATATGGTTCTACAATTAGGCAAGAAAAACCAAATGTACAGGTATAGTATAGGGGGTACCTTGCTCAATAGTAGCAACTATGAGAGGGATCTCAGAATCCTAATGGACAGTCTCTTAGATATGAGCTAGCAGTGTGCTACAGCTGCCGAAAAAAAACAACTCAGTGTTAGGCTACATTAACAGAGGGATAGAATCAAGATCATGTGAAGTATTAATAGCACTTTACAATGCCTTAGTAAGGCCACACTTGGAATACTGCATCCAGTTTTGGTCACCACAATGTAAAAAAGATGTTGAGACTCTAGAAAGAATACAGAGAAGAGCAACAAAGATGATTAGGGGACTGGAGGCTAAAATATATAAGCAACGGTTGCTGAATTGAGTATGTCTAGTTTAATGAAGAGAAGGACGAGGATGGACATGATAGCAGTGTTCCAATATCTTAGGGGCTCTTTCCTTTCCCTCTTTCTCTTTCTTTCTCTCTTTCCCCTCTTTCTCTTTCCTCTTTCTCTCTTTCCTCTAACTTTCTCTCTCTCTCCTTTCTCTTCTCTTTCCTCTCTCTTTCTCTCTCTTTCCTCTCTCTTTCTCTTCTCTTCCTTTCCTCTTTCTCTCTCTTTCCTCTCTCTTTCTCTTCTCTTCCTTTCCTCTTTCTCTCTTTCCTCTCTCTCTCTCTTTCTCTCTCTCTCCCTCTCCCTCCAGGTGAAGAGAGAGAGAGAGCGAAAGGCAGACAGTGCCAAACGGACAGAGAGGGGGAGCAGGACGGGTGGCAGCAGCTCCCAGTCACTCCCCCACCGCATCCTCAGATGAATGGGTGGGGAGGGGGAGCAGGACAGGAGGCAGCAGCTCCCAGCCGCCCCCCCATGTCCTCAGCCAAACAGGTGGGGAGGGGGAGCAGGATGAGAGGCAGCGCTCTCAGCCGCCACCCCGCCGTGTCCTCAGCTGAACAGGCGGGGAGGGGGAGGACAGGAGGCAGCAGCTCTGGTGGTGGCGGCGGCAGCTCCGGCGGCGTTGGCCACTGCAGCATGGTTGGGGTCCCCCCGCCCCCGCCACATCCTCAGCCACTTTGCCGTTGCAGGAGGAGGGTGTCAGGACTGGGTGCACCGTGGGCAGTTGTGCCGGCAATGGGGAATGCCGCCGCGGGGTCGAGGGGGGGTCCCAATCGCTGCCGGCCCCACCAGCCTCACAGCCCAAGGTCTCCTCCTGCAGCACTGAGGGCAGCGGTGCTGGCGGCTCCCCGAAAGTGGTCGAGGAAGACGCCACCAATGGGGCCAGGTGGTGGAGAGCCCTGCGGCATCCAGGCGAGCTTCATGCTTGACTGCTGCCCCACCCAGCCTGGGGAGACATGTGGCCAGCTCGGCTTCTTGGGGAACGATGCCCGCGCCGGCCGCTGCCCCAGCCATGACTGCGGCCTGGCCTGGGGAGACAAGTGGCCGGCTCGGCTTCCCGGGGAGCGATGCCCTCACCAGCCGCTGCCTCAGCCATGACTGCTGCCCGGCCCGGCCCAGGGAGACATATGGCCAGCTTGGCTTCCTGGGTAGCGATGCCTGCACTGGCTGCTGCCCCAGCCATGACTACCGCCCGGCCCGGCCTGGGGAGACATGTGGCCAGCTCGGCTTCTCGGGGAGCGATGCCCATGCTGGCTGCTGCCCCAGCCATGACTGCCGCCCGGCCCAGCCTAGGGAGACATGTGGCCGGCTCAGCTTCCCGGGGTGCGGTGCTCCCACTGGCCGCCGCACCAGCCATGACTGCCGTCTGGCCCGGGGAGACATGTGGCTGGCTTGGCTGCCCAGGGAGCGGCCCGGGGATGGCCCAGGAAGCGATGCCCCAACTGAGAGTGCCGCCCGGAGCAAGTAAGCCGGGGGGGCGCTACCTGCCCTGTAGCCACTTTGCAGCAGTGGACTCAGAGCCCCCTCCCCCCCGCCAATGACCCTCTGTCTCCAGCTCTGCTGCTGCTTGGTCAACGGTCGCGCCGGCTGGGCATCGGAGGGGCTGCTCTCCCTAGGGGCCACATTTGTGGAAGGGCTGGCTCGCTCAGTGGAGGCTCGGGAGGGCTGTTCCCAGAGGGGATCTTGGGGCTTCCCCACATGGCTCCCCAGCCACGTGCGCCTCAGATGGGGCCAGCCCGGGAAAGGGACTTCCTGGCCGCCCTTCTCCCAGGGGGTGGGGCACCCGGGCGCAGGGTCATTCAGGAGCCCTGCGAGGGGGCAAGTCCACATGAGAGACAGAGAGAAAGAGAGAGAAAGTGCCTCTCTCTCTCCTTGTCTCTCTCTGAAAATGGGGGGAGGCTCTGGAGCCGCAGGGGATGGCTCAAAGAGCCACATGCGGCTCCGGAGCCACGGGTTGCCGACCCGTGGTATAGGGTTTCCTGCCTGAGCGGGGGGTTGGACTAGATGATCTCCAAGATCCCTTTCAACTTTATTATTGTTATTATTATTATTATTATTTAAATAGTAGTAATTTATTGGATGGCCATTTAATTTGTAGAAGTTATAGAACAACACTCTGAAGAGATTTTTATTTTAATTGGGGAAAGGAGTATAGAAAGTTGACATTTGAGCTCTTAGCAACCTCAGGCTCCTTCTGGGAAACTAGAGTTCTCTTTGTTTCATGTCGGTATTTATAATTAATGTAGAAAGATGAATTTGAAATGTCAAAAACAAAGCTAGGAGCATTCATTTCTGTGTGGTGGAATCATGCATTGCATCCTTCTCTTTTTTATCAATTCTGATAAACAAGGAAATCTAAACATTTTGATTAGAAAATCACAAAGGGAGGTAATAGTTTACAGATTGATATGGTTTCAGGAAACTATGTGGTAAATAGCCACCTGCAAGCTTCTCAGTTATTAGTGAAAAGAAGTATTTCCTCACCAGTTCATTGAAAAACTGTTAGAAAGAAACTAAGAATATCTCCAACTAAATGTATACATATTCAGGGAAAATTGGGAATCATTAATCACTGAAATTCTTTAATGATATCCTTTCATTTCAGTAAATCTTGTAAAAGAAGACTGAGTGTATATCATTTGTAATAAGTGTTTTCAGTTGAGACAGCTGTTCAGTTAATAGCCCTGTGAACTAAAAACATGGAAATGCTAGGGATTTTTTTTTACGCAGCTTGTGTAAATTGTATGTTGTGTAACATGATATTCCTTTATTGCATGTTAACATTCTTTGGTGCTTTGTTCTGTTAGAAAGGAAAACCAAACCAACAACTGAATTTTATCTTTTTAACATATATTTTTCCAATATTTCTTTGCTACCGTGTGAACTGAAACTTAATTCTGCTTCAAAATAAAAAGGGAAATTTTCAGTAGCCTACTTGGGCACAAGAGCATCTTAATTCAGTGGAGAACTAACTTGGCAATTTCCTCCCCCCCCCACCCCCCAAAAAAACTTTCATTGCAGTGTCTTCAATGTGCAGCAGTGCTCCTGGATCTGGCCCAAGTTCCCCAAATAGTTCCAACAGCACCATCACAGAAAATGGGCTTACTGGTTCAGTGCCTAATATACATTCTGAGGTAAGTCTAGTGAAAGAGTATTGCTACTTGCTATGATATGTGCTTTGTCTCTTTCCTTGTCTACATATACATATTTAGCCCAGTATTTGTTGCTTTGAACAATAGTTGGGTTTGGGGCAAACAGACCAGGGCTCAGATGGCTGCGCTTATCTGGGCTCTCCAGTAGACTTGGCCTGTCACTATTTTAGCTTCACAAATTAAATGTGAGATAGCAATGGGATAAAACATCTCTTACTTGCTTTCCAAGCGTATACATATGCTCTCTCTCTCTCTTTATGAATGTGCACATAGTGTATGTGTTTAATTTTTATTGAATAATTTTAACAAGATAAAAACAGTACAAATATTTGAAACAAAGAAAATAGAAAAAGAAATAGAAAAGAAAAAATATGAAGAAGCAGCTTCAATCTTTTTAAGTTATAAATCAGTGGTTCTCAACCTGTGGGTCGGGACCCCATTTGGGGTCGAATGACCATTTCACAGGGGTCGCCAAACAAGGCTGTCTGCCATTTTTCCCCCTTTTCTTTGGCCACGCCCTTGGCACCCGGTGATGTATAAGTGGTTGGGGGTCAACATAGGGAACTGTATTATGGGGTCGCGGCATTAGAAAGGTTCAGAACCACTGTTATAAATGAATTTATATTTTATTCTCTGTCTAATGTTACATTATAATTTCCTTCTTGCTATAGTCCACCCATACCAATCCTCAAACCCATAAATCACAAATTCATTTTTTTCTTTTTTTCATTAAAATGCATATAAGGATTTTTCAGTTATTGATAAATATAATTATTGATCTTTAATCAAAAAAGTTAAATTTACCATCTTCACTAATTCGGTCTTCACCAACCATCCCTTTGCTGTGGGTATTTCAGAGCATTTCTATTTTCGTGCATGTAATAGTCTTGCAGTAGTAATTATATATAAAAATAATCCTCTATGGCTCTTTTCTACTTGACTGTCAGTTAATCCTAGCAAGAAAAGTTCTGATTTCAGTTCAACACAACGTACATGTTGTTGTGTTCTGATTTCAGTTCAACACAACATTCAATACAACATACATTTTCACATGTTCAGTTCAACACAATATATATGTTCACTTTAAAGCCAGGAATACACTAAGGCAGAAGCTTGTCCAGCCCAAGGAAAAAACATCCAGACACAAACAGCAATGTGATATAGGCAGTGCAATATATCAGGGATATATATGCAGATCTGTACATTGATAAAACAAAACAACCACTTCACTAGCACATGGCACAACATAAGATACTGATGGCGAACCTTTTAGAGACAGAGTGTCCAAACAGCAACCCAAAATCCACTTATTTATTGTAAAGTGCCAGGGCCACATCAGCATTGTGGTGCCCTCGGGGGGGAGGGCAAGGAGGCATCTCTGAGTGCTGCCTCTGGCATGCAAAAACCAGGGGTGCAAAAATGGGCCACCGAGCTGCAGGGTGCAAAAATGGCCGCCACCATGTCACAGGGTGCAGATACAAGGCACTGCACTACGCAAGAACAGGACAGGGCTAGTGAATATCATGCAGGAACCAGCCCCGCTCCATTTGCAGTGTGTGCGTGCTCGCGGCCCTGTGTGCACATGCCCGCATGTAAAATGCTTCCCCCTCCCTTTTCTTCCAGTCCACCAATCAACAATGGTTGGTGACCTCTGCTCTACCACCTCTACTCGAGCTTGCTAGTCGGCCGCTTCACCTCCTTTGTGCTGGATGGGGCTCCTGCTCTGTGTGGCGGTGGCAGCCTGATGGACCTGCTGCTGGCAGCAGTGGCGCATGTGCCAACAGAGAGGGCTCTGATTGCCGCCTCTGGCACGCATGCCATAGGTTTGCCGCCACTGACATAGGAGAACAAACCCATCAGGACAAGATTCAGCAGTTCATCTGCATTTGAAAAACACTCTTTTAAAGACAGCAAAGTCCACATTTTGGATAGAGAGGACCATTGGTTTGAAAGAGGATTAGAATTAAATACCTCTTCCTCAACAGAGGAGGGGGAATAAGACACTATCTCCAGTTTATAATGCAGCCCTTGCAGCAGTTCCAAGAAAATTCAACAACCAATTGCACCCTGATTCAGGTGACCCTGAGGGCACAGACAAATCCCCAAGTGGCCTCAACAGCTCTCAGAGAATGCTAATGACCGGATAACTACAAAGAAATGCAATCCTTCCACCTCCCCCCATCCTATGAGAACCTATCCTTCCCTTCTCCCACCATCCTATCTCAACTCTTAGTACCTATCTTTCCATTCCCCTCACCACCAGAACTGATGAAGCTCCTAGGATGAGAAATGAAACATTTTCTTCTTCTTCCTCAAGGAAAAAACAGTCCAGTTTCCTTTTGAAGAAAAAGGGACCTTTGAGTTTACAATTCTTTGAATTATTATATGTATTTGACTCTAGAAATTTCAGACTTTTTTTACAAATCCACCACACATAATAAAATGACCGTTCATTTTCAATAAATTTGAAGTAACTTTATACATTCCAGACAATTTTTCTTGAAGTCATATCTACAGTATATTTCATTAAAATTTTCTTTTAGGTAATAACATAATAGAAATTTCTCAATTAACCACTATGAATGGGCAGGCTGGCTGAGAGTAGCTCACACCTTGGGCTGATGGTGCCCTGCTTCTTCCCAGCTAGCCCATCTAGCTTGGCAAACAGCAGCAATAAAAGCCTTGCAGCAAAGCATCTGAGTGTGGTGGTACAAGGATGGTCATGTTTGTTATGATGGAGCGGTTGGCATTGAAGGATTCTGGGAATAAGAAGGGTTGTAGGTTTTGCTATTCTGTATAGGAAATTGGAAACAACCTGAAGTTAAAGAGAACTATAATTTATTCCTGATAATAAAGAGCAGGAGCAGCAGTAGACCTGGGAAGAGTGAGATAGCAAACTAGGACTACTATCCAATGGTCTACTGGTGTGTGGATTATCTAAAGGCCAGAGAGGCTGGAGTGGGCCCTGAATTGGATATAAACAAAAGTTCCTAGAGCAACGTGGTGGCAGAGTGGGATATCCAAAACACAGTGCAATGACCTAAAGCAAAGTGGGATATCTAACAGAGATATCCAATTGAAAGGGGCAACTACAAGGGGTGCTGGCTGATGCAGTGATCCAGAATATCATGCATGAAAAACAATTGTTGAAAGAGGGCAATAGTAATAGACTTATATACCGCTGCATAGTGCTTTACAGCCCTCTTTAAGTGGTTTACAGAGTCAGAATATTGCTCACAAAATCTGAGCCCTCATTTTACTGACCTCGGAAGAATGGAAGGCTGAATCAACTTTGACTCATTCAGAATCAAAGTCCTGGAGTGAGCAATGAATTAGCCTGCAATACTGCATTCTAATCACTGCACCACCACGGCTCTTAAAAGAAAGGAGCTTTGCCCTTGCAGAAATTAGACATCATGCTGGCTGATGAAACCAGACCCAATGCCACAGCATATACTAAACACACTAATGTGGGTCAAATAGAAAGGGCAGTTTCTCCAGTTGAACAGACTGGAAGAGAACAGAAGCAGGTGCCCACCCTAAACGTAAGTCAAAGCAGGAAGGCCAACCTGAAATGGGATCAGGCCCAGATATGTGAGCCAATATAGCCCCAGAACTGATAAGGCAGCAACAAGAGGAAAGGCTGAGACTCATTAGAAAAGATGAAGAAGAATGGCAAATTCACACATTGACTATTTCTCTTCAACAAAAGCTTTTAATGTGATAGGATGTCTGTTGAACAAAAACATTGCTTTTACTCTCTTTTCCAAGAGAACATGTGATTCTATGCAGTATTTATATGGACAGTGCCAGGTTTCTTGTAACAACCTGAAAACTCCCTGAAGAGAGAAATGGTTTTGTCTGTAAAAAGCAAAGCTAGATATTTTCTTCTGATTTTCACTGAGCATTTGTCCTGTTTCTGTGGGGAAAATTCTGTGGGTATTTCCATTCTCTCACTTTTTTCCCCTTGACTTCTTCTGGACTGCACTGGGCTGGGCTGGAGTGAGCTGCAGTGCAGAAGAACCTATCATTACTTTCTACATGACAGTCCCTTCTCCCAGCACTTCTGAAGAGTGTTTTCCCATTGTTACAAAACAAAACACCACCTGGTGGACAAATCTGCTTTTGGACATTGAAAAGAACAATATCATTGTTCCAAGCTCCTATTTCTTGCTTGAAATACACTTATAATATCATCATTATCTAGGCCTATTAGGGAGATTTAAAAAAAATACGAGAAATTTAATTATTTAAATATCTAACATTATCTTGAGCCAGGAACAGTCCAGACAGCAAATCTATGTGGGAATATTGCATTGCAATTATACAGTTAATGTATACTGTACATTTTGAAACAGAGTAAATGTATGTCTATATATATATATATATATTTGTGCACAAACATATGCAAGAAAGGCTTTGATTCTATCTTACATCAAATTAAAATATATGATTGTAATTTTAACTTTAAAATGACACCATCATTTACTACCAGTGTATAATTCACTTTACAGTGGTAAAGTGTTTGTAGCACCCAAGGAAAAAGAAAAAATCTACAGTGTTAGTGGCAGATACTATACAACCATGCCAACTGTTGCAGTAGAGAAGAGATATAAGGGTGAAAGAAGATGGAGTCAGCCACAACTGCCTTAGTTGCATCTTTGATAGTTGTTCAGCCCAGCTGATAAGATTTTAAAATCTAATACTAGCAGAGAGGTAGTAATCTTCTATGATAAGTTTATAACATACTTTTGAAACAATTATTCTTATCTGCTGGAATCATATCATTACTGATGCAGTTGTATGAATAATCCAAGTAGACTAATTTGGTGGTATCTATTGATGCAGAACGAGGATGTAGACAAAATATTTGGAGGAATATAACGTCTTCTTTTATTTGTCTAAAGGATTAAAAGCAAAAGAGAAAGCAATGAATATTTATTTACGAATTCAGAGTCCCAGCTGCCTTGAAATGCAGCTGTATGGCTGTATATGGCTTAGAGATTCAATCCAGTCCAGTTTTGGCACATAATTTAATTTCCTTTGTGGGTAAAGTTTCTCTGAAAAGAATTGGGGAGTTTTAATCTTTGTTTTCTTGATGACTTTTGATATCAGAACTCACAACTTTAATTTCTTATTGAGCTAATTTTAGATTATCAAGCATATGTAAATCTGTTCTGATTAGTAGAGAATAATTGAAAAGGAAATGCTTATACCAGTCTTATTAATTCTGCCTGGCTAGATGTATTACACTATAAATCCCATAATTCCTGGCCAGCATAGCTCCAGATTTCCAGATGGTATGTTAACTGACTATTATTCAGGGACATTGATCCCTCAGCTGTTTATTATTTTGTTTCTTGGATATAATATATATAAAATAAGAAAATAATTATTTTTGGTTTTTACAGTATATCCCAGGATCTCTGCTCTGTCTTGCCTTGTTAATGAGGTCATATTAAAGAGTTGGGAGAATAACAAGGTTTTTTTCTTCCTGCTATATATTACATATTCTTATTTATCTCTGTTATCTTATCTACTGCTCCCTCTTGTTCCTAATCCTTTTTTTCCTTTTATATAGATGTTGCCCCAACACCAAGCTGTTAATGTGGATGGATCAGCTAACCAACTCAGTCTATACACTTCTCCATCATTGCCCAATATCTCCTTAGGACTCCAGGCAACTGTCACAGTCACAAATTCACACCTCAATGTGAGTACGGCTGCAAGAGATTTGCTCCAATATTTTTCAAATTAAAATTTTAAACATAATCAAAATGAAAGTTTAAAATGTATCAAGATTTTAATCATTTATTCAGTCATTTCCCCTAATTAACATTTTAAATTAACAATGAAGGGAAAGGAAAAAAAAATGTTTCAAATCAGTGAAGTTTCTGGAGCTTGAGTTTTCCTATTGCTGCTGCAATAGTTCTTGTTCATAAAATCACTATAATTACAATTAGTACATATGGAGCTTTACAAAAAGTAGAATGGAACTCTACTTCCAATATGAAGTAAGTACAAGGCAAATGGCAGAAGCAGAGAGATCAAATAGGGGGAGATAATGGATCGGATTAACTATAGATGTGGCTGGGAATTTAAATTGGGTATCCAGTGATATCTTAATGAGGCTAAAAATATCCAAAGACATTATTTCCATACCTGGACCTTCTTCAACATCATGTTTTCCTAAACTTACTGCAAGGTGTAGACCTTTCCAGAGCTCTGCAGAATCTGGTTAATATTTTTGATGAATTTATGGGATATAATAGGAAGGGTGTAGTTTTCTATATATTTCTTCATTAAACTCATCTCGTCCTTCCATTTATTGAACATCTAGAATGATTATAGTAATGCACACTAAAAGATGAAACATTCATAGTATTAATCAGGTTAAGACAGGAATGTGGATTTTGTAGCTCCAAGATATTCCTGGACTTCAAGAACTCTTCACTATCTCAACGAGAATCATAAACTTTGCCCAGTCCTCATTTCTTAATCACTTTTGGAACTAATTAATTTATAGCTAAAGATATTTTTTTTCTTTGTGGCAGGATAATATTCCACTTGGTGGGTTATCATTTTTTCTGGATTACTAAGGAATAAAGAGAAAAAAGTTTTAAAGACTTATAAGAACTTCTGGCAAAAAGATTAATAAGGAGATGATGTAAGAAAGTTTAAAATGGATGAAGGGGACAGTGAGTGTGTATTTTGCAGTGAAAATGCTTTTGAATGCTATAAAGGAAATTAGAAGCCACTTTGTTTCTTTTTCTTTCTTTGCTTTTGCACTTTTACCTCTTAATTTCATATTTTTTCATTTTTTCCTACTTTATATTTTACTTTATTGTATCTCCCATCTGGACCTACGAGATCTAAAAGCCCTCTTTGTCTCTCTTTCCATTAGGCCTCCCCAAATCTAACCACACAGCAAGAAGCAGAGCGCCAGAGCATCCAGTCATTGCGCCAGGGAGGTGCCTTGACAAGCAAGTTCCTCAGCATGTCATCTATTCCCAGTTGCCTTCTGGGGGTTGCTCTTGAGGGAGAGACCAATAATCATGGGCACGCTTCCTTGCTTCAACATGTCCTGCTTTTGGAACAGGCTCGACAACAAAATACACTAATTGCTGGTGAGCAGGTCAAGATGTGATTTAACATAGTGTGTCCACAAGGGCTGGGCATGGCATAGAAAATGTTGCTTGGAAGCAGCTGAGAAACAAGGGGGAATGGAGTAGCTGGTAAACATTCAATTGAAATCAATAACATTTTTTTATCCTGCCTTAATTTTTTATAAATAATTCAAGATGATGAACATTCCTAATACTCCTTCGTCCTCCTATTTTCTTCACAACAACAACCCTGTGAAGTTAGTTATGCTAAGAGACAATCTGAACGAGTGGCCCAAAGTCACTCAGGTGGCTTTCATACATAAGGGAGAACTAGATTTTATAGTCTCCCTGTTTTAGCCTGGTGCCCTAACCACTAGACCTAACTGTCTGTCATTATCCTAATCTATCTTGGGCAATGCTGATAATTAACTAAATGTGTATCCATGATGACTTCTTAGCTGCCAGAGGCAGCTCACTTATGAGGCATTTTATTCCTTTTTATTGGTTGTTCTCAGCAAAAGGGTACTACATAATTCTTCTGAAGCAGAATCATTTTAATGGGCTGCTGGTCAAAATGAGTAATTTCTGCTAAAGAGTGAAATCGGGAATCAAACATTGAAAGTGATTATTTCTGGCAAGAGATCAAAAGTGCACAAAGAGGACAGGAAATAGAACAAATATACTCCTCTGAATATCTGGAATATATTTCAGAAACAAAGTACTTCAGGATACCACAATCGGCACATTAACATAGCAGTGTCTAATATAATACAATCAAGATGTTTTTTTACCAAGGGCCTGCAGTCGATGTAGCCCTATTATTGAAGGGCTGAGGTCTGGAGAACAAGCAATCACAAGGTTTTTTTTTTTTTTATTGAATTTTTTCAGAAATTTTACAGATAAACATCCACCCCCCCCCTCCCAAACCACCCCACCCTCCCCCCCCCGACTTCCCAGAACTGAATATAGGATTATTTAACAAATTTTAAAAATAACGTTTACAATTTATAAAATAATTAATAATAATAATAAAAATCGTAATCATAATATATATAATAATAATATACATAACATAAGCTTTAAAGTGAATAATATATACTAAAAAAAAAAGAGGAAAAAAGGAAAAAGAAAAAAGAGAGAGAAAGAAAAAAAGAAAAAGGTAGACGAAAAATAAAACATATATAAAAAAGTATATGAATAATAATACATAAAGCGTAAAAAAAAAGAAGAAAGAAAGAAAAAAAAAAAACAATCATTACAAGTTATAGAAAAGCTAAATAATATTTTTCCATATCCAAATTATGTTGTATAAAATTTATCCATTTTTCCCATACCGCAAAAAATTTCTCTTGAGATTGCTCCTTTAAAAAAGCCGAAATCTTTGCCATTTCTGCCAAATACGAAACTTTATAAAACCACTCTTGTAAAGTAGGCAAGGATTCCTTCTTCCAATATTGTCCTATTAACAGCCTAGCGGCTGTAATCAAATTTAACATCAATATAACCTCCTTAGCATCACAATCAATAACGATACCTAATAAAAATAATTGCGGAGTAAATTTTACCCTCTTTCTAAAAATTCTTTGAATATTCCACCATATCTTAATCCAAAAAGCTTTTATATGCTTACACGTCCACCAGATATGATAATAAGTAGCATCCAAGTATCCACATCTCCAGCATTTCGGCTGTAAATTAGGGTACATAATGGACATTTTCTTTGGATCAAGGTGCCATCTATAAAACATCTTATAAAAATTCTCTCTTAAATTTTGCGCTTGTGTGAATTTAACATTTCTTATCCAAATAAGTTCCCAAGTATCCATTGAAATCGATTCACCAATATTCTGTGCCCATTTAATCATACAATCTTTAACTAATTCAGATTCTGAATCCAATTCCACTAAAACCCCATAAACTCTCTTTATATGGGTTGGCCTTTGATCTCTTACTTGTTTTAGAAGAATTTCATCTTCTCTGAGCCAGCCCATTTTACAATCCATCTTCCATCTATCCACTATTTGTCTATATTGGAACCATGAATAAATTAGATTTTCATGTGTTAATTCTTCCAAAGATTTTAACTGCCAGTCTTGGCCATCCCATCTAAGTAACTGTGCATAAGAGACCATATCCATATTAACCCCTTTCCTTATGCCTTCTATGGCATGCCGAGGTATAGCCCATAATGGTATTTTAAAATCACATTTATAATACTTCCTCCATACTCTAAGCAAAGAGATTCTTATAATATGAGACTTAAAAACCCAATCCACTTTTTTATTAAATATTAAATAGGCATGCCATCCAAAAAGTAAGTCCCAACCTTCCAAATGAAGTATTTCTATATTTGTTAAATTCACCCAATCGCTGATCAATGTTAATACTACAGCATCATAATACAATTTCATATTTGGTACCTTGAGTCCGCCTCTCTCACGAAAATCTTGCATTATTTTAAGTTTCACCCTTGGTTTTTTCCCTGCCCAAACAAATTTATTAATACCTTTTTGCCATTCATCTAAATTACGATCACTCTTTAAAATAGGTAACATTTGAAACAGAAAAATAAACTTTGGCAGGACATTCATTTTAATAACTGCAATTCTACCCATAAGGGATAACTGTAAATTGTTCCAATTTTTTAAATCCTTCTGTACCTCCGTCCACAGCTTTTCATAATTATTTTTATACAATTTTGCATTGGAAGCAGATAATATAACCCCCAAATATTTTACCTTATCAACAATTTCAAAGTCTGTTAACTTAACTAGAACCTGTTTATCACCATTAGTCATATTTTTAGCTAATATTTTAGTCTTATTATTATTAATTTTAAAACCAGAAACACGTCCATATTGTTGGATCAATTGTAATAATTTTACCACCGAACAAGTAGGTTGAGACAAAGTAACAACCAAGTCATCTGCAAAGGCTCTTAATTTATATTCTTTTTTATTAATTTCTATTCCTTTTATTTCTTGAGACTCCCGAATTTTAATCAACAAAATTTCCAATGTTAAAACGAACAATAACGGAGATAACGGGCATCCCTGTCTTGTACCTTTTTCTATTACAAAAGCCTCTGACAAACCCCCATTTACAATAAGTTGAGCAGTCTGTTTTTGATATATATTAGATAATACTTGTAATATATTTTGTCCAAAATTCATCTCCTTAATTAAACATAACATAAACTGCCAATTCACTTGGTCAAAGGCTTTTTCAGCATCCAAAAATATCAGGCCTGCAGAGACTTGGTTATTCTTTTCTAAATACTCTAATAAGTTAATGATTTGTCTGACATTATTTTTCATATACCTTCCAGTTATAAAACCCGATTGATCCTTATGTATAAGCTGCTGCAAGATCCCCATAAGCCTGTTGGCTAAAATTTTTGCAAAAATTTTATAATCCACATTTAAAAGAGATATAGGCCTATAATTTTTAGGCAATGTAAGATCTTGATTGTCTTTTGGAATCAGTGATATAAATGCATTACGCCAAGATGGAGGGATCTCTAACCCCTGTAATAAGTTATTAAACAATTCACACAACGGTTGAGTCATCTCTTCTACTAGAGTTTTATAATAAATAGATGTCAACCCATCCGTACCCGGCGCTTTGCCCAATTTCAATTGTTTAATAGCTGTAACAATTTCTTCCTTAGTAATTAAACCATTAATCTCTTTTTCCTGATCTTCTGTTAATTTAGAAAAATTAACTTTACCTAAATAATTGTTTATATCTGTAGTTTGAATATTAGTACTCTTGTATAATTTTTGGTAGTATTCTAAAAAAGATTTCTTAATCAATTCTTTCTGATAAACCAATTTACCATTATAATTTATTTTATCTATATTCCTCTGTTTCTGTTTCTTTCTTAACTGATAAGCCAACCATCTCCCTGGTTTATTAGCATTACAAAATGTATTTTGTTTCATAAATAGTAAATTGGTTGCAGCTTGATCAGCCATCAACATGTTAAATTGTGTTTTTAACAGTTTTATAGCTCCTTTCACCTTTTCATCTAAAGGATTTGAAATTAGGAGTTTCTCTTTTAATTTAATCTCCTCTTCTAAATCTTTACGTTTCTGAATCTGTTTCTGTCTATGCAAGTTATTCATTTTTATCAAAATACCACGCATAAAAGCTTTACTTGCATCCCACACCATTGACATTGATGTTCCCTTATTCATATTTAAAGCAAAATATTCCTTTAAACATTCCTTTAGTTTGTGGACATTTTTTTCTTGTTTAAATAAATTCTCATTCACCCTCCAGGATCTCCTGTCTTCTTTCTCAGCAAACAGTTCCATCCAAACTGGACTATGATCAGACAATGTCCTAGGAAAAATTTTTACATTCTTCACCCTGTTGTATAAATCTGTTGTGATCAAAAAAAAATCAATTCTTGAGAAAGATTGGTGTCTATCTGAGAAGAAGGTAAAGTCCCTTTCTTCTTGGTTACGTTCACGCCAATAGTCTCTCAATTCCCAATCTTCTTTCATGTCAAAGAAGGCTTTAGGTAGTTTAGCCTGTTTAAAAAAAGTAGAAGAGCCTTTTTTGTCCTTTTGTATATCTAAGACACCATTCCAGTCTCCCATTAAAATCACAGATCTATAGTCCAACAAGGTTATTTTCTGATGTAGCAACCTGTAGAATTGCTCCTGTTGCTGGTTTGGTGCATACAGCCCCACAATAAGAATTTTCTTGCCATATAAACCAAGTTCAAGCATAACATATCTTCCATGAGGATCTGATTCTAACAGGATAGCAGATAAATTCTGCTTAACATAAATTACCACACCCCCTTTTTTCCCAGGGGCGGGAGATACAAAATGAGATCCCAAACGAGGATTGTTTAAGTATTTTTGGTCTTTAGATGTAATATGAGTTTCTTGCAAGCAGATAATATCATTGTTGTGTTGCTTTAAATAATGGTAGATTTTTTTTCTCTTTTGAGGAATATTTAATCCATTAACATTCCAGGTCAGGAGCTTTGCCATCTCCCTTGGCCTTGAGCCTGGAGAAGATCCCCTCAAATTCTGCTACTGAAGAGTATGTTGCAGAGCTTTTGGGTCTTGCTCCTCCCACCGGCATTGAGACAATTTGCTGAGTAGATTCTTTAATTTCTTTTTCTTTTTTCTGTTGTTCTTTTTCTTTACGTTTATGTGCTGCACGGGTCATTCTCTGTTCTTTAACCTCTGCTTGAGACATCCATACCACCTGTCCAGCAGTCGTTGCACCTGTACCTTCAGGTTTCTGTTCCATCTCTTTATCACTCAGGACTTTGTGCATCATGGGCAAAGGTGAGCCTGCACCCAGGACTGTTTTGTAAAATTCCTTAGCTTTAACAACTGTGTTAAGTCTATAACGTGTCCCCGCATGGCTCAAAACAATACCCATCGGAATCTCCCATCTAAATGGCATCAGTCTTGCTTTAAGTTCATTTGCTAGAAAAGCAAAATCTTTTCTGCTTCTTAAAATTTTAGGTGGAATTTCCTTTAAAATAATAATATCTTGGGCAGCAATCTGAAATCTTTTATTGTAAAAAATTTGCAGAATCTGATTTCTCAAAGACTTCTTAGCAAAATATATCACCACATCTCTAGGCAGATTCTTCTGTTTTGCAATCCAAGAATTAACTCTATAAATTCTTTCCACTTCCCCACGTAACTCATCTTTATCTATATTCAAAATAACAGCCAAGTCATTAATCACCATTTCCATCAAGTCTTGGGTTTTATCTTCTTTCAGGCCTCTTATTCTCAAAGCATATTCCATCTGTCTGTACTGGAACATGAGAATATCATCTTGTGAAGTTTCCACTTTTTTCTGCATATCTTGGAATTTATAATCCAAAAGTTCTACTGTTTCTTCAATTTCCTCCACTCTAGAATCCAGCTTCACGACCACTGAGGCCACTCCAGATAAAGCTAAAAGTATGTCATCCCTCAAAATAGTATTATTTTGTTCTAAAAGCTCCTTCATCTCTTTCTTCATTTCTTCCTTGCTTTCAGATTTATTCTGTTCCAAAAGTTGCTTCATTTCCTCCCTAAACTGTGATACAGCATTTACCATTATTTCTTTAATGTCTTGTGCTGATGTGCCAGATGGGGGAGGTGAAGGTGGAGTAGTTTTAGGTTGCTGCACTGAGGGTATTATTTTAAGTTGTTGTTGCACAGTAGAAGTAGCAGGAGAAGAAGTTACCTTAGGAGCTGTAGTAACTGGTTGCCGTTTTGAAGCCATTTTAATTTATCTTTCTTTCTTCATAAAAATACCAATAGAAAATAAAAAATCCAAAAAATTAAAAATAAGGTAAAATAGAATAAAATAGAATCAATTTAAAAACTCCCAAAAAATAATAAAAAAAATAAAAAGGAAAGCAGTATTAAGCAACAGTTCAGCCAGTCCGTCTTTCAAAGGAAAAAAAAACTTTCAAAACGCCATTTTACTTTCACTCTCACTTTTCCGCCCGCGAGAAAAAAAAAGAAAGCTCAAAAAATAAAAAAAAATCAGCACATACTAAATAAACTAAGTAAACTAAAAAAAAATAAAATAAAGCTAAACTATAAATAAAATCCTTTAAACAGTTCTGTCCGGTTTAAAATTACTCACGGTTACTTTAAATACGGAGATGGTAGCGGCGTTTCGCTTTGTTTCCGAAGAAACAAAGACAGCTGAGAGGCGGAGAAGGCAATGAACTCCGAGGGAGCACTCTTTCTACCCCCCTAAAATAAAAATCCAGGGAAGGTTAAGAGGTTCTACCTCTATTCATGCGATCTCTACCCCTTCCCTTCGCCCGGGAAGAGGATTGCGAGCCGCGGGCCAGCTGATGAACGCTGTGCTCCGCGGATCTGACACCGTCTCAGGAGGACGGCTACAAAGTAGCCGCCATCTCCACCGCCTTAACCACCGGAAGTCCAAGGTTTTTTTTTTTTTTTAGGCAATGTAAGATCTTGATTAAAAAAAAAAAAGGTTTTTTTTTTTAATACACATTTTATTGTTTTTTTTAATTTTAACATCAAAGTGCTCAGGAAAAAACCGTGGTGAAAGGGTGATCAATCATAGCAAAACAAGTCATATATATATATAACTAAAATTAATACCTTAAAAAAAGAAAAAAAAATTCCCCCCTCTATTTCTTCACATGATATAACAAATTTAGTTTAATCTATTTCTTCTTAAAATTCAATCAATCCACGGAAGCACCCCTACTATTGTTGTTGTTGTTGTTAATTGCGAAGTCGTGTCCGACCCATCGCGACCCCATGGACAATGTTCCTCCAGGTCTTCCTGTCCTCTACCATCTTCTGGAGTCCATTTAAGTTCGCACCTACTGCTTCAGTGACTCCATCCAGCCATCTCATTCTCTGTCGTCCCCTTCTTCTATTGCCCTCAATCTTTCCCAGCATTAGGCCCTTCTCCAGTGAGTCCTTCTCATTAGGTGGCCAAAGTATTTGAGTTTCAACTTCAGGATCTGGCCTTCTAAAGAGCAGTCGGGGTTGATCTCTTGTAGGACTGACCGGTTTGAACGCCTTGCAGTCCAAGGGACTCGCAGGAGGCTTCTCCAGCACCATAGTTCAAAGGCCTCAATTCTTTGGCGCTCATCCTTTCTTATGGTCCAACTTTCACAGCCATACATTGCAACTGGGAAAACCATGGCCTGGACTATACGCACTTTTGTTGGCAGGGTGATGTCTCTGCTTTTTAGTATGCTGTCTAGATTTGCCATAGCTTTCCTCCCCAGGAGCAAGCGTCTTTTAATTTCTTGGCTGCAGTCCCCATCTGAGGTGATCTTGGAGCCCAGAAAAATAAAATCTGTCACTACCTCCATTTCTTCCCCATCTATTTGCCAGGAATTGAGAGGGCCGGATGCCATGATTTTGGTTTTCTTAATGTTGAGTTTCAAGCCAACTTTTGCACTCTCCTTCTTCACCCGCATCAAGAGGCTCTTTAGTTCCTCTTCATTTTCTGCCATTAGCGTGGTATCATCTGCATATCTTAGGTTGTTGATATTTCTCCAGCAATCTTAATTCCAACTTTTGTTTCATCTAGCCCTGCCTTTCTCATGATGTGCTCTGCATATAAGTTAAATAGGCAGGGTGACAGTATACAGCCTTGCCGGACTCCTTTTCCAATTTTGAACCAATCAGTGGTTCCGTGTCCAGTTCTCACTGTTGCTTCTTGACCCGCATATAGGTTTCTCAAGAGACAAATAAGATGGTCTGGTATTCCCATCTCTTTAAGAACTTGCCACAATTTGTTCTGATCCACACAATCAAAGGCTTTAGCATAGTCAATGAAGCAGAGGTAGATGTTTTTCTGGAACTCCCTAGCTTTCTCCATGATCCAGTGTATGTTGGCAATTTGATCTCTAGTTCCTCTGCCTCTTCGAAATCCTGCCTGTACTTCTGGTAGTTCTCGATCCACATACTGCTGGAGTCTAGCTTGTAGGATTTTAAGCATAACTTTACTAGCATGTGAAATGAGTGCAATGGTGCGATAGTTTGAACATTCTTTGGCATTGCCTTTCTTTGGAATTGGAATGTAAACTGACCTTTTCCAATCCTGTGGCCACTGTTGAGTTTTCCAAATTTGCTGGCAAATTGAGTGTAGCACTTTTACTGCATCGTCTTTTAAGATTTTGAATAGCTCAGCTGGAATACTGTCACCTCCACTAGCTTTGTTGTTGCTCAGATTTTCTAAGGCCCATTTCACTTCACATTCTAGGATGTCTGGTTCGAGGTCAGTGACCATCTCATTGTGGTTATCTGGGATGTTAAGCTCATTCTTGTATAGTTCTTCTGTGTAGTTTTGCCATCTCTTCTTAATCTCTTCTGCCTCTGTTAGGTCCCTGCCATTTTGGTCCTTTATCATGCCCATCTTTGCATGAAACGTTCCCTTCATATCTCCAATTTTCTTGAAGAGATCTCTGGTCCTCCCTATTCTGTTGTTTTCTTCTATTTCTTTGCACTGTTCATTTAAGAAGGCATTCTTATCTCTTCTAGCTATTCTCTGGAATTCTGCATTCAATTGGGTGTATCTTTCTCTTTCTCCTTTGCCTTTCGCTTCCCTTCTTTCCTCAGCTATTTGCAAAGCTTCCTCAGACAGCCATTTTGCTTTCTTGCATTTCTTTTTCTTTGGGATGGTTTTAGTTGCTACCTCTTGTACAATGTTGCGAACTTCCATCCATAGTTCTTCAGGCACTCTGTCTATCAGATCCAGTTCCTTAAATCTATTTGTCACCTCTACTGTATATTCATCAGGAATATGATTTAGTTCATACCTGAGTGGCATAGTGCTTTTCCCTACTTTTTTTAATTTAAGCCTAAATTTTGCAACGAGAAGCTCATGATCTGAGCCACAGTCAGCTCCTGGTCTTGTTTTTACTGGCTGTATAGAGCTTCTCCATCTTTGGCTGCAGAGTACATAGTCAATCTGATTTCTATGTTGACCGTCTGGTGATGTCCATGTGTAGAGCCGTCTCTTGGGTTGTTGGAAAAGAGTGTTTGTTATGACCATCGTATTCTCTTGACAAAATTCTATTAGCCTGTGCCCTGCTTCATTTTGTACTCCAAGGCCAAACTTGCCTGTTATTCCGGTTATCTTTTGGCTTCCTACCTTAGCATTCCAATCCCCCATGATGATAAGGACATCATTTTTTGGTGTTAATTCTATAAGGTGCTGTAGGGCTTCATAGAACCGGTCAATTTCATCCTCTTCAGCACCAGTGGTTGGGGCATAGATTTGGACTACTGTGATATTGAATGGTTTGCCTTGGATTCGAATTGAGATCATTCTGTCATTTTGGGGATTGTATCCCAGTATTGCTTTTCCTATTCTTTTATTGACTATGAAGGCTACTCCATTTCTTCTGAGGGATTCTTGCCCACAGTAGTATACCTGATGGTCATCTGAGTTAAATTCACCCATTCCTGTCCATTTTAGTTCGCTGATTCCTAAGATGTCGATGTTCAGTCTTGTCATCTCTTTTTTGACTACGTCTAGCTTGCCTTGATTCATGGATCTTACATTCCAGGTTCCTATGGAGAAAAAATCTTTACAGCATCGGACTTTCCTTTCAGCACCAGATATATCCACAGCTGAGCATCCTTTCAGCTTTGGCCCAGTCGCTTCATTCTTTCTGGCGCTACTAGTACTAGCCCTCTGCTCTTCCCTAGTAGCATATTGGACACCTTCCGACCTGAGGGGCTTATCTTCCAGTGTCATATCTTTTTGCCTTTTAGTACTGTCCATGGGGTTTTCATGGCAAAGATACTGGAGTGGTTTGCCATTTCCTTCTCCAGTGGATCACATTTTGTCAGAACTCTCTGCTATGACCTGTCCGTCTTCGGTGGCCCTGCATGGCATAGCTTATAGCTTCATTGAGTTACACAAGCCCCTTCGCCATGACAAGGCAGTAATCCATAAAGCCTCTACTATTACATCTACATAAATCATTCCTGCTTTTAATCTCCACTAATTTCAATTAAAATATTCCAATTAATCTTAAACAAACATATTAATAAAATTTTGGGTATCCCTTCTACAACACACATAATATTCCAAGAATAACATTCTAATATTTTCACATATATTCCATCTCTTAATTTAATACATCATTAATTAATACCCTTTCTTCTCTTGTCATAGATCTCTCTAATTCTTCAGCTATTACAAAATAGTTTTCTATATAAACAGAGTAGAAAACACACACACAAACAAAAAAATCATTTCGGCCTGTTAAGTAAAATTTAACTCTCAACCAAATTAACTATCATATCTAAAACAAACATATTATTACACCAGTTATTATCTTACTGCTTTCATTTACTCAATTAGATTGTCAAATCAGTCCAAATTTCTAAAGCCTTTTTGACCCAATAATTAAGATTTTAAATCACATTTTTAAATCTAACTCTGGCTTTTTTTCTATACCAAGTTAGTTTCCGTAATGTCGCATCTATGTCATCAAATCTCAGTATTTGAGTACTAATGTTTATCAACAAATCAATCTGATCAAAATTCTCTTCCCCTTCTTCCAGTATCATATAAACAATATAGTCCATTTTATTCCATATTATAATTTCATCTTGGTTATCCAGGTTGTCATAACTTTCAGTCGATCGCATCTGGCTGTCAATTAATTTTGGCAATGGGAGATCTTCACTTATAGTCATTTTTTGATCTTCAAAGTTCTCCATTTGTACATAGGCTTGTGAAATATCCTCCTCTGTAGTAATCAGTTGATTTATAGAATAATTATTTAAAGTCTCAGTCTGGGGTTTTGGGTCCAGAATTTTTCTAAAGTTCAATTGATCAGTAAGTTCTTTCATCTCGAATTGTGTACAATGTTGCATATAAGCTTCTTCTTGGCCTGTAGGTTGGTCTTTTAAAATTTGGGACTCAGCTTGTAATTCTAGAAGATGGTCTTTAGTTTTTCTCCATGACTTCATCTCTGTCATTTCCAATATTTTTTCCAGTATCAGCTCATAATCCAGTCCAGAATTCAATTGATCAGTAACTTCTTCTTCCATCTCAGATTGTGTATACTGTTGCATATAGGCTTCTTCTTGGCCTATAGATTGATATTTTAAAGTTTGAGGCTCAGCTTGTGGTTCTGCAAAATGATCTTTAGTTTTTCTCCATAACTTCATCTCCTCTGTCATTTCCAATATTTTTTCCAATATCAGCTAATAGTCAAGCTGTGGGTAAAAAACTTCTATTTCCATAATAAAAAAAAGTCTTTTAATCTTTTTGTGGAAACTGTATGTATTTAGAATCCATATACATCCGCCTCCACAATTTTTAAATCACAAACACAACCCACAGCTATTTCCAAGCCTTTATCTTTTCTTCTTGTTAATTCCTGAAGTAATTTTTGCCACAAGATGTCCTCAGTAAGCTATAAAAAGCTTTTCTTTGCACTTTAAAAGCCTTTATCTCATTAAAAATGATAACGAAAGAGACAGAAAAAAAGCAAATATCTTCAGTATAGTAAGTAAAATAATGCTCTAAATTAGAAATCTCTCCAGGGATGCCCAATATCCAAAAGGTTCAAAATATAATAAGTGCTATTCTGAAGTGGTTTTTTTCCCCAAACAGACAGAAGCTGCTCTCTTAGAATAGGGAAGTCATCTAAAAAGCAAGCTCTTTGCAGGAAAAATAGTTCAGAATGAAGAGAGGGAGGAAAGGTCTCACCCGGATTTACCACGGTGGTTCTTTATGCTTAGATGATTTTCTGTCTTCAGCTGGCACAGCAAAGTGATCAGCCATTTTACTGACCGATTTTCTCCATCAGCCCTACGGAGTTAGCTCGGACTGTAGGGGGAGCCACCGCTCCACCGCAGCCGAGCAAAAGCCTCCTCGGTGGTGGTCGCCCCTCCAAGGCGATTTAAGACCCGCATAAGAGTCTACCAGTAGAGAGAAAGGCAGCCATCGAAGAGCAAAGCCCTTCGTGTGGCTGAAGCTGCCTGATCCGGAAGCAGAAGTCCAAGCAATCACAAGGTTTTTGAAAGTCTAAAAAAGAAAGTTGTCAGCAGAATCCTTTTTCTGAAGATTGCTACAGCACTATAAAGGAAACAGCTTTATCATTGAGTATTAATGATATTCCATTTAATGATATTAAAAGTCACTGCAGATGGCAACTGCAGCTCTGAAATTAAAAGAGGAAAGCTTGGGAGGAAAGCTATGACAAACCTAGACAATATATTAACAAGCAGAGACATTGCCTTGCCAACAAAGGTCCATATAGTCAAAGCTATGGTTTTCCCAGTAGTAATGTATGGCTATGAGAGTTGGACCATAAGGAAGGCTGAGTGTTGAAGTATTGTGGTGTTGGAGAAGATTCTAGAGAGTCTCTTGGACTGCAAAGAGATCAAATTAGTCAACCCTAAAGGAACCAATCCCAAGTGTCCTTTAAAGGATTGAAATTGAAGCTCAAATACTTTGGCCCCAAATGAGAAGAGAGGACTAATTAGAAAAGACCTTGATGTTGGGAAAGATTGAAGCCAAAAATAGAAGAGTGCAGCAGAGGATGAGATAGTTAGACAGTATCATTGATGCAGTGGGCATGAGTTTGGGCAGTGTAGGACCGGGGGTGGGGTGAAGAGTTGTTGGAGCCTGAATCTGCAGAGGAAAATGAGCGGGACCCTATGGAGGTTGAGGGAGAGGTGTCTGTGGTTTCAGGGGAATGTGGGGAAGAGCAGGCAGAGGCAGGCCGGGGCCCTTCAGGAGTGGGACAGGAGGAACAGGAGAGAGAGAGTTCAAGTGATGAGGAAGAGCCACCCCCACCTGATCCTAGAGCACAGAGAGTGGAGAGAAGGAGGGAACAACGCAGGCAGGCTTAACTACTTGGGAGGAGAGACTTCCACCTCTCTCCACAAGACACACCTGGAGAATGAGATTTAAGGAGACACTGTGGGGAGAGGCACAGTGAATGCTGATTCCTTGGAGTTTTGTGTATGTTATTGCTGATCTCTTGTTTTGTGACTTCTGCTTGGAAACCCGGACACTGACCATTGGACTGGCTGACAACATTGTTTGGATGTTTAAAGAACTCGGACTGTATTTTGGCTCCCCTACTGAAACTGCTCAGGCAACCGTGAGACTCTTTAGATTCATGATCTATGTGTCATTCTTTCTTATCTCCGTGGCCTTGAATAAATTCCTCTCCTATTAGACTGTATGTGAAACTACTTGCAGCCAGAGATATGTGTGTGTGTCTACCTTTGTTTGGAGGCTTGCCAGAAACGTGGGAGCATTTGGGGGAAATTGGAGGAATTAAAGGGCGGTTTGAATTGCCAGCTGACTGCATTGCCTCTGTGCTGTGCCCTGGGTCATCACAGGTTGCTATGAGATCACGATGAGCTGGATACGACTTGGTAACTGAACACCAATAACAGATTAATGATACACAATACCAATTCAAGTAATCAGTATTGCCATACTTAGAAAAACTGCTTCAAATGCAGAACACAGTTTATCTACTTTATATTATCAGGAAGAATTGCTGAAATCAGGAAGATGGACACAATTTAGTCAGTCAAGAGTAGATCTGTTTTTCATTAGGACTGTGTTGAACAGAGAACCCAGATTCAACCAAAAAAGTCAGTTTTATGATTATGAGTTTGCAATTGACTGCAAATTATCAGCCAGTCACATATTTTCAGATAGTGTATCACATTACACAACAATTATGATAACCACCCTATCCGAAAATCCTAACTTTCTTGTTGTAGGGAGCATTTATTGATTTGGGATTCCACCTCATGCCTACAGTTCTCCCAGAAAGCAGGTATTCTTACCTTCCCTAGTTTTAACCATGAATGTATTTGTGGTAATGGAATGATCAAAGATCAGGTTATTTGTCTTCCTACCAAATACATGTTAATTTAAGAAGGACCTTTTTGTCCTCTCTTATCCAGCAATGAAGCACTTCACAAATACTGAAATAGCAATAAAGATTTTGATGGATAAAAGCTTTCAATACAGACCAGATTGCAAAATTTGTGGTAGCATCCAAAATAGTGCAAGCAACTTTTTTTCCCCTGGAATTGCAATTGATTGCAAAGGGGATGAATGTGCGCAACACTTCTGTGCTTTGAAAACTACTTTTAATTACTCTAAATTAATAAAAACAAGAAGTTGGTACATTCTTAGACTTTATTTTATGTATTTGATCATCAAGACCTGTGGCTAAAAGCAAATTATTTTTTGTCTTTCATCTTACTATATTTTTTTTTCTCATATAGAAGCCTCTGTTGGGTTAGTGGCAGTGTTAAGTAGTCTTTATAATGTATCTTTGGTATAATTTTCCTCTCTTCAAAATCAAGTCTGCTGCTATCCAGCCAACTTTTGCATTCAGAATATGAGCTTTGTGAAAGTCTGGTTATGTTCAAGCTGCTTACTAATATTTCCATGTAAATAAAAAGAAAGATGAGATCTAATTACAGGGCTAATTGCTTTTCATTTTTAAATGTAATATAATGTAATACTTTGCATGTGTCTTCATAATAAAGCCTGGTCTCTTCATTACAGTTCCTCTGCATGGCCAATCACCTCTAGTGACAGGAGAACGCATCCCCTCCAACCTGCGCGCCGTAAGCAAGTTGCCTCGACATCGTCCATTGAGCCGCACCCAATCGTCCCCACTGCCTCAGAGCCCCCAAGCATTGCAACATTTGGTTGTGCAGCAACAGCACCAACATTTCTTGGAGAAGCAGAAACAGCAGCAGATTCAACTGGGAAAGGTAGGCAGATGTGACTCGGGTAAACTTTTGTGTAATCCATTTGGACATGAATCCATGTTCTCTGGTATTCCAAACTAAAGTATATGATTGATAGCAAAGCTCTTTTCTCCCCTTCTATTTGTCATTCAGCATGCTCTAAGGTACCTGGGATTGAAATCTTCCAGCTACTGTCAGTCTGTTTAGAATAGGGGAATTGAATAATATGTGTATTTTTCTGAGTTCCTCTTTATCCTGTAGGCAGCTAAGAGGACTAGAAATGAAGCTCAAAGAATTAAAGTCACCAGAACAGCAAAAACTATGTATTTAGTGTGCCTTGTTCCTCCCTATCCCAACGCTTCCAGGTTCTTGCTTTGACCTCAAAATTACCAGGCAATTAAAGTGCAAGCAGTTGTTCCTTTTTAATTTTTTCCCCTCTTGCAGATAATCACTAAGACTGGTGAGTTGCCCCGGCCACCTACCACACACCCTGAAGAAACAGAAGAGGAACTGACAGAACAACAGGAATCTTTGGGGCTTGGTTTGGGCCTGGGCCAGGGGCCCTTTGTGCTGGATGGGTCAATAGAAAATGAGGGGACCCAGGATGGCTTAGAGGAACAAGAGGAGGACGAAGAAGAAGAAGAAAGTATAGCCAAAGAGCAAGGCTGTCTTCGAATGAAAGATGAAGCTGGAGTGAACAGGCTGCAAGAAGAACAGGAGGTTGAGGAGCTGGGAGTTACTTACAGGCAGGTGAGGCCTCTCTTAAAATAATGTGTCATTAAAATCTGTACTGAAGTCACAGGAAAGTGCTCGTTAAAATTTTGTTCTATTGCAAAAGGCTTCTCCCCTTCAAGACTACATGCAGTATGAGAGGGGAGGCATTGATGTTCATCTGTTCATTTCCTCAGCAAGATAGCAAAGCATATAGGAATCCTTGTATGTATGAGAGTAAAGAACTTCTCTATGAGTTATGAGACTTTGTGCCTTGAAACATATGCAAAAATGTGAGATTCAAACTTGCTTAGCATAACATATATTTTTAGGCATGGCAATTAATTTCTGGGCTAGCAAGGAAAACTAATAGCCCTTTTTTCCTGCTCTTCAGTATGAGAGGAAGTGAGATTCCGTTATTTTATAATTGCTTTGGGGATTGTGTATGGTGTTTCCAGTTCGGCAACACTGCTGGCCAATTGGCATAGAAGAAGTAGAGGGTAGAAAAGAATGGAAATAGCAGAGAAATCATGATTCTAAAAATCATTAGTGGGCATAAAGGCAGAAAATACATTTGGGTTATTTATGACAAATGCCCTAAGAAAATGTAGCTGCCATGCTACTTCTTGATATTTGCAGTGAAGTAGAAAAAAAGCAGAAGGGTTCAGAAGAAAAGTATGCCCCATTTGAATGATTAGTCATATTGCTTGGACATAAATATCAATTAAAGAAAAGTATAGCACACTTTTAAAAGTAAAAATAAACTTTTATAAATTGAAAACAATACTGCAGACAGCAGCAGCAGTCCCATTAGAGATCAAACATATCAATTCTTCCATTCATGCTGAGCTTGTTTACTACTGCTTCTTGAGGAAGACTGGATCAAAGTAGGAAGAATAATATGGTTATGGAAGAATAGAAAAAGAGGTGCTTCATAGCACAGGGGAGGTGAATTACAAGGAACTATAAGTTTGGAGAACTAGTTGAATGACTAAATTTCTTGTTTCCCGTTCTTCAACCCCATTCATCTGAGATAATGGAGCTTCCAAAGGGGGAAATGACTCATCTACTGCATTACAGTCACCTTTTCTGTCTCTCTTATCCTTGGTTTCTGAGCATACTTCGGGCTTCTGAACGTCATCCTTGATTATGAGTCATCTGTCTTCCTTTCAGTTCTATTCATTTAAAAATTTCATCAGTTCCATATTAGAATGTGTGTTTGGCAAAAAAAAATGAAAGTCCTGTCCTCCAGAAAAAGGGTCAGCAAAGAAATCAGAATTGATTGAAAGGAGTTCAAAAATAAAGTATGTCAAAGGAACATTGAAGGGTAGCTTAGGACTCACATGCATATGGTATGGGTGCTATTGTTAAAATGATTGCCACATATTTGGAAAATTCTTAATTGAGTTTACTGGGGAATTCTATATTTAATCAGTCAAACATAGAACACAACACCAGTCATATGCAGGTTTGATTCATGTTGATCATTTCCCCGTACATTTAAGCTCCATTTTCTCCAGTGTGATCCCATAGACAATCATATCTAAAAATCTTGGCAGTAGTGTGGAATTTTCAGCCTGCAATAATTACTGAGCATCAATGCCCAGCAATTCTAGCAACATGATCAGTGATGAGAAATTTTGGAGAATCTAATCTCTGGAAGATTAGTAATATCTGGGAAGTCAGAAGTATAGTCCTGGATAATTTTGTGCTCAAGGGTAGAACGTTTTATCTTCTGTTCCTCCAGTGCATAAGTTCTGAATCATTGAATTCAGAATACAAGAAAAATAATTTTAACTAAATATCTTGACCAAGTAATCCCAAACTGCCTCTGAAGGTAGTGACCTCCTTCTCACAGTGCCTGGAGGCTATTAGGGGCTGGATGGGGAGCAACAAGTTGAAACTGAACCCTGGCAAAACTGAGTTGGCTCTGGGTTTGGAGGTCTTTGTCCCATGGAGAATTGCCATCTTTGGTCTTGTATGGGATGGCACTACTCCAAACACACCCAGTGCATAATCTAGGGGTTCTCCTGGACTTGTGATTCCTGCTCTGCAGGTGGCCGTCGTGGCCAGGAGGGCCTTTGTGCAACTACGGGATGTGTGCCATTTATGCCCTTTCCTGGATCAATAAACCCTACTCACAGTCACTCATGCCCTAGTCACCTCTCATATTGACTATTGCAATGCACTCTGTATAAGGCTGCCCTTGAAGAACATCCGGAAGCTCCAGTTGTGCAAAATGCAGCAGCTGCATGGTTTTGTGCAAAACTCGGTGTGCACATATATCACCTCTCCTGTGGGAATTGCACTGGTAGCCAATTTCCTTCTGGGAAAGATGCTGGTTGTCACTTTTAAAGCACTTCATGGCTTGGGACCTGGTTATCTGAGGGTCCATCTCTTGCTGGTCATATCTACCCAACCCACTATACTGGAGAATGTTGCAGGTCCCTAAGGAGATACATCTAGTGGGACCTAGAAGAAAGGCCTTCTCCGTGGTTGCTTCCTCTCTCTGGAACATCATCCCTCCAGAGATGAGATTGGCCCCTACTCTAACACTCTTTCAGAAGATGCTGAAGACGTGGTTCTGCCAGCAGGCTTGGGGAACCCAGAGCAGGATGGAGCCCATTAAATTGCTTGTATGAATGTGTGTTGTTGCCAGGGTGGGGGAGTAAGTAACCATGTAAGCCGCCTTGAGTCACCATGTGCGAGTAAGCAGCAATATAAATTTTCTAAATAAAATAAAATAAACAAATAAACTTGTAGGAATTTAAACAAAGACAATGGCCATTTACCAGAGGTTTCCTAAATCAGAAGATGTGGTCTATATTATTTTTGAAGTTTCTGCCATGTTTTCGATTCTGTGAATGTACTTTATAGAATGTTCTCAACATGGTACCTTCCAGATTTATTGTAACCATTTTCCAGGATTTCCAACCATCAGAGCAATTGGCTGGGGATTCTAAAATTCTGCAGATTGAGGATGGCTGCAGCATAGGGAGTCAGTGGCTGTGTTCATAGGTCACATTAACCCATGATTAACTGGAACTGGTTTGCTTAATCTAATTGCCTAAATTAGCCTAGTATAATGTGTGAATCTAATTATTTTTGTATGAAATTTATATTCCCATTCAACAAATCAGAGTGGCTTCCCACCCCCCCAGCAAAAAATAAAAACCAATTTAAACAAATATATTAACACTGAAGATATTTGGAGGAAAAATCCCATTGATGTTGCTGAGAGAAGGATTTGTTCTCCCATTGCTACTGGCAGAGAAATTAACCTTTCTGTGTGTGGGTTGCAGAAATAATTGGAAGGGGAATGGGTTAGATCAGGATAAACAAATGTTTCCTTTCACTTCTTATACTTCCTGATGAATAATGTTTTGTGCTTGCCATGCCTATGTGATTCAAGGCAACAGGAAGCGGATCTGGGTCAGATTTGGAAGTAAGCAAAACACACACAAACACCACATGCACCTTCTCTAAATTCCTTTCCTCTCATTCGTCCATTTTCCAAGTGATCCTTGCTTGAGGTCTAAACTAATTTTTTTTCAATGAACTTTTCAAATTAAAATGGCCAACTGAGTAGGATTAGGCTACATCCATAGAACTTGCTATAAGATATGATTGATATCAGCCATATACCTGTCTACAATAAAATTTCAGCTCTTTTATGTTTCTGAAATCTAATGTTTTAACAATATATATATAGTTCTCTTTGGGCAAAGCAAAACAAGTTATTTTGAAATAACTGAGCTGTAAAATTTCATGAAATAACCATGCAAAATTAGCTATTTTTACCTTTTGGAAGCATTCTGATTCATATAGTGGTTCAAGCTTAGAAAAGATTACTTCCAAGCTTAAATCATTTCCAGACTGCTTCAGCTGTCCATTTCATACTCAAAACAGAACATTTTATGAAATTTTAGTCTTACAATGTTTCAATATGACATGTTTTGTACTGTCCTATCTCTGTATGTACTAGGATAAATCATAAATACATGGACAAGTAAAAAAGCAACTGTCAATGAGCATTAGCTTCCTCATAAATGCTATAGGTTGGGCTAAATAAGGCAGTTTTTTTAAAACTGATGAAATATTGAAATAGTAGATCTTTTGATCTGTCTTTTTTTTTTTTCTCTCTGGCTACTATTCCTCTGAAATGTATAGGTATTTGCTGATGCACATCAGCTAAGATCTCTGCAGCTCTATCAAACTCCCCTGAGCATAAGTACTATACCCCATCAAGCCCTTAGCCGTACCCAGTCTTCACCTGCTAGCACTAGCCTGAAGAACAGTACACCTGAGCCTTTGGTCCATCACCTTTTCACTACAGGTAGGTGAAGGACTTTATTTCCTGAAGCTTGGAAGACAGTGAGATCATTGTCTTGCTGGGCATGAACAAGCTACTTAGAAACTGCATCTCCTACCCTGAAAATTTCTTTCTCAGATATGCAGGGGATTCTGCGTAAGTTCTCCTTTATTATCACATCCAGTCCCTAGTGTCCAAGAACTAAATAGTGTCTCTGCTTTATTCTTTACTTTAGGGCACAACAGGATAATATCTTGAATTTAAATCAGTTTGGTTCATTGAGAGAAGATTGCCAGTTTGGTGGTTTTAACTGGATTTGTTTTATTATTGGTTTATTGTACTTGATGAGGATTTAAGACTTCTGTCAATCACAAAATGTTAAAACTTATATAAAATTAGATATTAACCAGTATCAAAACAATGTAGAAAAAAATTAGTCTCTACAATTTTTCTTAAAAGTTGCCAAAATATCGGCCAAAATGTAACTCATAGGGGAATGTATTCCAAGCTAGAAACAATGCAATGCTCTTTCCCATGCCAGATATGCAGGCTTCTGATAAGGGAGGCTTCTGCAAATCTTAATGACTGGAGAGGTTCATAACTGGAGGGGCAGTCCCTCAGATACTCAGAGCTTAAGCCTTAAATTTTAAAAGACTTTAAAAATAGCACCTTCAGTAAAAGCCAGTGAATATTTGGAAATCATGTGATTCCTTCACTTTGCCAGGTTATCAGATTAGCTAATGCAAATGCTTTTTAGATACTTTTAATTAATGCATTATTTTTTTCAATTTTAGGGTCCTTTGTGGTTTGTTGGAGAGCCTGTTTGGTATAGTAGTTAAGGTATCAATGTAAAACTGAGAGATCTTGAGTTCTGGTCCTGCTTTAGGTACAAAGCCAGATACTTTCTCTCAGCCCTAGCAAGACAATGGCAAACAATTTCTGAAATCTTTTCAGAAAAACTTTAGAGTTAATCCATGAGTCAAGACTGACTTAAAAGCACAGAGAAAAAAAGTGGTTTGCTGGCTGCTATATGCCATTTGAATAGGCAGGGTTAGTGGAAAAAAACTAGATATAATTTAAATTTGCATTAGATCTCTCTCCTTATATATTTTATTATTTTCTCTTTTGTTGCATTTGGCTGTAGTCTTTGAAGACAGTATGGCCAGGATGGGGGCTCAGTGGTAGATTATGTATTCTAATGTATAAGAATGTATCTGAGAACCTCATCAACCTCAGGTATTCTTAACAAATAAAAATAATGTGGTAGCCACAAGCTCCTGCTTTGTTTAGAAAGAGTGGTAAGTCACTGCACAAAAAGAGAGAGAGAGAGAGAGAGAGAGAGAGAGAGAGAGAGAGAGAGAGAGAGAGAGAGAGAGAGAGAGAGAGAGAGAGAGAGAGATCAGGATAGAAGAAGCCATGCTGGTTTACTGAAGCGATCTTAGGAGTTTGTCTTCTAGTAAACTATTGCTTTATAACTGAACACATCCATGGTGATAATAATTTTGTGATACAATAGTGTCTTTAGCATGCCATCAGAATCCCAATATTCTACCTGGGCAGGAGTTTGGTTGCTTTTTATTTTTTTCCTCCTTCCTTCTGTGCGTTTTTACCACCTTCTCATAGGTGTTGTTTATGACACATTCATGCTGAAGCACCAGTGTACATGTGGAAACACTAATGTTCACCCAGAACATGCTGGGAGGATACAGAGTATTTGGTCCAGACTACAAGAGACAGGATTGCTAACCAAGTGTGAGGTAAGAAATCTCAGAGTGCAACTTTTTTTGCCAGCAGCTGGTAAGACAGCTTCCAAAGTCACATTAAAAAAAAAAAAATAGCTCACTTGGAGAAATGATTTTACAGTGGAGGAAGGGCCCCATCCTGGAATATCCAAGCTTTGTGGCATCATAAAAAATAAGAAATACAAAATAGATGAGTCCACAGCATCAGGCACGTGATAGTTTTTATTCTGTTCCCAAGTCCTAATAAATTTGCTAATCTTTAAATTGCTGCAAGAATATCCAATTTTGCTACATCTTATTTGTTTTGGAAACAATCCACAGAGAAGAGGATTTTAAAAACAAAGAAAGATACATAAAGCATAGCCTTCGGTCTGTATTTCCATCACAAAAGAAAATAACTGCAGTGGAACTCTGAAAACAAAAGCTACTCCAATTACATGTTACTGTACTACAAGTCCCAGCAGCCCTAGCCACTTTGAACTGCTGGAATTTTTGCTTCAGCAAACACATACAAGATCTCAGATTTCTCTATCATAATCTGTAATACTTTGAGATTTCATAGAGTCAGAATTTCCCCAGCAAGGTCAGTCCATTCCTGGGGATGTCAACACTCTTGATACCTAGCATGAAAACAAATAGTCCATGTACAAATTGAAAGCTCATGTTCCTGCATGAAAAACAGTACCATATACATCTTTCCTCATTGCTCTTCCATTAATTTTCAAGTACTATAGGTTACTTTGTTACATTTTTCATGCAGGAACGTGTATTGACTTTATAAAAGTATTGACCCCCCCTCCCCCCGGGGCTGATCATCAATTATGTACTGAACCTTCCTGGGGAAAGCATCTATGCAGTCTCTCGATATCTGCCACATCTGCAAATTTAGCTGTGAGGGTGAGTCTTTTGTTCATTTATTTTCTTCCCATGCTTAAAATTAGAGGGCGGGGAAGGGTAGTAAAAATGTATTTGAATACCAGGTCATTGAACTCTCTCAGCAGAAAGTAGGTGAAATCCAGTGCTATGAAATGATTAGTCAAAAATACAAGATTGTTTTGAAGTTTTGTTATAATTTTTGTATCAAACATGATCAGCTGTTATATGTTTTGATATAAATCTAATCAGAAGGCCTAATGTACTAATTCACATCAGCATTGTACTAGACACATAGATCTTTAATCAATCAGAATCATGCAAGCCATGGTATTCCCGGTGATACTTTATGGAAACGAAAGTTGGATTTTGAAAAAGCAAGATAGGAAGAGCATTGACATTTTTAAACTTTGGTGTTGGAAAAAAATGAGCAGTATTCCATGGACAGCTAACAAATGGATCATTGAAAAATAAATGTAGGGTTCTCACTTGAGATACAAATGGCCAAGTGGAAGGAAAGGCAAGAAGAGGACAAGCATCAGGAAGATGGATACATTTGATTATTGGAAGACCTGAAGGATCAGGTTAGGGATTGGGGGGAAATTTCTAAAATATGAGATTCCAAAGATAGCTGCTACTTCGATGTGAATTGACATTGAACTTTGGTACATATATATAGCTGTTTCGTTAGTTACAACGTTTTTCAATAATCCTTCTAGCTTCATTCTAAAAAAAGGCAAAAGAATAAAACTGTAGGCTCTGTCAAATTCTTTGGACCTTTTTTTAAAGAAGATTTTTTCAGAGAAAGAACAATAAACAAGGAAAATGAGACACTAAACTGATTTTATTAACTGATAAGGTCATTTGCTTTCTAGAGACTTGCATATGTATTTTCTTTCTTGAATTCACCTTTGCTTTCATTGTTAACTCACACATGTATCTAGGAAACTTAGATTCAGCTACAACTACAGCCATCCCCAATCTGGCAACTTCCCAGATGTGCTGACTTCAATTCCCAGAATTCTCAGCAAGTAGAAATTACATGCAACCTGGGCTATTCTGGAAGTTGATGACCACGCGAATTAAAGATGCTGAGATTAAGGAAGGCAGGCTTAGTGGCAAATGAATTCTTTCCATGCAGATTTTAGAGAGATGGTAATGAGCTCTAATAATGAGAGATGAAAATATCTCTGATAATGAGGAATGAAAATACCTTTTCCTGACGGTTTGGCTGCTGGCAGTCAAAAAGTTGTACTTTGGCAAATGGACCAGTGATCTGACTTAATGCAAGGTAATGTGAACGATCTTACAGCATTGTGGAGAAATATCCCAAGGATCATGCCACTATCAAAGCACTTGTCAGGGGAAGGTTTCTTGCAAATATTTCAGAGAAAGCCTAATGGGGCACAAAGGAAATTAAATTACAGGGCTGGCATTGCTTTTGCCTGGAGGGACCATTGTATATGTGTGCTATGCCATGGGTCCTACTCAAAAAACAAAGCTTGACCAGAATAGAAAAGCAGCCTGAAAAGGAACCCTTTGTTCTGAAGCCAGAACAACAAATTCATTTTTCTATAAAATCATTTAATATTGAACATTATTAAAGTGATCCTTGATTTAGTCTTTGAAGAGCATATGAATTTTGATTGCAATGTTGACATGGGCCCTAAGCCATTCATGAATGCTCAAATGGTAAAGAGGGACAGTTGAAGAAATGTCCACAATTCTTAACCTGAAATGAATTATTGGAAAGGCTGGAATGGAGAAAAGCTTAATTGTTAAACCAAATTTAGATATTTAGCTTGAAAATAATATTAAATGAATAAACCTTACTACCAAAACATGGACAAGACATCTGTGTTGGTAAATGTAACTTTCAAAGTCCATATTTCAAATTTTCTGTCTAATATCTTCACCTGTTTTTTTGTTACTTAGAGAATCCGAGGCCGGAAGGCAACATTGGATGAAATCCAGGCTGTCCATTCAGAACATCACACATTACTATATGGAACAAGTCCCTTGAACAGGCAAAAACTTGACAACAAGAAATTACTAGGTAGAATGTCTAGGACTTTATGCAATTCTATTTTCATAATGCAGAATGTTGCTCCCCCTTCCAAAAATCGCAGAATATACAGAATTTTGCTTTATCTATGTATATGGTAAAGGCATAACATGTATGGTTATACCTGGCAAAGTCTGTCTTTAAACTTCTGTTATCAGATGGGAAAACATTGTATGGCAGGGGACTGTATTTCCTGAATTGGGAGATGGAATGAGTGAGGCAGTGATGATACAAAACTAAGTGAGCATTTGCACATAATGGGAAGAGTCCCATTTTTTAGAGGAAGTTAGATTATTTGAGGGAAGGGGCTATTTGATCTATGCCTGTTTAGCTATTTTAGAGCTTATGCTTTTTCAAAATTGTGGGCTATTAAATTGACTTATAACCCACTGTAGGCAATTTAAAAAGAAGTAATGGAATGTAAAGTTGCCCAATTGAATCCTGTATTCATGAAGATTATAATTTTGTTCTTTCCATGGTAGTAAAATAGACATGAAAAATGTAAGGAAAATGAATTAAGTACAGTGTAACTGGTATATGAAATGTGGCATTTATACCCTTTCCTCTTCTTTGTTTCTCCTCTAAGGCCCCCTTAGTCAGAAAATGTATGCTGTCCTCCCGTGTGGTGGAATTGGGGTGAGTGAAATGAAAGCCTCCCATATTCCAGCTTAAAACTTCATTTCTGCTGTGTCATTTATTTAATTTCTGTGAATCAGGCTTCATGTTAATAGCAACCAGATGTAGTTTTCATCTGTGATGGAGCATGACCCTGCCTCAAAGCCTGTAGAGCTCCAATATGAAACCCAGAGGACAAAAGATTGAGTTTGATATAAGATGGTTCTTTATGTTATATTTTAATTGCATTTTCTTGATCTTTTCATGTGTCCTTGAATTGTACCGAAATGGCTTTAAAATCATTCCTTTTGGGGTTGTTGCTTCTTATCTTCATTCTACATGCTATTGAATACCCACAAGAATCCTATATAGCAATTATCTATTGCCTGCAAGGAATAGATAAAGTGATGAATGAGGCCTCAGCTGCATCTTTCATTTATTTTCATTTTTTAATGGAATATATATCCTGTTTTTTTATCCATACAGCACTCAAGGCAGCTAAAGTACAAATTATAAAACATGAAAATAAAAAGAATGTTAAAATTAGAGTAAAATTAAACATCAATATCATTAAATCAATTTTATTAACAATCTGGAGCAATGCGGTGGCTCAGCCACACGACAGGGTGAGGTCCCATCCTCACCCCAGTTCAGGCCAACCTAAAGTTTGAAAGCATGCAAATGCAAGTAGATAAATGGATACTGCTACAGTGCTCTGTGATGTCATGCTGGCCACGACTGCAGAAATGTCTTCAAACAGACTCCCGGTGGTGACGTCAGGGCGGTGTGGAGGCAAGAGGACAGTCTCTGTCCCCTAACTCTGATCTTTCTACGATTGGAGACCCTTCGGGGGTGTAGAGAGCCTGGAGGGCTACATGTGAGAAAGGGTGAAGCCGGTAGAGTAACAAGGTGAGAGGCGACCACCTGTTATGAGGAAAGAAACCCCCTAAATCCAGTGTGGAAATTTCTGCCATCAACAGATGGCGGATCTGAGGCCCTGACAAAATCACAGAGGATGCGGAAGAAAAGAGAAACTTAACAGAATGTGTTAATGAGTGAGTCAAAATAGTTCAAAATATCTCTAAGGAATAATTGAAAAGTCTAAAAAGATCTATGTGTCTGTTAGTGTGGATGTTGAAAGGAAGCTCAACTGGTGAGGGAATCCTCAATGCAAGTGACGACCCGGCGGGAAGAGCCATGAGTTGACAGATTTAACAACCAGAGGATTAACAGGAGGGAGACATAAAGGAAGGAAAGACCTTATGGTAAACGTTGGAGTGCAAATACGAGGAAGACGGTGGAGGATTAAGGAAGAAAAGGCTGAGAGACGGTGGCGAAGGCAGAGTTCGTGGAGCCTATGAGACGAGAGAAGTGAAGGGAGAAGATTGATAGGCAAACAACTGGGGAGGAAAAGAAAATGGCAATTTAGGAGAAATGGAGGAGTGAATACGTTGTGGAGCATTAGAGGCTTTTGGAGAAAGTGGTTGGAGAAGAAAGTTGGAGACAGACCTGAACGTGGAGAGGATTCAAAAAGCCAAGGAGACGATGAGAGTACGTGTTTAAGTGCGAAAGAGAGTGGTGCATAGTAAAACTCCGGAAGGTGAAAGAGATGGCGAGAGGACGCGACAGGAGACGAAGGTGAAAAGAACAGATTGACGGAGAGACGAGATTGGAAGGAAAATCCGGAGCTTAACAGGGACAGTGTCTTCAGTTAAGAGAGGTGAGAGAGGAAACGAAAGCGAAAGGAACGGATTGACGGTGGGAAAGACAAGTTCGGAAGGAAAATCCGGAGCTTAACAGGGACAGTGTCTTCAGTTAAGAGAGGTGAGAGAGGAGTTGAAAGCGAAAGGAACAGACTGACGGCAGGAGTGATGAGATCGGAAGGAAAATCCGGAGCTTAATAGGGACAGTGTCTTCAGTTAAGAGAGGCGAGAGAAAGTGAATAGGATTGAAAGGGGGGATACGTTGAGTGCGAGAGGAAGGGAAGGGGACGAGAGGACGGGGCACGACATTGGAAGTGACAGGAACGTGGACGAGGCTTGGAAGGCAAAGGAGACAACGAGAGGATGGGATAAAGAGATAAGAATGATAATATACAATTGGAGAAGTAATTTGGATTTTTAGACAAATTGTGTGAAAGAGGAAAGAAAGTGAAGAGGGTTGGAGAAAGTAAGGAGAGATTTAGGGAATTGTGGCAGTGGAGGTAGTTTCAGAGGAGTTGAGGAAGGGAAACGAAGGATTAGAAGTTTAGAGTCAAAATAAAGTTTAAAAAGCTGTTGGGTAAATAGAGTGACATTCAGAAATAGAAAATATGAGAGAAATAAGTGATAACTATGACAACACTGAGGACAGGAAAAAAAACAGTGTCAAGCCTAGCACTGACACCCTCATCCCCACCTGGTCAAAGAATACTAGAAGGAATGTTTGGTACAGAAAAACAGAGTGTAATAGTTAATATGCAGACCATGCAGACAACACTTCTTACTATCGAAGAAACAATGCTAAAAATTCAGGAGACAATATCTAAGAATCACGTAGAAATGAGAGGGGATATGAATAAATTGGATAATAGAATTGAGATGATTCAACAAACAATTGAGAAAAATGAAGCAAGAATTCAGACAGTAGAAGAAGGGTTGGATAAAGTAGGGGAAAAGTTGATACATTAGATACAGAAATGATGGCAACTAATAAAAAATGGAGGAATCAATCATCTATCTAGAAATGGATAGGGCGGCATTCTATCTATGATTTCAAAATGTGGTAGAGGAGAAGGAAGAGGACTTGGGTGCTATCATGGTGGATTTGATTGCCGAGGCCCTACAAAGGGACAAACAAGAGATATTGATAGAGATAGATGAGGCGTACAGAATTCATACAAATTATACCAGACGTAACAGACTTCCACGAGAAATACATATTAGATTTGCTAGGAAAAAAGTGAGAGATATAATCTACAAAATTACAAGAGAGGATCCAATGATTTATAAAGGTATGGAAATACAGACTCTAAAACAGGTACCAAAGAAGATAAGAGAACAGAGAAGAGATTATAGATTCCTTAGTGCATATTTAATCAAAAGAAGCATACCATTCAGATGGTTAATCCCGGAGGGGATGTTGATATCATGGAGGGAGAGAAGGATTAAGATAGACAGTCTAGAGAAAGCACGAGAATTCTATGAACAATTGGAAGGAGTGGAGGAAGAGAATAGCAGCAAGGAAGAATTGGAATCCAAAAGCCAGGAAGACCAACAGCAGGAAGTAAGGGAAATAGAACGAGGGATAGAAAGCATGGAAGAAAAGGGAGAGAGGAAAGAAAGAGGAGTAGGTCCAAGAACAAGACAAACACACAAATAGAACACACAAGTAGAAAATAGAAAAGGAGATTAGACTAATATCTATTAATATAAATGGATTAAATGCACCCGCAAAGAGAAAACAAATACTAACAAAATTAGCAAAACAGCATATAGACATAGTTTGTTTACAAGGGATACACATCAAAGAACAGCACAGGAAATATTTGGAATTCCCCAAATTAGGAGTATTGTAATCAGCACTAGCTGAACAAAAACAGAGAAGAATAGCGGTTTATATCAGAAAAGAAATTAATGCTAAATTGAAATACCAAGATACAAATGGAAGAATATTAGCAATAGAATTACAAACTGAACCGAAATCATGGCTGCTAGCGGTAATATATGCACCAAAGGAGAATCAAAAAGAATTTTATTACAAATTACATGAGAAACTTATAGAAATTGGACAGAGAAATATTTGTATAGTAGGAGATTATAATGCGGTAGTGGATGTAAAAAAAGACTATATTAGTGATATGAAAAAGAAAAGGAAAACACTACCAAGGACATTCTTTGATTTGGCACATGAATTTAAACTATCTGATCAGTGGAGGAAACGGAATAAAAAAAATGAATATACATTTTTCTCGAACCCACATAAGTCTTGGTCTCGAATAGACATGGCATGGATGAATGAAGAAGTAGGGCAAGACATAGAGACAATAGAAATAATGCCAAATATATGGGCCAATCATAACCCTCTGAAAATAGTTTGGAAAGGGCAGAAAAAAGTAAGAAAAAGATGGATAATGAACTCTCACATTTTGAAAGAAAAAGAATTTATAGTAAGGATTAGAAGAGAAATGGAATTTTTTTAAAAAAGAGAATACTAAACAACAATCAACAGTACAAATTATTTGGGACACTGCGAAAGCATATTTAAGAGGCTTAGCAATAGCCTATATAGCAAGAAAAAATAAGGTGAAAAGGCAAACGCAAAATATACTCCAGGAAGAGATTAAAAAATTGGAATCTAAATTACAAAAAGAGCCCCAGGATGAATCGATTAAAACGGAAATGGTCTTGGCTAAACATAAATTAAACATGATAGATCAAGAGGAAAGAACAAAAGAATTGAAAATAGCAAAACAAAATTTTTTTGAACATGCAAATAAGCCTGGGAGATGGCTCTCTTATAAATTTAAAAAAGAGAAAGAGAAAAGATTTATTCAGGAACTATACGATAAATGGTCACAATACAAAATGGATAAAAAGAAAGAAATAATTCAGAATTATTTTGAGTCACTATATAAAAAAGAGGAAATAGATGTGGAGAGTATAAAACAATACTTAAAGGCTAATGGTTTGCCAGAATTAAAAGAAGGACAGAGAGAAATATTGAATGGGAAAATAACAGCCTTGGAATTAAAAACTGCGGTACAAAAATAAAAAAATAATAAAACCCCTGGGCCAGATGGCCTTCCAGGGGAAGTATACAAGACGCTTTACGAGGACTTTGAAAAGATACTACTGGATGTGTATAATGATGTGTTGGAGAAAGCCAAATTACCAGACTCCTAGATAGAAGCCACTATAATCCCTTATCCCAAAAGAAGGCACAGATCAAACAGATCAAAAATTATAGGCCAATCTCGTTGTTGAACACTGATTATAAAATGTTTGCCACCGTAATTGCAGAAAGATTGAAACTAATATTACAGGATATAATACACCCAGATCAAAATGGTTTTTTACCCACAAGACAAATTAGGAATAATACAAGAACGGTATTAAATGTCTTAGAATATTACAAAGCATACCTTGGAAAACAGGTAGCACTAATTTTTTTAGATGCTCAGAAAGCATTTGATAATCTCAGTTGGCAATTTATGTTCCAACAGATTGAGGACGCTAAATTTGGAGGGCAATTTGAGAACATGATAAAGGCAATATATAAAACACAAAAGGCCAGCGTGATAATCAATGGAGATAATACAAAAAGCTTTAAAATAAATAAAGGAGTAAGACAGGGATATCCAATGTCACCTCTACTTTTTATTTTGACCTTAGAAGTGCTATTAACTCAAATTAGAACTGATAAAGAGATAAAGGGGGTACAGGTTAAGACAGAAGAATATAAGACACAGGCGGATAATTTGGTCTTTTTTATTGAGGAACAACTAGAGAGAGGAAATATTTTGATGAACGAAATAGAAAAATACGGAATAGTGGCAGGATTAAAAATTAATAGAGAAAAGACCAAAATGTTAGTTAAAAACCTAACTGAAAAACAGAAAAGAAAATTAGAAGAGAATCTAGAATTGCAAATTGTAAAAAAGATTAAATATCTAGGAATCTGGCTTACCACAAGGTGTTCCTCAATAAAAGAGGATAACTATAAAAAATTGATATTACAAATGAAAAAAGTTTTTGAGGCCTGGGAGAAATTACAATTATCATTATTAGGTAGGATTGCGATTAAAATGAATACATTACCAAAACTATTATATTTATTCCAAACAGTCCCGATAAAATTAGAGAATTTTTTTTTTTAAAGAATTGGACAAAATAATAAACAAATTTATTTGGTTGGGCAAAAAAACATGGATAAACATGAAAATGTTACAGGATAATAGAAGTAGAGGTGGACTTGGGCTCCCAAAATGGGAAATTTACTACCAAGCAGCTGGACTACTCTGGATCAAGGATTGGATAAACCTAGACAATAAAAGGTTTTAATGATTGTAGGGCATGACCTACAGGCTGGCTGGCATGCCTTTTTATGGGGAAAACACAAGAAAACACACACATATTTTTATCAACATCAGATAAAAGATGCGTTGATTCAGACATGGGGAAAAAGTTAAAAAAAGACACTATAGGAAAATCCCAAATTGGATTTCACCGATGGAGGCAATGATCCACCCTAACACCTTGGATAAAAAAAAGATGATTAGATACAAAGAATTATTAGATAACCAAGGAAAGCTCAAATCAAGAGAAGAATTAGAAGAACAAGGAATAATCATAGATTGGTGGCCATACTTACAGATCCAATCTAAACAGAGTAAGGATATGGAAGAGCACGGAATAAACCAGACCCCGTACCAATTGGATAAAATTTTAATAGGTAAGGAAGGAAAATTTTTAACAAAAACTTATAAATATTTATTAGAGGTAGATTTGGAAGAAGAAATAGTGAAAGAGCCAATGATAGCATGGGCATGAAATGTGGGCCAAAATATAAATCTGGAAGAATGGGAAAGATTATGGAACAGAAATTGTAAACTGACATTGTCAACTTCATATAGGGAAAATCAATATAAAATGTTCTATAGATGGCATTTAACACCAGCGAGATTGGCTAAAATGTATAAAAATATGAATCCGGAATGGAAATGTAAAAATAAGGAGGGAACATTCTATCACATGTGGTGGTTATGCCCTAAAGCAATGACCTATTGGGAACAGATAAGGAACTGGATACAGGAGATAACTAATGTGCAAATTGAACTCAAACCTGAACTATTTCTTTTGGGTATAATAAACTTAAAGATGAAAAAACAACTCCAATACATTGTTATACATATATTAACAGCAGCCTGCATAGTATATGCCCAGTGTTGGAAGGGTGAAAACATACCTACAAACGATATGATTATAAACAAAATTCTAGAATGCACGGAAATGAATAAACTTACACTAGAATTAAAAGACAAGGAGGCAACAGAATGTTATGAAATATGGAACAAATGTTATGACTGGCTAGACCAGAGAAATAAAAAGACATGATTACTAATGTAAATAAATTGTAAATAATATATATGAGATGTATAATACAGTACTGTTAAGAAAAAAATGTATTTTTCATTTTTATTTTTGTTGTAAAGTGAAAAAGGGATAAATAAAAAAAAATTTAAAAAAAAGAAATGTCTTCTAACAGCGCTGGCTCAATGACCTTGAAACGGAGATGAGCACTACCCTCTATAGTCGGCAAGAACTAGCTGAGTAAAATCCGCAGGGACTCTTGTTAGCAATTTAGAAGCCTGGTGGAAAGGATGTATCTTTGTCACTTTCCTGAATTCTGTCTGTGCTCCATTTTACTTCCTCTAGCAGTTTTATTTTTGTTTTATTTCCAAAATTATAGGCCGCCCTTCTTACCTCAAGGTAACTCTGGGCAGCTTGTTTGCATAGGAAGGAAAGCCCACAAAGGACTGTCCACGCACAAGTCCTCTCATTACAACACCATTCCTATTACTTATCAAATAGCAAGTGGTTACTTCCCTCATCTCCTAAAGCCTTTCATAGATAGGACAAAATCTACGGGACCAAGTATGAAGTAGTGGTTAAACTGCTGGCCTAGAAATGAGGAAATCTTGATTCTTGTACATGCTCAGCCACAGAAACTCATTGGATGACTTATCCAATCACTCTTCTAACCCCAACCCTTGCAGTATTGTTGTTGTTGTTGTTGTGGAAAAAATAGAAGGAATAAGTATTGTGTATGAATTTCTAAACTAAAAGCAAGATGGAAATCAAAGAAGGAAATGATCAGGCCAGCTTGGATGGCTTTACTCTTTAACTTCTGCAACTCCTGTGATCTATGATAAACTTTCACTGCAGGTTGACAGTGACACAGTATGGAATGAAATGCATTCATCCAGTGCAGTCCGCATGGCTGTTGGCTGTTTGCTGGAGCTGGCCTTTAAAGTGGCATCAGGGGAACTTAAGGTAAATTCTTCTTTAAATCCATTGACAGAAAGTGCATTAAAAGTGGTTTTGCTAATCATAATGTAATGAACATATTATTAAAGATACATGACTTTTTCATCCTTAGAATGGATATGCTGTCATCCGACCACCAGGTCACCATGCAGAAGAGTCTACTGCCATGTAAGTATATGCTATAAATTGAGGGAAAAATATCTACTACATTTAACTACTGCAAAATTAAAAATTTTACATTTTCTAAAATAAATTCTTTTGGGAAAGTGGAATAAGTAAAGGTGCATTTTTTAAAAAGCCATTTTATGTGCCATCTTCTCAAATGAAATTCCATCTCTTTTTCTTGAGTTGTACTGCATATTTGATATGTTATTGAAAAACTTACTTTACTTAGACATCCATACCCCCAAATACGTTTAGAAAATGGATGTATAAAAGGTGATAAGATTAGAAAATTCTTTTCCATAGCATACTGTGGTACCTGTTACTATAAGTAGCATTTTTAAGGGTCAAATAAGGCATGGCACCATTTAGTGGCAGGAGCAGTCGAGGGTTTTAGGCAAGGCTTTATCCTAGTGCTAATTGGAGAGGTGAGTTACTCAATCTAGTACCTGTTAGAATCACTTAGATGCTCTACCAATGAGCATATCCTTCATGATATCTGGCTACCTGCTGTAATGGAGAAAGTTGGGCTTAGGGAGGCCCTATTCTGGTAGAATATATCAGTTCTTATGCTGCTCATCTATCTTAGCCCAATAATGCCATCCTTTTCATTTTGTTTAGGGGCTTCTGCTTCTTCAACTCTATTGCCATTGCTGCTAAGCTTCTACAACAAAAGCTTGCCATCAGTAAAATCCTCATTGTGGATTGGGTAAGGCTTTTTTTTCCTACTCCAATGATCACTTACTCTCTTAGGTTACAGGTCATAATCATATTACAATCATTAATCATAAGTTTAAAACAATTGATAAATCATAAACCAATAGGAGAAGATAGTAGGAAAGATGAGAAAAGGTGAGAAATGTTGTGCCTTTTTAATGATGGTTCTAATGTTTGGTGATCATTTCAAGTCCTTGGAAATAATAGAATCTAGAAACTTGAATGTGTCTACTTTTGATACCGTGTTGTCTAATATTGTAAGAGGTTATAGAATAGGAGAGCTTCTTCTAAAATCTATTGTCATCTCTACAGTTTTAGGAATGTTCAGCTCCAGATAGTTCTGGCTGTACCACAGGGCCGGTTGATCCAACTCTTGTCTATATGCAGACTTATCATTGTCTGCATGAGACCAGTGACTGTTGTATCATCTGCAAACTTCAGTATTTTAACAGAAGGATCTTTCAAGATGCAGTCATTGGTGTATATATATATTATATATATATATATATATATATATATATATATATATATATTATATATATATATATATATATATATATATATATATATATATATATATATATATATATATATATATATATATATATATAGAAAAGAGTAATGGAGAGAGTACACAACCTGGGGGCTTCTGTGCTAATTGAACCGGGTGTTTGATGTGATTTTTCCCTAGCTTCATCTGCTGCTTCCTATTCATTAAAAAGCCTATAGTTCATTTACAAGTGGGGTCAGGCACAGCTAGATGAGTCAATTTAGAGAGAGGAATGATGGTGTTGAATGCTGATGTGAAATCTACAAAAAGGATTCTTACATAGTTCTTCGGGGATTCAAGATGTGGTAAGATGTAGTGCAGTGCCATATTGACAGCATGATCTGCCGATCTATTTGCGCAGTAGGCAAATTGCAAGGGGCCTAGAAGCACATCTGTGATGGCTTTCAGATGGGCCAACACTAACCTTTCAAAGGTTTTCATAACCTTGGATGTCAGAGCCACCAATCTGTAGTCATTCAGTTCTTTGATAGAGGATTTTTTGGGCATCAGAATGATAATAAAGTGTATGAAACAGGAAGGGAGATAATACATCTCCTTATTAAAAATGCAGGTAAAGATTGGGGCCAGTTGATCAGACTTTCAAGCAAGAGGGAGTTACCCTGTCTGGACCTGGTGCTTTCCCACCTTTTTGTTTGTGAAATAGACCTTGCACAACTTTGGTAATCATCAGAGGTGGGGGGCCCAGAGGGATGGAGTTGGGTGTAGGAGACTTAGATGTTGTTGATGTATCTGAGATGGAGAGAGTAATGATAGTTGATAGTGGTCTCCTCTCAAGCCTACAGTAGAACATATTCAGGTCATATGCCAGTTTCCAATTCTCTTCTGCAACTGAGAGAGGTCTGCTGTAGCCAGTGATATTTTTCAGGCTTTTCCACACATTTGCTGGTTCAGTTGTGGAGAGCCGATTCTTCAGCTTTTCAGAGTAGCTTCTCTTTGCTGCCCTGATCTCCCTTGTTAATACATTCCTGGCCTGATTGTACAGCATTCTATCTCCTTTCCTGTAGGCTTCCTCTTTGGCATGGCATAGATGTTTATACTTAGCTGTGAACCAAGGTTTATTATTACTGTAGATGCGTACGGTTTCGGTCGGCACACATAAGTCCTCATAAAAGCTAACGTATGATGTCACAGTGTCAGTGAGTTCATCCAAGTCCACTGAGGCAGCTTCAAAACACTCCAGTCTATGCAGTCGAGGCAAGCTGGTAGGTTTAACCTTGCCTCTTCAATCCAAGATATCACAGTTTAACTATTGGTTTTATGATTTTAAGTCTTTGTCTATAAACAGGTACAAGGTGAATCATACAGTGATCAGAGTGTCCCAGAGTCACTTTTGGTAGAGAGCTCTTGGTAGAGAGCTTTTATTGTAGAATAGCAATGGTCTAAAATATTATTGCCTCTTGTGAGAGAGTTGACATGCTGAATGTATCTGGGCAGCCAATGGCTTAGGTTAGCATTGTTAAAATCTCCTAATACATTGAGTAGGGAGTCTGGATAGCTGTTCATCCCACAGGATTTGGTCAGTTAAGATCTGCAATACCTTGATTATGCAAGCTTGAGGTGGTATGTAGACACCAACTAGAGTGAATGAAGAAAACTCTTAAGGGGAATAATAGGGTATGCAAATGATGAATAGTGTTTCTAAGTCCACATCACAAAATTTTTTAGTATAGTGACATTTTTACACCATCAGTTGTTAATATAAAAGAAGATACCTCCACCTGTCTTTTTGCCAGATATTTTTGCACTTCTATCTGAATCTGAAATCCTGGGGTTTGCAAGCACCTATCATTAATTGAATCATCCAGCCACATTTCAATGAAGCAGAGGGCTGCTGAGTTGGTGCAGTTCATCTATCTTATTTACAAGTGAGCAAAGATTAGTTAAATATAGTGAGGAGAGCAGAGATTTTTTTACCCCATGCTTTCTGAGTCTTTGTAAAATGCCTCCTTACTTGCCCCTCCCTTCTCCTTCTTTTGTTTCTCTTCTGTCTCTTTCTAACTACCTTGCCAAGAGAGATAACTACCATTTCCTCAGTTAGAATTTCTTCCACACTTGAAAAGGGAGGAACAGACCCAGAAAGCTTCTTGTTATTTAAAGTCCACTGTCTGATATTCAAAATCTGATCTCTTGATATGAAATTCACAGAAAGTCACAGAAAATAAAAGAAAACATCAGAACTACTGGAGAGCATTCCACTGAGGCTGCTATCAATGGTACCATCTTTAATGGAACAATAAGATTTTTCTTTAAGCTCTTTGTCCTATCTCATGGATTTCTTCTGAAACTCTTTCCATATCAACTTTTAATGTCATCTTTGAACATTATCTCTATTCTGACTTGGGTTTTATCTTAGATAAGGTAGCATCAGCAACTTTTTCAGATGCTCAGATTTATCAGGCTGTTATTTTAAGAGAAGAGATGTCATAGAACCTAATATGTAGCACACACTTCTTTGAGAACATCAGAATCTTGTGTGGAAATATTAATCTCCTGTGAAATGTTGGCATTTATGTCTAAACTTTTGCAAATTATGTGAAAACACTAACATCTCATGAGATTTAATGATTTCATGAGCTTACAATATATTTTTAAAAATTTAATGTCCATCAATATAATTAAAGAGAGCTGTGTCTTGCTGCCTGTGTGTATCATGGTACAGATCCCAGCTGATTCTTCTATTTAAATTCTACTCATCTTGATAGGATATCCATCATGGCAATGGAACCCAGCAGGCATTCTACAGCGACCCCAGTGTTCTATACATTTCCCTTCATCGCTACGATAATGGAAATTTCTTCCCAGGCAGTGGTGCTCCTGAAGAGGTATGTGTATTCCTTTAATTTTTTAATCTGATTTGTATAACAAGAGATGTTAAAGCTGGAACAAGCTTGGAGTCTAGATTAAAAAACTGAAATATTTTTAATCCCAAAATATTTCAGAAATATGAGCAGAGAAATAAAACACCTTGAACTGGGTTCCAATTGTTTGCTTCAGTGGAGAAAAACACAAGAAGGAAAAAAGCAGGGTGTAAAAAGAAGTAGATAAGTATTGAAAAAAATTCAAGGCAAGCCTCCTCTATTCATACTATATGGCTTTGTAGTAAATAGAGGAATTGCAGAAAAAAAATAAGAGGCTTGTCCAGTAGAAGCTTTGAATCCAAAAAAAGAGAACAAAGTCATTGATTTATCCCTTGTTATGAAGATGCCACTTTATATGGGCAGAACTTTTGTACTCCATGTGAAGCTTGGAAAGAAAAATGGCTGGCAGTTTGCCACTGATTGGGTTGTATTTCCAGAACAAATATTAATAGGAAATAGATCTACCATGCATTTCTTTACACGCAAAAAATGGGGATGCTCTTTCCAAATTGAATTGGTCACAACATAAACATAATTCATGAAGATGGAATATACTAAAAAGATGGAATTCCAGGAGGGAATTCCAGAAGAGTAAGAGGCAACTTGGTCCGGATGTTGTATGTAAGAGAAAGGAGAATACAGCCCCTTCCTAATAATTTTCAGAGTATATGTAGATGGAATTAGTAGAGTCCTCAGTCTGGCAAGATTTTTGTCTATATGTGTGGAACAATAACTCAACTTGAAAGAATCGCTATGTGTTATTCTTGGTTTGGGGACTGACACATTGGTCTCAATTAATAAGCATCTCTGACATTGTATACAATGAAGTGTGAGAGAGAAAGAACATTGTTTATGTAAAAACTAGATGTTTAAAAATGATGTACCATTTGAGAAAATTACATACGAAGTGTAATTTGGGAAACTACAAAAACGTATGTATTTGAATAAGTTGAGTGAATTGCAAACTTTTAGATGTTCTTATCTTTATTATTTTTATAAATAACTCAGAGTGTGAACATACTAATACTCCTTCCTCCTCTTAATTTTTGTACACTAACAATCCTTGTGAGATGAGTTAGGCTGAGAGAATGTAACTGTCCCAAAGTCATCCAACTGTCTTCCATACCTAAGGTGGGACTCAGTTTCCTGATTTTCAGCCTAATGCCTTATCCACTAGATGATTTTAAAAAATAGTTTATATAAAATATACCATAACTCTTTGATACTTAAATGCTTGTAACGTTTACCCAAGCCAAATTTATACCGATCTGCCCACCCATTGCCATACTTTGAGATTAATCAGCAATTCTCCAGAGAAATCCTGTTCCTCACTTGAATCTGATAACATGTTGCTCCCCTCATTGGGATTTATTCTTACATATTTTTCTTCCCATATCTTGACAGCTCTCAGCATGGCAAACCCTATGGCTGAGGGCTTTTGTTATCCACCATGTTTCTTTCTTCCAGGTTGGCAGTGGGATGGGTGTAGGTTACAATGTAAACATTGCCTGGACTGGTGGAGTAGATCCTCCTATTGGTGATGTGGAATATCTGACAGCCTTCAGGTATGTTTGCTATCCACAGTAAATAAGAATACGTAAAGCTCCGTGGCCCAACAAGGAATGTTTTGGTAAGCCCAGAACATTGTTTTTCTCTTGGAAAATGCCAAGGGGTGGCTTGTCATTTTCAAAGTAAAGGTTACATACATGATGACAATAGTCAACACTGTCAAATGTATTCCTTTCTCTTTTCCTTTGTGGCAAAATTCTAGGAGGTAAAATTTTCATAGGTACTTAACAACTGGGATAGTCTAAGACTTTTCCTAATGGGATAAAAATAAGATGGCTCTCCTTTTCACTTCAACTCTGACAATGGGACGATTATGTTTGAAGATCGCTACATTAGAGCAACAAAGACAGGCTTCCCACAGCTTTCTCTGTCCATGTTCTGTTGCCACTTTTTAGCATTTGATGCTTGAGATGACCTCTGCTTATTGGTATTGCAGGCCTCATAAAGACTTTATGTGGAGCTTTGGTTTATTCATGTTATGCTCATGTTATACTATAAAAGGTGTTTCAGGGACACAAAATTTGCTTGTTGGTTTTATTTCAGCAGACTAACATAGTTCCCATTCCAAAAATTGTTGAGTACAATTAGGAGAAACCTTCTAATAGCCCATGATTGTTCTTCATCTCTGATTCCTAATTTCTAGCATTCAAGACCAAAACCCAGACTGATAATGCACTATGGAAGTTAAAATTCCAAATGATGCCAAGCTGAGGAATGCTTATCTACAAATATGTGGCCACTTTAATTAAGTGCATTGGAGAAAGTTACAAAGACTCAGATGGGAAAGCTGAAATGGCTGGAATTTTCTTAATCCATACATTCCAATTAATCCAATTAATGCTGTCCTGCCTCCTCTTCTTAAGAGAAATCTGAGAGCTGTTTTGTGTCCTCCAGGACTGTGGTGATGCCTATAGCCCACGAGTTCTCCCCAGATCTGGTCCTTGTTTCTGCTGGCTTCGATGCTGTTGAGGGTCACTTGTCCCCGTTGGGTGGATATTCCGTCACAGCCAAATGTGAGTGTGAGGAACATGGGGGAGGGTCCCTTTATAAATGTAGTTTATAAATAGGGAAAACTATTCACAGATTAGTTGGGAAAGATATGAATAAATATCCCAGTTAACTTTCACTATGGAGCTAAAATAGCTAAAGTAGTTTGCTTAAGATTCTAGTGTCTCCATAGGTTTCCTAACCTTAGCAAAAGGCATTTGTCAAGTTAGAATTTCAAAACCAGTATGACTATAGGAGAATGTCTTATTGATAGTAATTCAGCTATTTACTGTTAACAAGTAATAGCTTTTCTGACATGCTTTTCCCAGCCTTATTAATTGGAGTGCCAAGAAAAGCTTGTATACTGTGTTGCTGAGCTATAGTCTCTCCATGTGTTTAAATCAGTGGTTCTCAACCTGTGGATCGGGATCCCATTTGGGGTCGAACGACCATTTCACGGGGGTCGCCAAACAACGCAGTCCGCCATTTTTTTCCCCTTTTCCTTAGCTGTGCTACTCCCTTTTATTCTATTGGCTTTTGAAAGCCAATAGAATAGACTCTCTTGAATAGAGTCTAAGTCTATTGGCTTTCAAAAGCCAATAGGAATTGTCCAGGCTGTCTCTGCCCTGCTGAGCCCACCAAAAGTCCCATTCTGCAAACGGTGCTGCACCAATTGAGTAGTCTTCGACTTACGACCGGTTGAGTAGTCCTTGATTTACGACCGGTTGGGGGTCGCGGCATTAAAAAGGTTGAGAACCACTGGTTTAAATGATGCCACAATAGTTGGAGTGCAGATTTTTCCATGGAGATCAAAAGATCAAGGAAGTAGAGATAAATGAAATGTATATCTCATACAAGCATTATTAAAAACACAGATCCCTGATGGTCCCAGGTAGTGGCTTAAAGACTATTTAGCTACTTTCAGGTTCCAAGTAGCCTGATCACTATTTTCATAAATGTTGAAGATACTGTTTTTCATCATAATAGATATCCATGACTTTCTTCAATTTCTAGCAAGGAGCAATGTAAAAGCTAACACAGAACTCACTAATTCATATATCTTTTTTGATCATGTAGGTTTTGGGCATCTGACCAAACAACTGATGGATCTGGCAGATGGGCGTGTTGTCTTAGCTTTAGAAGGTGGTCATGATCTGACTGCCATCTGTGATGCTTCTGAAGCCTGTGTCTCTGCCTTGCTTGGTCTTGAGGTGAGTAAAAGTAACACATAAAAGTATGTGCTGGAAAAGTCTCAATCAGGCTTGGAATGGAAACATCAAAATATGTTTATTTATCTATTCTCATTTTATTATTTGTACAAATAACTCAAAGTGGTGACCATATCCAATGCATCTTCCTCCTCCTATTTTCCCAACAAGAACCCTGTGAGGTGCATTAGGCTGAGAGTGTGTGACTGGCCCAAAGTCAACCAGTCAGCGTTCATGGATAAGGCACAACATGAACTCTCAGGGTCCTGCTTTCTAGCCTGGTGTCTTAACTGACTCTAATGATTAATCATTGTCTAGATTTCGACAATAGTTGGCTGTGATTTTATCCATGCTTTTGAAAAGAGAACTAGCATTCAATAGGGTAGAGTAATAGATGGGAAAGGTGTATAAAAGTATAACTTCCCTGACACATTAATGCATGTCAGTATCTATTAAGAGTACATTTTAAAATTTAACTATTTAATTTATAACACACCTTTCTATTTAAGCAAAGATAGCTAAATATTACAAGAAATAATAATTTAAAAGTATTGAAATCAAGGCAAAAATTAATTGTTAAAGCCTTGCAAAAAGGCATCATCTTTACAAATATTCTTTACAAATAAACACTGAGTGGGTATAGGCCTTGTGTGCCATTAAGCAAGTCTCTAATAAGATATCTTAAAAAGTACTATCCTTTAGGAAAAGACATGTCTCTAACAAGAAGGCATTCACTTAGTTGACTCTTGACATCTTTAGTGGTGTCTGCACAAGGCTCATCCTGAAATTGACAAAATACCTACTTTTGTATATAGGAAATTGATCAATATATGTAAAAAGTCCTCTAATAATCAGAGTTAGAGAAAAAAATGAGTCATGAAAATGGATAGAAGAGAAAATGCAGATCCCTTTTAGAGTTTATGAGATACACTAAACATAAAAATATCAAATTTCTTGAAGCGTAGAAGCTATGGGGGGGGAGAGATATTAAAGCTATATATATAACATTTATTTTCTTATAATATCTAATATCCTCTAATAGTCCCAAATTCTTCATTCATAAGTTGTATATCTTAAGGCAGCTTTTGATTCTGTATCCAGGTCCCAATCCAGAAGCCTCATCAAGCATTTATAGGCTTTTCTACTAAATTCAAGTCAAATACAGTGTGCAGGGGTTCTGTCAAAGCCAGTTACAACTCAAAAGGGGTAAAACAGGGATATATTTTAGTACCCCTGTTTATCAGCTTCTATATCAATGGCATGTCCAAATGATCCAAATTTCTATCCCTCTAAATTATCCCTCCCTGCTGCTCTATGCAGACAAATTGTTATTCCCAGAACACCAATAGATTCAAAAGAGCTCTGAGAATTTTCATCCTTTTGCAGTAATGAAAACCAAGAGTATGACTTTTGCCAAAAGGCTGAAGCTCCATTTATGGAGCATTAACAGCCACAAAATAGAACAAGTGACTAGCTTTAAGTATTTAGAAGTAGTCATGAATGCCAACTGCGAATATGATGCTGCTACTGGACAAAGATCTGCCAATGCCATCCTTAAATTGTTCTGATCCAAGGGAGGATAGTGTGTTCTAACCGCATTCAAACTTTTTCAGGCTAAGCCTCTAGCCCAGCTCCTTTTTGGGATTTTGGTTGCCCTCCCTCTCCCCGGCTTTGTGTTTCACCTCTCTGGAAAGGGTACAATCTAAATTCATTAGAGCAGTTCTCCATATACCATGATGTGTCCCAAACACACATCTATGAGAGAAGACAGAGTCCAGAGTGCATCTGTAAAGCTTTGGTTAAAGCTCAGCTTCTTTCCCTAAGGCATAGCACCATTAATCTTCAGGAAAAAATCCAGTCCACATGGATCAAGGCTGTGGAATCTAATCTTTAAAATTTAGGCTACTCTCCCTCCACAGTTCTTAAGATGGAATGTGATCAGGGGAAACAATCCCTGAAGCAAAGGCAAGCAGATCTAGGGAAAGCTCCAACCTTCCTATCAGCATCAACAGTACATTGTTACTGTTACCTTGCACAGCTAGAAACACCTAGTCTTCAAAAAGCTTTATCTAGTGCCCAATGCCATGTTCTCTCCTCTGCAGTATTGAATTGTAAATACAAGAATATTTCATTGCCTGAAAGGTTTTGCACCTGTGATTCCAGAGAGTTAGAAACTATAGAACATGTTCTTCTACAGGGCTCCCTTGATGGAAACATCCAAACTAGATTCATACTTCCTTTGATCAGTAGATATCCTGGTCACCAGAATTTAGCCTATGCCCAGATGCTGCTTATAGACAAAACACCCCTTATTGCAGTGCATGAGGTTTTGCACAGCAGCACAGAAGATCCCTCAAACTCTGATGGGCTATTATCCTGCAGTGCATCCCCTTTAATGATAATTCATTTAAAATTTTAATATTACTGATATTAATAGATATTTTTACTTGGTGTAATTTTAATATACATTAGTGTTTATATTATAATTTAATATAGGCTATATCCTAGATTTTATATATATTAGATGCTAATTAGATTATTTTACAAATGTGTGTTAACTCTGTCCTAAATTTTATTTGTGTAGTATCTTCAACCACAGTAACTCAAATTGAGCAGCACACAAAACTGTGTGACTTGGCATTCAGCCTATATATTTATAACACGTATGAAACAATATAGTTTATTTTAGATATTTTTCTAGATCACTATTTAGAATGCAAATATTTTTATGAGTGTTGAGTTTTTCTCTAAATCTATAATTTTCAGTTGCAAAATAATAAAGGGTTGGTGAATTGTGTATATATACCAGTACTATAGGCAGAGCACAAGGAGACATGGAAACTTATATTTAAGCACAGGTACCTTATTATTAAATATAATCAAACAAAAAACAAATGTCATTCAAACCTAAATAGAAGCAAACTTCATAAATTTACAATATTAAGTGGATGGAATGGCAAATGAAAGCTTTGTGGGAAATAGAAATAGAATTGTTTTGGCTTTTTTGTCACCATGTCCCCAATTATTTTCACAGACAGCCTTTTGCTTGGGCACCCATTTTATTTGAACTATTTTTCTTTTCTCATGACTTCTATCCAGATTTGAAATCAAGAAACTAAACTCTTGAGGTTTTTTTTGTTGTTGTTGTTGCAGTTGGAACAGTTGGATCAAGCTCTGTTGCAACAAAAACCCAATGCAAATGCCATAGCTACATTGGAGAATGTCATTGAAATCCAGAGTAAGTTTTTGAGGCATGACCTTGGCTTCAGATTGCATTTTCTTATGGAAAAAAGAGATTTGTTGAAGAAAAACTTGAGCTGGTGATTTATTCTGCATTCAGGCTAGGGTTATAACTCTATAGTATAAAACTGTTTCTCAACCTTTGTAACTTTAAGGAATGTGGATTTCAGTTCCCAGAATTCCCCAGTCAGCATGTTGGTATGAAGAATAGGGGTTGGCAACATGCTTGTAAGAGGCAGATTGCCCTTTATATTCAGCATGGCATCTGCAATATCCTCAACTATTGTAAAATTTATGTTGCAAAAAAAATGTTAGTGATATAAAATAACCTTCAACATTTTATCATACATGGGATTGAGGGTGGATGGGTTTAAGTTGGACCAGGATGCTACCGCCTAATTCAGAGCCATAACATTTAGGTTTAAACATGTCTTAGAAGCCACCCAGGTCAATTCCTTAGAATCATCAGCTACAGTAGCCCAAACAAATGGCCTTCCAGCATCTGCTTAGAAGAGAAGTAAGGTCCACTATCTTTTAAAGCATTAGTTTAGATTTTTCTCTGAATTTTAGCACAAATCCTCTTGCTTGCACCACCCCGTTTTCCTAGTCCTGCTTTCTGGTGCATCACATTTGTTTTGCCACCTTTCCAACAATCTTTAGATGGTAGAAGAGAGCATGCCTGAAATTTCTCATCTCTAAACTACAGTTAACTGGCTAGTTTTAACTATCTAGTCCCACTCAAGACTAGACTAGGGATGCTAGTCATTTATTTTAATAAATCTCCTTAATCATGATCATAGCAATTGGTTGATTATAGGCATGATTATAGCAAGAAATATTCCAATAAAGATTACAACAGTGTGCTTTTATTGATAGTACGATGGGTTTGGAAAAGGTAGGTAGACAAGACAGGAACTCAACATAAGTATTAGAATTTTTAATCTAATGCTTGGCAATTGTATCACAGGCAAACACTGGGATTCAGTGAAAAGTTCTGCAGCAATTGTTGGCTACTCGTTGCTGGAGGCACAGAAGGGTGAGACAGAAGAAGCAGAGACCGTCAATGCCATGGCATCATTGTCAGTGGACACAGAGCAAGGAAAAGCAGACTGTGCTGTCCGGTAGGTTCATTTTGGGAGATGGCAAGTGTCTGTTTGTGAGAGTTTAAGGTCTAATCTGCCTGACCAGGTTGCCCCAGCACCTGTACCACTGTTTCTTAAGGGCAGGAATCACTTCTGCACATCCAAATCCACTAGGAAGAGGAGCATTGCCTGTCTTTTCTTGCCTTGCATCAACCAGCATTGCTGAGATTGACAAACATTGCCTTAGTCTTTGGTGTGTTGGTCCCTCAATTTGTCAGAAAGTGGGAGGAGTGCACTAGTGGTCAAAGCCCATCTGGAAAGTGCTAGATTGGGCATAACTGTCATTAGACCTCACCTCCACCTAGAACAAAGCCTTTGAATTGTTAGTGCCCCTACTACTATTAAGCAGCCCTTGAAAATCCTTTCATCAACAGCATAACTAATAGTGAAAAACCATTAATCATCATCATCTCTTTTTTTTACCTTCTTCCTACAGATCAGTAGAAGAGCCAATGGAGGCTGAACCAGTGTTGTGAAGTGCCAAGACTTCAATTTCTGTAGCTGTCACTCTGTGGGTTTAATTGGTCATTTGTGAGTTCGTTAAAACAACAACAAAATTATTATTTTTTATCTATTAAAAAGAAAAAAAAGGAAAAAAAGAGTTGCACTGGACAAAATGAGCCTCTGTGTGTGTGCGTGATCGCGTCAGTCTCCAAGCATTTGTTCTCACCAGCATCATTGTCCTGACTCTTTGGAGATTTGTGAAGGGACTGGTGAGGGGGCTTTCACATGGACATCCCCATTATTCCTTATTCAGATACCATTCCCTCCCCCACTCGCTCCATTGGACACTAAACCTGTCCCCTTCTTAGGATTGGAAAAACCATTTTGCTTCTTAAGGAGAAAAAAATATTTTCTGTCTCTTTGTCTCTCATACATACAGTTAGTAGGAGCGAGCAAAGAAGTGCATTCTTCCTCAATAATTTTTTTCCAGTGTTCACATGGATCCTAAATAGTTATTCAGAATTTTGAATCTGGATGCCCATTCTGAGCAAGGAGTTGGATTTAATGATCTTATTAGTCATCTCCAACTCTTGTAATTCAGTTTCATCTCCTCTTTCCTCTTCCGTATAAGTGAATATATAATTTTCCCTCCTCCATTTGTTTGGAATGAAAGAGAAATGGATTGCAGTCTGAACAAAGGGACCCACAGCTGCCTCTTGCATTTTAGAGTCTAGAACAGGAGAATTTTCCTATGCATCACAAGGTTCTACTATCCTACGCAAGCCATTCATATTACCTGTTTGCATTGAGCCAGACTTACCCACTTCACCTCTTTCTAAATCTGATCTTGAAACAACATTCCTCTCTTGTGGGTTGTTTGCACAATGAGATGGGGTTGAAAATCCCTTCCCTGGCCCTGAATTTTCAAATGCCTTTCTCCTACCTTTGCAATTTTTAATGTTTTCATTCTCTTCCTTACCCCAAAAATAAATTCATAAATATTTGGATTTAATGCTAGCTTTGTTGCCTAAATCTCTCTATTCATCTCAGCTCTGAGGTGTTCCTCAATTTGTATAGTTCTGGTTTAAGTTCTAGAAAAAACTCCCGAGGTGGGGGAAAAGGGGAAAAAGTGTGCCTTTAAGTCATTTTTGTTAATGCCTTAATTTCTCTGTAAGTTCATTTTTACACCATCTCTCCTCAGTCCTATCCCTTTTTCATTTGCCATCTAGTTAACAATTATCCTACATAAATACAGAAAGGAATCACATATCCCCAGCCTCAATGCATGTTTTGGCCCTGATCCTGCACCAGGTATGTTCAAAGAAACCATGAATATCTCACCAGCCTGGGGATCATTGTGGATGAGCATTAACTCACTTCCAACACAATGCAGTTCAGTGTGACTGCATCATCACTCAGCTGTGCTTTGATTTGCACATCTAATTATGTGTCCTGTTTATGCCTGCAGTTCTCAATCTGTCAAGCGATATATGCGATATATGCGTACAAGCCTATTTACAAGATTGGACCTCCTTAGCTGGATCACTCTGTGTGTCATAAAATCCTTTTTGTAACAAAAGTTTTGCATATGTGGACTGTTTCATGACCAATGCTTTGACATTCTCTTTTTGCTATTTTCCTTCCTCCTTCACTCTGTCATTGTTTGAAAGACTCCTTGTCATTTATTGTAAATAATTTGATTTCTTGTATCACTTGTACAAACTCTGTTTTGATGAAAGTTTGTCCATTCATAAAGAAAAAACAAAGCAAAAGAAAAAGGAGAGAATTCTTTGCTGTTACTTCACCAGCCAAAAAGAGAGGAAAAATAGAAACAGAGCAATTTTAGCTTTTAAAAGAAATGGATATAAAGAAAAAAGGTATATAATTTTATTACAGATGTATTATTTAATAGTATTTTTTTAACTCGTACCAACTCTCCTTTCCTTTGGAAAGTTGATAGCAGGGATAATGAAACAAAGGAAAAGATGGGACTTGATACTGTTTTCACTAACCAGGGCTGCTGGATTTCTAAGCTGTGTGTGGGAGGGGGAGGCACTGGGGAGGGGGTAGTTGTGTAGAATGTAAGGCTGTGACCTATTTTTAGCTGCACGTATGGAAACCTTGCCAGGGTCTATTTTAAAGATTCTTGCACTTGTTCAGGTTTAGTCCTCCCAATTGTTCCATGGTGTGCCTGTGTGAGTGATACTTCTTTCCAGATTTTCCTATAATTATTCTCACAGTCATGATGAGTGGAATGTCGTGTCTTGACAGTGCTATGTTCTGTTTTCTTTCCCATTTTTCTTTGTGGCAATGAAGACCACTGTTTCAATACCATATGTTGCTCTGATTTATCAAACAGTGCATGCCTGGAGATAGCTTCTTTTCATCCCCATGTTAGCCAAAAGCTTTCTGCTTAGAGAGAGATATAAGGATTGGAGACTTCCCCCATCAACTTGGTAATGCACACTTTGTCCCACCAAGATCTATTTGTGGCAGTCTGACCACTGCTAAGTACTGTAGTGTATTTCTCCCTCATGCTATATTTTGGATATTTAAAAGTATCAAGATCAAGCTGGACCATTCAATACAAGAAGGCATCAGTGTTCCTTATCATTTAGTTCTTACCATTTCTGAATTTCATTATGTTTTTTTTTAAAGTCCAATATATACAAGTGTATATTTAGAAGTGAGGAATAGTAAGGAAAATCAAGTTTCATGAGAAATGAGAAGCAGTAAATTATATATTTGCTATGAAAGGTATCTGGATGAGGTAGAGTATCACCTGTAGCATTAATTACTTTACAACAGCCTTCAGATGTGTTGGACTTCAGTTTCCATATTCTGTAGATTAGAGGGGACATCAGGTTCAGAATGGGCTACATTACAGCATGTCATCCTTCTCAGATGGGCCAGCATGCCCATCTTTCCTCACCCCACCCCAAATGGGAAAGCAGCAAAACAAATGTGGTTCCTAATGATAGAAACAGAAGATGCACCGCCACTCTTGCATTTGTCCATATCATCTCTGTAATTCAGTATCATGCACTGTGCAGCCTTCTGCTTCTGTCAACACAATGAAAGCAAATGGCTTTGCCATTCACACAGAGACTCTGTTCAACATTGTAGTAAGTTGAACTCTGGTGTATTTGGTCTTGGTTGAATGCAGTATATGAACAGGACATTGTGGTTTGTAAAATGTGATTCATGCTTATAGCAGAGATCAAATGCTCAAAAAGTAGCTGTCATTTTGCATCTATTCTGGTCTTTAAATTATGCTTAGCCGAATATGGAGCACTGATTAGATGTAACTCATTAATGAAAAACAATCTTTTTAACCTGGGACTTTCAAATGTATTGAACTTTAGCTCCCATAATCCTTCACCCAACATGGCTTGACTATTATCAGAACTGAAATCCAACATGTTTGGAAGGCTAGGGAAGATCTTTCTAGTAAGAGGAGAATGATTGCTAGGTCAGATGGTCTGCTGTGGCTCTTGTTCAATTGTCCAAAGTGATACATTTTCAATACTAGCCATTCCATCCCATAATTTCACATCTGATTCCTTGACTGACAGATTGGGGAAGTTTCTTCAAACTCTAAAATGACCTTTTTCATGGGCAAGGCTTAGACATTCTTTGCTACCTTCAAAAAGGGCCGAATATTTTGTCCATGAAGCACAATAGGTTGAATACAGTATATCACCACAATCCTATGCATGTCTACAGAGAAAGAAATGTTGAATTAAATAGGGCTTACTCACCAGTAAATGTATACAGGATTGTACCCTAAGTTGTAGTGAAAACGATATATAACTCCATTAGGCAGTATTTTGAATTTTCAAATTAACACAGATAATGTTCATAGAAGGCATTTCTGTGGTTCTTTAAATAAAGTTCTGTGACATGAGAAATTTGGGGGTTCTGAATGTTGTTGGGTTTCAGCTATAGCTCCAGCTGCCAAGGATATTTAGAGGCAGAAATCCTATTAATTCTAAGCGTGAAAAAGGCCAAAGCTGATGGGACTTGTAGCATCAACTCTCTGCAAGATTCCCTTTCTGTTATAGCAGTGGTTCTCAACCTGTGGGTTGGGACCCCATTTGGGGTCTAATGACCATTTCACGGGGGTCACCAAACAACGCAGTCCACCATTTTTCCCCCCTTTTCCTTAGCTGTGCTACTCCCTTTTATTCTATTGGCTTTTGAAAGCCAATAGAATAGACTCTCTTGAATAGAGTCTAATTCTATTGGCTTTCAAAAGCCAATAGGAATTGTCCAAGCTGTCTCTGCCCTTCTGAGCCCACCAAAAGTCCCATTCTGCAAACAGTGCTGCACCAGTTGAGTAATCCTCAACTTACGACCGGTTGAGTAGTCCTTGACTTACGACCGGTTGGGGGTCGCGGCATTAAAAAGGTTGAGAATCACTGTGTTATAGAATGAATTATTCCTTTAAAATACTGATACTTTTCCTCTTTGCCCACACAGGAGATGCAGATATTTCCTTTATTTGTACATTCATGTATACATCTTAACAAGTGTTGCTGCATTTGATTTATGGGCAGTTGTTATGCAATCCTAAAGATTTGCAACAGGCTTATTGCTGGCTTCTGGCTGTATGTCCACCTGTACATAAGGGCCTAGTATCGTCAGGCTCCCATTTGTGCATGTCATTGGGTAATCCATGAACTTTTGTGTGCATTACCAGGATTGTTGGAAATAGTCTCTCCCCCTAAAATACACTGCAGGCTTTTCAATGAATTTCTATACAAATGCAGCTTCATTCAGTGGGCCAAGCTAATTATCCAGTGGCATAGATATAAAATATATATTATTCTCTACTACCATTTTTTTCACTTACAGATTCATAATCATCATAAATTACACAAAAACTCTACCACTGCAATTATACAAATCACTCCACCTAGAGTAAAAAAGATTACAGCTAAATATATCAATGTATTCCATAAAGCTTACAATTGGGAAATGATGGTTCCACTTTTAGACTTTGTTGCATTACATTTGTTTCTACCACCTCCTTTATTTATGTGAGGTGGGGGCAAGAAAATCTCCATGAACCATTGATTTCATATTTTTCATCTTGAGTTTTTTGGGGGGGTGGGTGGGGAGGAGGGAGAAAGAAACAAAGTTCTGGCCAAGAATAGCAACTACTTTTGAAAAGCCATTAGTCCTTAGGACACCAGCATTGAACAACTTTACGCTACAGCTCCAATTCCACACAGTGTTAAACTGTCATGGGGATGGTTATCGTTGAGGAGGATTGGGACATTTTTGTCTTTTTCCTCCCTTCTAAACAGCCTCTCCACCCACCCATGATATGGCAAGATGCCCAACAAGTGGGGAATATCTGTAGATTTTTTTTTCTTGCTTTCTGTCTATCTCGCTCTGAATACAATTTTCAGTTGAGTATTTTGTAAGATGTTGCAATGTTTGTCCTTGTGTAAATAAAATTGTTTCTGGCAATATTCTGTGGTAAAAATCAATGTGTGGAGCTATCTTGCTTTTCCCTCCCCCCTCCTTTTTTGATGTGTGTATCTTTAGTTTTCCTACTTGTTGAACCCCAATGGGGAAAATTTCTAACAAGTCTGCAGTATCCTGAGTCAGACAAATCTGTCTACTTCTGTATTTGAAATAGCTTTTCTCCATCTGGGTGCTCTCTAAGTATGTTAGACTATATTTCCCATCACCTTTGAATTTGTAGTGTACATAACCTGACAATTTAAGATGTGTGGACTTCCATTCCCAGAATTCCCCCAGCCAGTGGTCCAAAAGTACATACAAATTCCAGGTGTTTAATTTTTGGCATGCAAAGTCTTTCCCATGCAACAATAGGAAATCAACAACCGCATTGTGATATCCCAAATATGTGATATTGAGGCAATAAGATTATACCATATGTATAACCATGAACTGGTGTCTCATTGGTGGCAGCTAGATGAGTGGTTGATGGTTATTATAGTGAATTCTCAACCCCACAGATAAACATGCAGAATACTGATTGCCCGTTTTAGTGCATAGACTTTTTCAGTGGTGCCTATATTTTCGTTCTCTTGGAAAGAGCTTCTTTGAAAGGTGGCTCACAACATCCCTTCATTACTTTGGATAAGCACTGCACCTAAGTCTATGTTAGAAGTGTCTATTTGTTGGACAAAGGTTTAGGGAAAATCCAACCCTTTCAATACTGCTTTCCCACACACAGCTCGTTAATTAAATGTCTCCTGGCATTCTTTGGTCCGCTTTACCCTTGAGAGTGTTTCTTTTTAGGTCCACAAGGGGTTGAGCCACAACAGAAAAGTGAGGTATGAACTTTTAATACCCCACTACTCTTTACTGTGTAGGGACCCTACCACTTAGCCTGTAATTTGCTTTCTTTACTAAGCAATAATAATAGTATTTGATCTTCTGCATTAAACTTCTTTGGCTTTAAACCCTTACCATGGTGTCCCTTCTGTCTTTCCTTGTCTGTTTCTAAATGTTTCTGGACAATGTGTCCTAGGGCTTTTAACTTATTCCTTTGCTTTAATATATATTCTATTAAATTCTAAAGGCTTTCCAAGTTTTCATCCCAGCCTTAATGTCTAAAACTCAAGATTGTCTCCCATAAAGTAACTCAAAGAAGCTAAATCCCATGGATGTCTGAGGAATTTCCTATCCTATAAAGGTTTTTGAACAGCTCCTCAGCTGTTTTTTGGCTATCACATTCCTTAACAAAACTGTTTCATGATACATAATTGCATAATCACAGATAACTAGGATATATTCATTGCCTTTACTGGACAGTGGCAGAGGGCCTACAATGTCCGTGACTATTTTTTAAAAAAGAAATTGGGATTAAAGACCCTCTTTCCACTAGAAATTTATTATCTTCCTCTTAACAAACCGGGTAGGATCTACAGTAATGGGTCACATTTTTACAAATACCTGGCCAATAAAATCTACCTAATATTTTTAACGTGCCCTATCTCTATTCATGTCCAAACCATGGATCTTCATGGGCTAGTTCCAATATAGCCATGCAATGTTCCTGAGGAACTACGATTTGTCTCCCACTTGAATTCTTTTATCTGGTCCAACCACCAGTAAGTGGAAAATTTGTTCATTAATATAGGTTATATGTTAAGTTAGGGATTATACCTACTACCATTATCTGTTCATTTCAGTGTCCCTATACTCTAGCTTTACCAATGAGACCATCTTAGATTGCCCAAACATATTGATAAGAGACCCTTTTCCCATAGATGCTGTCTTTTTTTACTAAGTGAGGGCATACTAACATCCCTCTACTCCAAGTATCTACTAGGCCAGAGATTCCCAACCTCTTGGGCATCAGGGACTGGTTCCATGGAGAGGTTTTTCCACGGACCGGAGGATGCATGGTTTTGTGTGTTGCCTGCATTCCACAGATGGGGCTTTGCTTGTTTGTGCGGACTGGTTGCTGGCCTGCCGTGGCTTGGTACTGGTCCATGGAACCGGGGGTTGTGGACCCCTGTACTAGACCTCTAATTAAACCCATTAACTTTTGCTTGAATCATATTTTCCCCCAGAGGTGCTTACATTTTTTTTCTGTCTTTTATAATGTTTTGACAAATGTCCACTTTTTCTGCAGTTGTAACAACTATGGGTCTCTCTAGTTTCCCAATGCCTTCCTTTAATTTGGATACACATTTTCCTTAACCTTTCCAGCTCTTTATGGTTCCTATTTTCTAGAACAGAAATATTCTATCTCCTTTTGTATCTTTCCAATATTCTCCAATCTTTTTTGCCAGGTAATCTTCAGCCTATAGCTGTTTGACCCATTTCTAGGTTGCATCTTATTTTGGTAGGCAATATTTATAAAATTGTTCTAAAATTGCCTTTTCTTTGCTTCTTTCATCTGGCCTCAATTATTTTCTATCAGTTTTGCCTACAATTCACAAATCCCTTTATGTGTGTCGTATGTGGCTTCTAAACCTCTGCCTATAAGTTTAAGAAGTTGCATCATACCTGAATAAAGATAACTCTTTAATATTGTAATAATAAACTACTTTCCTAGCTAGAAGACTACTGTAAGTCCTTAGAGCTTTTTCTGTTAAACTCAGGGCTAATCTAGTTACATTCTCAAACCATTTACAAGAGGTAACAACAATTTCAAATATAGTAAAATAAGCATCTTCTTCTTAGGGATCTTTGTATCTTTATACCTCTCCCACTATAAGGTTTAAAACGATAGAGCTGAATGTGTTCCTTCTGGTGACCGAACCCCTTTGAGTAAGTCTCTCAGCCCCCTAAACTCTTCTCTTCTTGTTTCTCTTTCACTCTTTTCTCATTCTAGCCTATCTTCTTCTCTGTTTCCCTCCAAAGCCACTCTTACTCTTTTTTAACTAAATCCTTTCCTTTTGCTGTTGCTTCAGCATTTCTGTAATTGGCCTAAGTAGCCTAGCCCCTTTTCTGCCTGGTCTTTCTTCTTCTTTGGCTTAACTACAGTCATAGAGTGGATACCTATCTCTACCGAAGTAGTAGTCTCTTCTATATCCAAGGAGAATCTGCTTCTTCTGCCTTTTCTAGTCCTGTTTGGGGGCAGGTTCTAGTGAGAGTCTGATTTCTTCAGCCAGGATGTTGGCTATTATCAGCAAAGTCCGAGCTCTACAAAGGCCAAACTTCCTTTTGTAACTAAGGTTTGTTTTCTTTTCATATTTAATTCGTCTCTGAGCCTATCCCGCCTATTTGGATGCCACCTGTGTAGTTATTTCTACTTGTTTTGGATATCCCATCTTTTTATGGATATCCCACTACTACCACTTTATCACAATTCTTTTAACTATACTCAGATTGATGGGCTCAAAAGACACAAAAGAGTCCACAACCATCCAGGTCCCTCGAGAACACACACAAGCACTTGCATATTCACATACAATTACTCACTGTTCTCCACAGCTACACATACTGTTCCTACTACTATTCCTTGTGAGTACTCCTAGCAAAACATATCCCCTTCTAGCTGCTTCTAAGCTGCTTTACTTTCACCCACAAAGACACACCTCCTTCTCCTCCTCTTTCCCAGCTGTTTCACAGCCAAACTTTTATAGGCAACTTTGCCGCCCTGATGCAAGTGCGAGGGCTTAGGAGGAAGCAATTAGCACAGATGCCGGCAATCTTCAGGACGATCTGCTCTCTTTCTCTCTTATGCGAGTGCGCACACACAAACACTCTTACAAAAGTGACCTTTGATTAACAATGTATAATGCTGATTTACCAGGGGCACATTCCAGGTAAAAATATGCTAAGAAAAAATACATAATCCTAGAATTATTGTATGTTGTAAGTCATTAAAAGTAAAGCATCATGTTAGGCTGCAATTCTATACACAATTACCTAGAAATAAGGCCCATCAAGTCCAGTGGAGCTTACTTCTGAGTAAACATGCATAGGGTTGTGTTATTAATGGGAAAAATCTAGGAATCTTAACTGACCTAATGATTTTTTGATTATTATTAATTTGTCACCCATCTTGTGGTTCAAGGCAACTCTGGGTGGTTTATAGTGAGATAAAATATAAAAATATCAAGACAAATATAAAAATGGATTAAAATTACTAAAAATTAACACACACACACAAAAACAAGTTTAAAGAAGAGAGGTGGGACTGCCTTCTCTGTTAGTGCACCAACCATCTCCAGCCAACTTTTCCTTCAGGACCCCATGCCAGCCAGCACAGCCAAGTTTTAAGGCTTTTCCTTATGGCTAAATGGGAGGGGACAGATCTCTTCTATGGAAAGATATTCCAAAGGATGGATCGTGGCAGAAAAGGCTTTTCTCCTGTATCCCATCTGCTGAAATTCCTTAACTCGTGGGGTTTGCAATAGGTCTCTTCTGCCAGCATGAGCGGAGTGGTCCAGTTCCATTGGGGAAAGACAATTGTACAGATATCCTGGAGTCATGCTAAAAAGGGTAAAGATAATAACACCTTGTGTTGTACCGAGGTGGACCAGCAGCCAGTGCAGTTCACGTAAAAGTGGTGTCACATGTGCCATCCTTGGGGCCTCCAAACTATATATGCCACTGCATTTTGGACCAATTGTAACTACTGAATACTCTTCAAGGGTAGCTCTATGTAGGCCACATTGCAATAATCCAAGTAAGAGATGACCAGGGCATGAGTGACTGAGCACATGGCCTCATGTTCCAGGAAAGGGCGCAGTTGGCACACATGAAATTGTGCAAAGGCTCTCCTTTTGTCCAGAATGGTTTGCAAGATGCTTCTAGAAGTGTCACATGCAGATGAAGAGTAAATGATTATTACTGATATTCCTCAATAATCAGTGCCATTTTCTGAATCTGAATTTTAGATCATGATTTGTGGGCAGAAACAGTTTTATACTACAAATAATTTAAGTTACTTCTAGTGTTTTTTACTACATTCAATAGTAGTAGATCCCAGTGGTCAGCAATGCATTATATAATGTAGAAATGTATCTTCTCTGTCCTGTTCAAAAGTTCCAGATTGGACCATTGTTCTCTCCTAGATACAAGAAGTAGCTAATGCTCACACTGAGATTCAACTGACTCTAGCTATTTTCGGAAACAAAAATAGAACAGACTATAAAACACAAGTATAGAAAATAGAGACTAAATGTTGCAATATTACTGCTCCCAAAGGTGTGTGGAGTTATTCAAGAATAATATCTAAGAAACACAGTAACAAAAGTACATGGTTCACAAATGGGACCAGCCACAAATAAACTGCGTTATGGAGTGCTTTATTTAGGATGCTAAGCAACTGGGTCTTCTCTTTGTAAATACTACTAGTTTGCCACAGACTATTAGATTGTACAATGAAATAAGCATTCTGAGAGAGCTGCATCATAAAATGTTCTGTAATTTCAGAGTGTATGCTTTTTTTTTTCAACCTTGGAGACTTTTAGGCTTGAAGATATTGTTTTATTGTACATGGATGGAGGCATACTGAGAGCAAGTTAATTGTAGTAAGACGACAGATAAAGGGCTACATAAATGATCCTGCTTATGGAAATAACTTTTAAAAATAAACATATTTAAAGACTGTTCACAAAGTAGTGCAAATAAGAAGTGTTCACACCTCTAGGATAATCAGAAACCTTTTATGTGTGTATTTCCTTCATTTTCCCGAACATCAGAGAGATGATGGGTAAAATGCAGCCTCATTTATGGAAATATCCATCTAATAGAAGTTCATTAAATATACCAAAATATAAAATATACATACACCAGCTGCTCTGCATGGAATTAATCATAAACAAACACATTATACAACCAGTTGAAAATATCAACTTGAACATAATTTACTGCAACATCTTTTCAAACTTGCAAATCAGCAACGGGATATCCTGAGATCGTATTTCTCCATTGTTTGGTGGTCTGGTCTGCCCTGAATCAAGTATGCCATGCAGTTATCATTTTCAGTACCAGCTGCTTGATTGTAATGCAAAACACACGTGTGGTAAGGATCACATTAAAAGGGAAGGAAAGATTCTCCATTATGCCTTTTCTAAAAGGAGAGGTCTCTTTATTAGTCTTTTGCTGATCTGAAAGGCAGAATTAGATGATAAACTTAATTTAAATTATAGGATAGAAAAAAAATCACTTAACCATGGTTGGATAGTTAGAATGGTTTGATAATGGACTCAAATGATTTTGAAGGGGATGGTTAGGATCTACCAGATGTTGGACAAGCAAATTTGGACATTGTTGTAGTTTTGGATTCCAATAAGAAGCCCTTCCAATACTTCACAGATTTAAAAGGATTAATTTCCTCCTGAATAATTGTACCATGTTTCCCTGAAAATAAGAGCTATCCTGAAAATATGCCTTAGCTTGATTTTTACACATGGGCCTAATATAAGCCCTACCCCAAAATAAGTTTTGGGGCAAGGGGCACGTGTAAAAATCAATCTGGGGGGTGGGGGAATGGAGCTGCCCCACGCGCCGCACACCCACTTACCTTAGGATTGCTGCAGCCGGGTCTCCCATACCCCAACACTTGTTGCGCTGCTGCCTGAGTTCTACAGCTACTTGCAACCACATGCCATGTGGCACATCGCGCTACTGCTGCTGGTCGCAGGAGGCAGCAAAGCTTGTTGTGCCAATTGTGCTGCTGCCACTGCTCACAACAGGAGGCCACGCAGCTTGTGCTGATGCTTGTGGCAGGAGCCCGTGAGGCTCCTTGCACTGATCGCACCCACTTGCAAATGGCGCTATGAGCCTTGTGGCCTCCTGCCAGTTGGTGGCAGTGGCGCGATCGATGTGATGAGACTTGCAGCCTCCAGCTGAGACAGCAGCAGTGGCGTGATGAGCCTTGCGGCCTCCAGCCATGAGCAGCAGCAGCAGCGAGATTGGGGCAATGAACCATGTGGTCTCCTACTGTGACCAGCAGTAGCAATGCAATGCACTACATGGCGTGTGGCCGCAAGTAACCACAGAAGAACTCAGGCAGTAGCGCGACAAGTGTCACGGCATGGTAGACCTGGCTCTGGCAATCCTAAAGTAAGACATCTCCCGAAGATAAAACAAGCTCCTCTTATTTTTGGGGAAACACGTCATGCTGCTCTATGAACATGGGTTATTATTAATCATATAGTAATTATTGTGAGGATCCATGCTCACAAAAAGCAGGAAAACATTCCAGCTCAATTCCAGAAAGCAGCAGAATATTTGGGAAGAGGATGCTCAACCCTTCCAAGAAGCTCTTCCCTGGTGCTAACTCATAATGAACCAGTCATCTTTAGAAAAACTGACAGCTTGTCAGAATAGTCATTTTTGCTCTAGGAAGAATTTAGCAGTTAGAAAAAAAGTAACACAGCACGTTGTCTTGATTTCTTTGGACTACAGAACTGAATAAGGACATGTGCCTTCAACAGGGACATTTCTAATTGCCTCAAAATATGGTGAACTTTGACATACATGAAACAATAGTTTCTACCTCATTTTGTGAATCAGCTATTTTATGCTGGTCTTTGATAGGACTTTGACCTCAAGTTGCTACCAAATTAAGGCAAGACAAGGCACTTAGAATTGGAGGAAGTTGCCTTATACAAAATCAAATTATCAAACTATCTAATTCAGTTTTCTATTGATTTTACTGGAGTACTTTTTCTACCCCTTCGTAGGAATGCTGGAGATTGAACCTGAGATCTTCTGTGATCGTGGATTGAATTTTCATGTTAAAATTTTATGATCTTGTGGGTCCATATTACTAAATGTCCAAGGCCACATGTGACCCGTGGGCCGTGGGTTGGACATAGCTGCTCTTCATTTTGAAGGAAATACAGCATTTCTTTCAATGGGAAGGTCTAAGGAGAAAGAACAAATATTTCTAGCTACTCTGTGTGAGATTGTGTTCCTGGAGAGGCCAGTATTAGAATCACTTTTGGAAGCAGGGTAATTACTATCCATGGGAAGCTGGCATACTTTACAAAATTCAGCCCATACCACAGAGCCACTCCTTGTGGCTGGGCAATACTACTTAGGAAATACAGGACAACAAGAGCCAGGATGGCACACCATCCCCTCTGAAGCCAACCAAGTCTCTCCAGCTTCAGTTGAGTATAGGATGAAGAGTGAAAGGTCAATCCCAATCCAAGGACGGTGGCTACATCACGACACAGGGAAGCAAATGGGTATGTGTCCATATGGATCCACTTGGGATTTTCACACCACTTCATAGCAAGTTTCATTGACCTAAAGACAGTAAAATGAAGAGAGGCATATGAAACTTACCTATAGCCATATCTACAGGAGGAAAAAGTTGAAATCTGAGTAGTTCTAGAATCTCTCTGAATCTCTAAAACTACAAAATGTGGTATCCATGGGTAAACTGTTTTTTTCTTTTTTAGAAGTGAATTCCTACAAATGTTTAAGTCAACATTCTTTTATTATTTGAATATGCCTGGTATTTGCTGGAAGATCTTTGAAGATGTCAGAATTAAAGAAGATCTTTAAATCTTTAAAAGACCAGTTAAATAATGGCAAAACTCACCCCCTGTTTATGTGGATGGATGGCTTCTTTTCCTCCAACTCAAACCAAGAAAAGTGCTAAAAAGTTCATGGTGAACATGTGCGTGAAACAGGCAACAAAACAGAGAGTTTGTTTCCTTCATGTATTTATAGCATAATTAAAACAGCATTGCAATATCACTTTCACTTGATGTCTTCGTAGTGTTGCCCTCATCTCATATTTAGGGCATGATTTAAGCCATGATTTTATCTTACCCTTTTCTGTGTGCACGAGACTAGCAAATACAGAAAACAGCCAAGATGACTGGCAAACAGCATCCTAGTGTTGCAGGTACATATGCTAGGTTCCATTAAAGAGTGCTAGTTAAGAAAGCCTGTTAGATATTTAGATACCCTGTGAAAAAGATGACCATGTGCATTCCTTTGCACTGAAGGAACTCACCAGTTGAGATCTATGCCAAGAGTAATCAATGTCCAATAAATCACTGTGGCACTTAGCCAAAGGGAGAATGAAGTCATCAGGTAGAAACGGAATCCTCTTTCCAGTGGGACCCAGAATTGAAGTAGCCAACCTAGACTGATCCCTGAAGAGAGATGGTAGAAAAGGGAAGCTTCAGTGTAAACTGCCAATCTATTGCCTTAATCTTTGGATGTTCTAAAGCAGAGGTCAGCAGCCTATGGGAAGCCAGGTCAGCAATTCAGCATTCGGTGATATGGTAATTATCACCAGAAGCAGTAGAACTGTATTTTTAATTTTGTTGTCGCCTTTCTTGTTTGGATTTTGGGAGGATTTTAAGGTCAAAACCTGGAAGTCCCTGCCAAATAACTACACAGAGAAGCAGGATGAGCCTGTTGGATGATCATGCTTCCACATGAAAGTCCCTTCTTGGTTATTCCAAACATCTTTTAATATATTATCTCTCAAACTAATATAAGCTGAGATAGAGAATCATATTATAATAATTTTATATCTGTTATGATAAATCAATGGTGCATGAGAAATATTAAATGATCTATTATAAATCATTCAAAGATTTAACTAAGAGATCCAGATGTGGCCACTCTTAATTTAGGGGATACGTAATTTCTTTACCAAGTTCATAATCTCATAAACTGTTCTTTAGCCAAGTATGTGCTATAATCCTGTGAACATATAATTAGAAATAAGTATGCTTTTAGGCAAAAGGACAATTTTTTAAGAAGAAGCTGGCAATATTTCTAATCTGATAATTTTCTGGCACTCTTTGATCTGTAGTTATTTAAGATCAGTTAGAGCTGAAGGGTGCAGAAGAAATGGATATGGCATTCTGATCCAATAATCTAATCAGCTGTGGATTTGATATCTGTCCCACTAATGAAAGGTTGCCAGGAAGGACAATAGTGGTGAAGGGTTATTTGCCTCTTGCCTTGAATGCAGCAGAGCTAATGTCTCATTCTCAATAAGTCATTGTTTAATTTCGTTATTTTAGATAACTATCACCCAGTCTCCAACCATCCTTTTGGGGGCAATGTTATAGAAAAAGTAATTGGCTGCAGTTACAGAGAATACTGGAGAAAAAGGATTTTATGGATCAGTCAGGATTCAGGCTTAGATACAGGAGAGAAACTATATTGATGGTCCTACCAGATTACCGATGGAAAGTGGTTTTGATAGAAATATTCTCAACGAGACATGCTTTTATCAGTCTTGAAAGCAAATATTCAAAGGAGTGTTTAAAAATTGGGCTGATATCTCTTAGTTCAGCACATGTTTTTGCCATATACGTGGAAACCAAGAACCTAGAACATGCACAAATAACGTACTGCTAACTTTCATGATGTACTTACCTGCCAAAATGCCACCAATAACTTGATGGGGGAAATGAGCAAGTATGAAGATGCGTGATAATCCGATAAGCAGCAAGAGGAGGAAATAAACTGTAAAGGGCACTGCCTTCAAGATCCAACTGTTGAGGTAAAATGGGAGAAGAAAACTGTCACACCAAATAACTCAGACGGATTGAGAATGATTTCTCCTGCTTCTCCCAAAAGCCAACAGCCTTAGAACTACTAGGTCCCAAATTACAATTTCTGTTCAAATTAAGGAAAAACAGGATAAAGCATTTTTGCATATATGAGTGAAAGATTTACACAGCTAAGGTTGGTCTACAAATGGAAATTCCAGTTTATTGATTTAGAAACACCTTAAAAAGAATCAGGCATTTCTGCTGCCTTCTCTACTGCTAATGTTAAAAGAATCTTGATGGGACTTCGTTCACAATTGCATCAGCTGAATCCAGATAATCCAGAAGCTGATATTTTTCCTCATCTGCAAACATTCACTCCTGGATTGCTCCTACTTTAGAAGACTAGTGAGGCCAATTCTACTAACAGAATGAAAAGAATTATAGGAATGGATCAAACAAAAGCACCTTGTTGATTATCCGTCTTCAAATGGAGGGGTTCCTATCTATTTGGAAGGCAAGTGTTTGATGCTAGTTAGAGTATTATGTCCAAAAAGTAGCATCACAGCTCAAAAAGTTACAGAATCTGCAACCATAACAATCAAGGGCCTGGAATAATTGCAACCCGGAAATATATAAAATATTTGCCTTTTTTGTTTTTCTGGGGCTGGGAGAACCAGGCACAAATTATATTATAAAATATAATAGGAAATATATCATAAAGGGTTATAATAAATGTGCATAGATTTCAACATCACCTGATAGGAGATAGAGGTATTTGGAAGAAAAGAGTCTGGGACTTTCCCTGCTGTACTGTCAAGTATTCATTGTGGCCCTGATGTTCAGTTACAATAGTGTTGGCAGGAAGCCGCATGCAGGTAACAGAAGGAGGATCAGGGCTTCATACTTCAACAGGAAGTTTTTAAAGAAGTCAGTACTGCAGACCAAAGGTGAATAACTCAAGGCTCCATTGCCTCCACAGTGAACAGCAATTTTAAGACACAAAGCAAACTCTTAAGATAAAGTCCAAGGTATGTAAAAGCTGTGATCTGACTGTGATCGCAATACTTCACTGAATGAGTTTAGGGTCAGGGGCTGCCTCTCAGCCCAATCTACCCGACTTCACTAATGGTGAGAAAAAAAATGGGTGGAGAACAAGCTATGTACATTACCTTAAGCACCAGAAGGGAAAAAAAGAGTATGTATCAAATCAATAAATCAATAAATCAGACATGATGCATTTCAAAGAAAGAAAGAATCCATGCCTCCAATCTCAATGCAAGAAAAAATTCCAAATCTTTGCCTGGCACTTGTGTATGATGTGTCTTTGCCTATTTTACATCATAGTGTGTATGTGTGTGTGTGGGGGGGGGGAATGTCCAGTCTTGCTGGAAGCAAAAGTTGGAAATACATAGATCTGGATTTATTGATAGTTTTGGTATGATTTATTGTAGACTGAAAAGGGCCCCTGAATTCTATAGCAGTGACAGGAACTCCACAAAAAAGAAAAAAAAATAGAAATTTGCACAAGTTTTAACAAAATCAATTCTGACTTAGAGAGTCAGAAAGTCATATACTTTCCTGTATTTCTTGGAAGAAGAACTGAATACATTAACACATAAACAAACAATTACTATAAGTCACAATGGAAGAATTGTCAAAATGACAGCATTCAAGAGCCGTGGAGGCACAGTGGTTAGATTGCTGTATTGGAGACTAACTCTGCCAACTGTCAGCAGTTCAATCATTACTGACTGAAGGTTGACTCAGCCTTTCCTCTTTCCGAGGTCGTAAAATGAGGACCCAGACTGTTGGGGGCAATATGCTGACTCTGTACACTGCTTAGAGAGGGCTATAAAGCACTGTGAAGCAGTATATAAGTCTAAGTGCTATTGTGACATACCTTTTGGAGTTCTTGGCTATCTGTCTAGCCAGAATGCTTACAACTGGCCACAGGGCTGCACCAGTGATCATACAGTGGCCAGAGGGACTGCCTGCAAAAAAGAAAAAGAAATAAAATCCCTCTGCTTGCTGGTGACCATCCATGTAAAAGAGAAAAAAAGTAAAGAAAAGGTATAATTATGTCACATAGTTACACATAGTGTTCTTAAATTAACTAATAATCTATGGGTAGTCCTCAAATTACAATTGTGGTCGTAACTCATATAATAAAATGTATTGGTCAGATGACCGGCTTGATTTTACTTTTTTTTTTTTTTGCAGTGATTACTAAATCAACCAAGGGTTTGCTATGGGTGTGGTTTTACAAAAAAAATTAGAAGTAAATGCCGTTTTTCGTCAAAACCATTACAAAATGTAGTCATGGATTGTACTACACGGTTTATAGGAATGAATGTTGCTGAGTACCCAAAGTACAGTCATGTGACTAGCGGGGGCTGACCCATCAGAACTTTGAATCCAGTAAATAGCTCCCTAGGTAGGTCTGCTGAACAGTCACTAAACGACCAGTCGTAAGTTGAAGACTATCTATAAAGATAACAGGTAACTTCTGTTACTGTATTAACTAATTATCAATTGGTTAATCTGATTATTTGATTTTAGTCGATTTTTGTCAGCAAATTCAAATGGAAAAAGATTCCATTTAGATGGGATAAGCTGAAAGGGCGATTTTTAGTTTTAGACAACAGAGATTCAGATTGAACACTGTGCAGAAAGCAAGAGACTTTCTGGGAAAACTCAAAGAGGAATTAGAGAAAAAGAAAGGATCATAGCAGAGTAACTAAACAAATGCCACAGCAGATACAGCTGGACACTGAGGATACTACCACATTCAGCACAAGTATTGATTTTTCTAAAATCTTGGTGTAACTGTGGATTATAAATGTTTAATGTGGAATAACAGTGTAGCAAATGCTCCTCAGAATAGAAAAAAATTCAGGCATTCCTCAACTTACAACTGTTTGGTTAATGACAAGTTGAAGTTATGATGGTCTTGGAAAAAGTACTTTACCTCCTGTATTTGCACTTACAACTGTTGCACCACCCCTGCAATCACATGATTGCAATTTGGGCGCTTGGATACCAGTTTGGATTTACAACCCTTAGCAGCACCCTGTGGTCACGGGTTTGTGATTTGCAACTTTTTTTGCTGGTTTCCATAAAAAAATGGCAAAAAACTCCACTGGGGAAGCTGATTCAATTAATGAAAGCACTAAAATGATCATAAAATCGGGTCTGATCATGTGATGACTTGCTTTACGACCCCATAATTTATAATGAAAATTCCAGCCCCAATTCTGATCTCAAGTTGAGGACCACCTGTATGTCATTATCTGGAAAAGTTCAAACAAGATGTGGTTTCCTTACAAGAAACAGATACTGTATTAGGGGGATTTTTTTTATTATAAAACATATTGATTTGGGGATTTTCTGATTAAATACATTTCCTGTTATAGAAATAGCTAGTAAAGTTAAGTACAAATAAATAAAAATTTGTGGCTATTTTATTCTTTTTATTCTGCTATGCTGAAAAAAGTTGGAAGTTAATGCTTCCTCCCCTCTTCTTTTTTTCCCTCATCCTACACTTCTTTCTCTTTCTTTTCCCTTCCCCGTTTCCCTTTATCTTTGTTCTCATTTGTATTTTATATTATGATAAAAATTAATTAAAAAAGAAACAGCTATTAGGAAAAAGGATACAAAATATTTGGGTGACAAAAAATTGGAATTTATCTCGGTAGGAATAAAAGAAACAGAGTTGCTTTGTATATAAACTCTCTCAAGTGTATTCAAAACTTATACTGACTAATAATCATGGCAGATATGTTGGAATGAAAGTTTTTTACAAGGAGCTAAGACTTTGATACTGGGAATGTATGGTCCAAATGAAAACAAAATAGCATTTTATAAAGATCCTATAGGTAAACTATTGAATTTTCTATGTGAAAATGGTGTTTCCTAAGATATTGGAATGGTGATTTGGATGATCAAACATTATAAAAATATGTTGTCACTATTCTCACAAAATGAGTGTCATGAGAAGGCCTTGCTTTTTCACACAATAACTGGCATGGTAGGCATAGCCAATCTGAAACCATTGACTCACCCAAAGGAAAGCAGGTTGAAACTAAAAGCAAAGTAACCATTCAAGAACCTTACAGAACAGAATTTCAAGAATGTGGAGAGAGGGTAACATAAACTTTCAACACTTATTTTCTTCAATTCCTATTTTCTATTGGGCTGCATTACCAACCTGGCCCTGTTTCACAACTGGATGGGAACTGACGGAGAAAAATTTCCTTCTTCTTGGAAAATCCAGATTCAGAGATCCACCAGAAAGGCCGTTCCCCAAATAATAACCTTGGAAATAAAAGGAAGAGGAAATATATATAATTAAGAGCTGGGAAGAACAAAATTAACACTTTCAAAATGCTAGGAAGTTTAAGTTTACTTGCCACCTTATCTACTAGTTTACAACTGACAACTATGGTACTCTTTCACTAGATTTATTAATTCATTTCTTCTAAGAATTCAAGGTGATGTACATTAGATAGCAATTCCTCATCCAATATTTTGCTATGACAATTCAATGAGGAATAATGGACTGAAAGCCAGCGACTGCGGCCTACAGTGTTAAGAAACCTTTCAGGACTGAAAGTGGACTAGAACACCAGTTTCTCCAGTTCTAGAAAATACTTCAACCCCTGCACCATTCTGACTAAATATTATTGTTTATCAGCGTAAAACCACTGGCTCTAATTTGTATTTTACAGCAGAAGGGTTGCAAGCTTGCCACTTTTGTGAAGGCAGGGCTATCTGCAACTGGACATTATTTTGTTAATTTCTACTGGACTCATCACAGTGTGAATCAGGCCTCACACCTACTGTATAACTAACAGGTATGGTAAGAAAGAAAGAGAACAACAGTTTCCAATTAAATCAAAGTCTTCTTCACATGCTAATGTAGAAGAGCTTTATTTGCAAACACTGGAACACACACACACATAGAGCTTTTCCCAGGCCAATGAAATGCACAGAGTCCAGGCAAGGGTCCTACACTGCTCTTCAACCCATCTGCAATCAGCTTTTAATGCATGAGTTCCAAGAAAGCCCTATTCATGTATATATACAAACCTTTACTCCAAGTCCTAACGACTACTATAGTATTATAAGCCATCCTCCTCTTGTTCTTAATGGAGCAATTCTATAATTCTATATCCTGGACAGAACAAGAAGATTTGTTCCATCGATGAATAGTTCCAAAATTGTTCTAAGCCTTGATATTAATTCCTCTGAAAGCCAAAAATATTTTGCTACTCCACAAAATTCTATTGAACGTCAGTTAACAAATATTAGTGGACTGTTGGTTAATAACAAATAAAAGCACTACCAGCTGCAATTCAAGTCATCCTATTCAAACACAGTGCAGCATGGGGTGAAAGTGGAAATTCAGACGGTGACTTTGAGTGAATTATTTTTTTATCACAGGCAGGCTGTAAGTCTAACAAATAAATTCAATATTCCAATTCCTTTCATGCCTGATTTTCTGCTTCTCCACACCATCCAGAATCACTGAATAGATTTTTTTTCCCTTGGGGTTCTTTAAGTAATTACCTTAATTTAGTTAATTCAATTCTCTTATATATTTGATGTTTGTTATGTGAATGCCATTTCAGCCACAAAGCATTTATTTATAAACCATGAAAAGGAATTCATCCTCTGTATAAATTGGAGATAGTTCTATAAGATGTCCTTGATGCAAAACAAAGTTTATGTTTTGTGTTTAGTTCCTGGATGTTGGCTCCTCCTTCTGTATCACAATGGCTGAATCTACCATTCCCCAGCATGATTGGAGAATCCACAAATGGGTTGTCTTAATCTTCCCACTCCAATAAGACTAAGTCTGCTGTGCCATTGCACCCCAGTTTTAGACTTAGTCTCTTGCTCTACAGGCGCGTTTTTTTCAGTCAGTTAGAACAAGATTGATCAGTTAGTCTTAAAAATTTTTTTCATTTCTTCTTGCTGGGAAGTTTTTACCTGCTCTTCTCTGCAGACTGATAACAGCTTCGTTCTCTCCTTGTCATATTCAGAGACAACTCTACAGGTTGTTACTGCAATGATTTCCTCAGGCTCCTTGTAAGTCAATGAGGCTCTCCCTGGCACCATCGGTCCAGGGGGCTGTGGCTCTGCCAGCCAGATGATCGGCGGAGGTCTGCTTTATTACCCGGAGGCTACCAGCAGCTCCAACAGCCAGCTGATTGTTGGAGGCTAGCCTGCGCACACCTCCTTGGCTAGCTGATTGACGGGGGACTCCCTAATCGACTGGAGCCTTTGCGGCAAGCCGAATCCACACTAAGCACAGCACGACAGCCAGCTGATCGTCGGAGCTCTATTACTTACAGCGGAGGCTTCCAGACAGGTCAGGAACGCTGATCACGTCCTTGTGCCTACCGAGGAGCCCAGGAGCTTCCTACAGGAACCAGGGCTCGTAGAGGTCTCAGCTAGGCTGGTTTACAGTCTCAGAGACAGTTGGCAGTTATTTTTGGCGCGCTTTTGTTGCTGCCGCCATTTTGTTTCAGCCTCCATTTTGTTTCTCTAAACTGAACATTGCAGCTGAACTTGGGGAGGGCAAGCTCGTCCCAAGGACGCACTACCTGGCGATTGACCCCCACCACCACCACCCTCACCTGGGTTTGGACGTTCCTTCGACTGGGCTCCTTCAGTGAATTTACAATGCTTGAGGGGGGGGGGAAACTTTTCACTGAATAGAGCTCTCAGAGGCCTGTTATCTCAGTTCCTCGAGCAATTTAGAGTGCAGGTTGCCAATTTGAATTTCCAAACACTATGGCAGACAACTCCCTTCCAACATCCTTACAGGACACCATCGAGCCCCCCGCCAAAAAGAAACACACGGCCTCTACCGAGGCGGCGGGGAAGAGCGTATTAAAGGCTAGAACACAGCCTTCCAAATGAGCTAGATCAGGCAAAGAGACCACCACTCCTCACACTTTGGAGGATTCCTCCAAATTGAGGTTAGTTACTCCAGGCCAATTGAACACCACTACACCTGGAGGATCCATATTTGAGCCCCTATCTAACCATTGTAGTTTAGCCCCAGGGGCCTGGTCTCCCCCTAGAGAAATGGCCCAGACTGAATCTGTCATGTCAGGGCTAAATCTAGGGACACACGGGGCAACTCTGCTCTATCTGGGCCTCAGGCCATTTTTACACCAACTGCAGCAGGCCTCCGCCCCCCCGATGTACAGTCATTAGGACCTGAGCATTTTCAGGTCATGATAGCTCAGGCCTTTGCCCAATTCATGGCCTCCTCTGTCTCCCAGCACCCCCCCCCCCAAGTTCCCTCAGCACCTCCTCGGTCCCTTCTTTGCCTTGAATCACCAGACCTCACAGAGGACGTTTCCTCTGACTCAGAGGCTGCAGGCTTCGACTCTTCAGGCCTGATCTTATCAGATGACGAGGGTACCTCAACATCAGATCCAGCTCCACCTGTTGGTCTTTTTGACCATTTCCTTTTCAACTCCTTACTACTCAAGGCCTGCACAATGGCCAACATCACTCCGGAACAGGAAGATCCTAATCCACTGTACGCCGAACCGGTGGTACCTCAGAAGCATATCCCTTACCCCCCTCTTCTTCTGCAACACAGTGCAGAAACAGTGGGATAACCTGGGTTCTATCCCCTATCTGGGATCAACAGAGAAGAGCTTGTTCAATGTGGCTCCATCTTTCACCTCCTTATTGGAGGTTCCTCAAATTGACGAGCCTCTGAATTTTCTGTTTTCCAATACAAACATCCCAGGGGACATAACCGAGGCACTTAAGGCAGAGGACAAGAAAATTGAAGCTGCCTTACGCAGATCTCATCAGGCATCGGCCTGGGCCATCAAGGCCTTCACATCCATGGCCTTCTTCACTCGGGCTTCAGTACTGTGGCTGCGTGAACTCCAGGACATGATTCCCCCTGACCAGGTCCGATTTCACCAGAACCTGGATAACTTGGTGGCCACATCCCAGTACATAGCTGACTCCTCATTACATGCCGCCAGATACTCTTCACAAGCCATTGGGGCGGACATTTCAGCCCACAGACTTATGTGGCTTAAGAACTGGCGGGCAGACCTCAAAGCCAAGTGGCGCCTTGCCACTAAGCCTTATACCGGGGGGCATCTTTTTGGCACGGCCCTAGATCCTTATCTAATAGAAGGCAAGCGCAAGACCCTCATTAACACCTCCAAAAAAGGAGATAAGCGCTCAGGGGCCGGGTCATCACAGAACTACTATCGTAGGCAGCCCTTTTGGCCAGCTTCCACCTGGGACTGGGCCCAGGCCTCTCGCACCTCCTACCAAAGACCGGAGCGCCAGCAAGACTGTTCCACATACAGAAATCGACCACAAGTCCAGGCCAAGCGGCCCTTTCGAGGCGCGGGAGGACACTTCTACAAACGAGGCACGTGATCCCACAGACTCCTCTCCTATAGGAGGCCGGCTGTCCCTTTATTCTGACATATGGGCAGCCACTACCACGGACTCATAGGTCATCACTCATAGATCTTAAACACCGTTACTCAGGATCTGATGCTGGAGTTTTGGGCCAGTCCATCGGATCGGTTTCGATCTTACCCCATTCCCACGAACAGGACTAGAGCGGACTTCATGTCAGAGGCCACTGCTCAACTTTTACAGATTCAGGCCACAGAACGAGTACCGCAGGACCAGGAAAGACGGGGGTTCTACTCAAATCTTTTCGTCATTTCCAAGTCTTCGGGGGGCTGGAGGGCAATCTTAGACTTAAAAGATCTAAATTATTATTTGATGTACAGGAAGTTCAAGATGCAGTCACTACAATCAATCTTAGCTAGCATCAGAAAAGGGGACTTCCTTACATCAATAGACCTAACTAAGGCATATTTGCATATCCCCATTCTCCCTGGGCATCGCAAATTCCTCAGGTTTAGCTATGCCCAACGGCACTACCAGTACAGGGCCTTACCATTTGGCCTCTCTTCAGCACCTAGAGTGTTCACAAAGGTACTGGCAGTACTGGCAGCCCACCTGAGACAATCCCCAATCAGAGTCCAGTGTTATCTGGACGATATATTAATTCAGTCCTCCTCCTACCAGAGCGCTCAGTCAGACCTCGCCCTCGCTATCAGGACCTTTCAGGAGCACGACTTTTCTGTCAATTTTCAGAAAAGCTATACTGTACCCTCAATTCAGCTCCTACATCTAGGGGCAATTATAGACACGAATAGCTGTACGGTCTATTTATCACAGGACCGTCAGGAAAGCATTCAGGCCCTTGTCCATCGGATCCGAAGAGCCAAGGTGGTCACATTAGCCTCATTATCTCAGCTCCTGGGGAAGATGGTATCCTGTGTACAGATCATTCCGTGGGCACGCCTTCATGCCCGGGAACTACAGTGGCTTCTTCTTCCATTTCAGAGGCTACGCATCAGCGCTTCCAACCAGAAGGTTCGAGTTCCGTGGCCGGTGTTGAACTCCCTTCGATGGTGGGCTTCCCCAGCACTGTCAAGGGGCAGAGTTCAGAGAACCAGTCAGAATCACCATCAGCACGGACGCAAGCCTATTCGGCTGGGGAGCATACCTCCAGTCACATTGGGCTCAGGGTCGGTGGTCCCAGGAGGACTTACAAAACAATATAAACTGGCTGGAACTCAGGGCCATACATCTGGCTCTACAACATTTCAGCAACCTAGTAGCAGGACAGCATGTCCTGATACTTATCAACAATATTGCTGCCAAGCCCCACGTCAACAGGCGGGGGGGGGGGGGGACAAGGTCCAGGCCTCTCATGCAGGAGGCCCAGTTGTTGGGGTCTTGGGTGGAATTGAATCTTGCTTCCATCAGGGCAGAGCACATATCCGGAGTGACCAATCAACAGGCGGACTCATTAAGGAGAGCCACCGTGGACCATGCCGAGTGGCGATTGGACCCGGAAGTATTCAGGGAGATCGTGGACAGGTTTGGTTCCCCAGCCTTAGACCTTTTTGCTTCCCCAACCAACTCCCAACTCCCGAGATTTTTTTCCAGGTTCCCGTCTCCAACAGCAGAGGGGACAGATGCCCTCCACAGCCCCTGCCCAGGGAACTGCTTTATGCCTTTCCTCCCTTGCCACTTCTTCCCGCCACGATCCGAAAGACACTTCACGAACGGGCGGAGATCCTCCTGGTTGCACCACATTGGCCGAGACGTCCATGGTTCACCAACCTGATGGAGCTCTCCGTCTCCCCTCCGTGGAGGATCCCGGCAGGTCGTATTTCCCTCACTCGGGGAGCTCCAGCACCCATACCCACAATGGCTCCAACTAACCGTTTGGCACTTGAGAGGCGGGCCTTGAGCCAAGACTCATATTCGTCAAGGGTGATAGCCATGATTCAACAATCCAGGTGCCCCTCGACAAATAGAATATATGATGCCACATGGAGGAGCTTCTGCAATTGGTGCTCAGGTCGTAAGGTAGAACTCTCGGGTATCTCTGTACCACTTGCGTTGGAATTTCTGATGGATGGGTTGGACAAGAGGCTATCCCCGAGCACCATCCGTAGACAGGTTGCAGCCCTTGCTACGGTAATCACGTGTGACAATGCCACTCCCCTGGCACATCACCCTACGGTCCGTTCCTTCTTAAAGGGAGCGACTAACGCCAAGCCACCTACAGTACACTGATACCCATCGTGGGACCTTCACCAGGTCTTACAGGCACTCGTTTCATTACCCTTCAAACCTATTGCCACATGTTCGCTTAAACTATTGTCTATGAAAGTGGCATTCCTTGTTGCGATCACGTCGGCCAGGCAAATCTCAGAACTGGCCGCTCTTTCAGTCAAAGAGGACCTTTGTGTTTTCCATGCAGACAGGGTGACCCTCAGACTAGACCCTTCCTTTGTACCCAAGGTAAATTCCTTGTATCATAGATCCCAGGAGGTGGTTTTACCAGATTTCTGTCCCACCCCGTCCAATGAATTGAGAAGCAGTGGAACACACTTGACGCTCGCAGGGCCCTGCAACGTTACATCAGACGGACTTCGGCCTTCCATAGGTCCGAGGCATTGTTTGTATCCTTTCAACCTTCATGCATGGGCCAGAAGGTCTCCTCCTCAACATAGGAAGATGGATTAAGGCCTGCATCGCCCTAGCATACCAAACTCAATCACTGATGGTTCCTAGGCATATCACGGCACATTCCACATGGGGCACCGCTACTTCGGCAGCTTGGGCGACCCAGGCATCCATAGGGGAGATTTGCAGGGCAGCGACATGATCCTCGCCCTTGTCCTTTGTCCGTCACTATAAGATTGATAAATATGCATCTTCCAATGCCTCCTTTGGTCGCAGGGTGTTGCAACACGTGTTGTCATCTAGCAGGACCCAGGCCCAGACTGATTCCCCCCTTAGGGACACAGGGCTTTGGTATGTCCCATTTGTGGATTCTCCATCCAATCATGCTGGAGAAGGGGCGCTGTCTTACCTGAACGCCTTTTCTCAGCATGATGATGGAGAATCCACTCCCTCCCACCTAGGGTCAGTTGGGCCCTGGTTCCAATATTAGGAAAGCACACGCGCTGGACTAATGTCTGTGTATCGCCTTAGTCTCAAACTGGGGTGCAATGGCACAGCAGAGGCGTATCTACACTTCAGACTTAGTCTTATTGGAGCAGGAAGATTAAGACAACCCATTTGTGGATTCTCCATCATCATGCTGAGAAAAGGCATTCAGGTAAGACAACGCTCCTTCTCCATCTTACAAAAGCAAAGAAGTTACTGTCTTACTGTAGAATAATACTGCCCTTGCTCCTATGGGTTTTCCTGATGCCAAAAATGGAATGGCTAGATTCCAAACATTCCATACAGTTCACAGGAATGAATCTAGTTTAATTCTGGAATATTGTCTTTTTACCTTTGCTTTTTCCTCACCATTTAGACATCAAGTTCAGCCATTCTGAGATTAGGCCCAACCACAGCACCGTCAATCCAACCTTCTTACCCAGCAGGAAGTAGGCAAGAGGGAAATAAATAATGAAGACACATTTGGGATCGCCGAAAAAGGTTACCCAAAGCCAAAAATCCTCCAGGCCAGGCAGGGCACTCTGAAGCGTTTCAGCAAACTGAACACCAGTAGTGTAAACGATATCCATGGTGGTGAAACTGAAATAGATGAGAAGAATTAAAATGCGTTTCTGACAAGCTCTTACTGAGCCAATGTCTTTGCAATGCAGAAATCAAGCAATGAAACTGTTCAGAAAATAGTTAAATAGCTTCCATAACAATAAAGAAGAAGCATGTGATGATTCAAGATCTGCTTGTAAGCCAATCTGGCCACCCTTTAGATGTGTGAAATTCAGATTTCTCAGCAGTAGCCATCTCAGAGGCCATCACTTAAGTTGAGAAAGGACCTTGTAAGTCAATGACAAACAAAAGTGGCCATTTTGTATTGAAACACCTTGCTGGGAACTTTTCTACTGCATTCTAGTGCCACAAACGGATACAGAAAAGCCATACCTGGGCATAAACCTAAATACCTCACTCATCATGCATGCATACCCTATTAATAAACATCCATTACCTTTACCATTCATGTACTGTCATTTAAACCCCCACTCCTATTATTTCTCCCCATTATCCCTCTCCTTTTTTCACAGAGTTCGATATAAAATGGAAGGCTATATAAATGAATTAAGTTAAATAATTAAATAAAATAAAATTATGATCAGAGAGTTAGGAAATATGATGTAGGGCAGAAGTATGCACTTAATAATCCCTTATTATTTGACATGTTTCCAGTGGATATGCTAGCATTATAGGACTACCTATAGGGTAAAATGTGTCAAGATGGCAACTGTAACAGTAGGACATAGTACGACCAAAGCCACTATCTTGAATTTTTTTAACTATTGCATTGCTTCTGTTTCCATCATAGAGTCCCAAAACTAACTCTTAAAATCCCTAACTAATGATACAAGCTTATAGGAAAACATGGGCAAATATGAATTAAATCACAGGAACATGCATAAATCACACAAACAAGGGGGAATAATAATGATAGAGTTGGAAGGGACTTTGGAAGTCTTCTAGTCTAACTTCCTACTCAGGCAGGAACCCTATACCATTTCAGACAAATGGGAATTAGGGAGGGGGATTGTCTTCAGAGATGAGATGGACTCACTCTCAGCCGGTTCCAACCTGATTCCAAGGTTGCTGCGCCCTTGCACCTCAACATTCTTAAAACAACCTTGTGGCACCAAGTGGTGCCAGCACACTGGTTGGGGTGTGTGTGTGTTGGATTTTAGAATGGGAAGAATAGCTTTGTACTTTGTGCGGGACCATTAGATTCAGCCTGTCTTTACTGCAACCACTGTCTCTCAGTAGAAGTTCTTTTGATTAACCTTACTGGAGTCAAGATGATACAGAAATAAAACCAGTAGTTTAACATATGATAGTTGAAGCCTAAATTAACTATTATGTTTAAAATAATATTTTAAAAATACTTGCATTCTTCTTTCTATCCCAAAGATGTCTAAAGTGGTTAACTACAGGAACAAATATACCTTTCTTTTGTTTTTAGTTTTTTGAAATCCAATGAACTGAAATATAAAATAATTAGATTATAAGGAATCCACATATAAAACAGCTTGCAGCAGCCAAGAATCTTAAAAAGAAGCAAATAGCAACGTGAGAAAGAGGTAAAACCATCCCAGGGAAAGACGGGCATAGAAAAATCCAGTTTATTAAATGCTATGGAGAAGATAATTTTAGTTACAATACAGAGTATTTCTTGAGGGTGGCCAAGAAGGAAATTCCATTCTGAATTTGGGTCTGGAAACCATATAGTGGTCTTTTCTAATTTGATAGCATGGAAATATGTAAATATCCATTATCCCCAGCCACCATGGATTTATGGAAGTTGGAAGAAGTATCAATCTAGTAAGCTCCAGGCTTTTAATTAGAAATTAAAACAAATATCTTGAAATATACCTTATTTATTAAAGGAAGTCCTAGAAAAAAGTTTTTCAAACAGCTAGTTTCAGACAATTCTTTTGTCACGTGTTCAATAGATTGCAGTGCCAATTGTACCAATAATAATAGGTGACTTGGTGAAAACCCAAAAGAACTGGAGCACCACTTGAACACCATTAGCATTGATAAATTCACCATCGGTCAATTACAAAAGGCAGCTGGACTTGGAAACAACTTACCGTATTTTCCGGCGTATAAGACGACTGGGCATATAAGATGACCCCCGACTTTTGAGAAGATTTTCATGGTTTAGAAAGTCGTCTTATAAGCCGGAAAATACGGTACATCCTGCAATGACATCAACATCAAGAGCTGCTATCCCAGATCCTTGGAAAGGACTTGATTGGTGGACAAAAATGCCAAATCCAGTCTGAACATCAGGCTGACTAAGCAATGAACCATAATAACAAATTATTCATTTCATTTATTTGATTGGATTTATATGACTGCTTAATTATTAAACAACTCAACTGTCCAAGGAATACAAAATTAAAACAGTCATAGCATTGCTAATGGATTCACAAAACTCTACAGCTCAGAGCTCCTTGAACAGCCAGGTTGTTATGACCTACATGAAGACCATGCAGATCTTGGAAGAAAAACTATTAAAATATTGTGGGATCAAGGTGGTGTGCTTTCACCTTCTGGAACAGTTCAATCCACCCCCCCACACCCACCCAGAAACAAGGAAAGTACTGAAAACATGGATTTAATTCCACCCAGGTCTGAGAATGATGTATTATTATTTGTGTAGCACTCCTATTTTGTTTGATTTGTGCTGTTCATAAGATTGTTTTAGTCTGAACTGTTGATGTTTTATCTATTTTCAAGGATTTTCCAGTTTTGTTTACTGCCCAGAGTCCATTATTATACACCTAATAAGTAATAACTGTTCCAGGAGAATGGAAGGGTGGCAGGGGATGTATGTTCAATGAGATCATGCTGACCTGATTGGATTTTATGAGATGGGCCATAGATAGGAATAGAAATGGCTTTGAACAGAAAGATTCTTCCACTGAACAAAAATATTTCCAATAAGAGAACCCTCAGAAATATATCTTCATCCTATTTGATCCACCTATGAGAGAATGCTCTATGTCTTAAGTACTTGACAGATCACGGAAGAGCAGACCTGGAAACAGATATTTTCAACAGCTGCCTCACCTCTGTGGAATATTATTAAATCCATATTATCCCCTACACAAAATTTTGTGAGGCAAGAAAACACATGGTGTAAAGTGAGCATTTAGAGACCAAGAGTCTTGGTATGAATTTTGCTTAATTCTCACAACTTTTTAGCTGTGGTTCTACAAACATATTTTTCCAGAACAGAATAAAAATCTTAAAATGTTATTCTGTCATTTGACAAGCTAAATACTTCCAAACACAACCATTTTACAAATATTTTATGGCTGATAGCATCCAAAAACCTAGAAATGTCAAGGCTAGAGAATTAGCAGGAGGGAACAGCTTTGTTTTGTTCTGTGAATGGACTTCAACTCCCAGAATTCTCCAGATATTTAAGTCCAGCATCTTAAAATTGCCAAGGTTGAGAAACACCGCCTTAGGGCAACCAAGATGCCAAAAACCAAGCTCAAATTACCATCTGCCATCTACTATATCTGTTATCCTAGTTGGTCTTGCATTATCCTCTATGATAGCTTCAGAATAAAGTTCAGAAAACTCACAACTCACAATTGCTCTCTGTGATTTTCCCAAATAATTTCAGTTTTGAGAAAAAAAAAACGCCCCTAAAACATCACAGTTCAAGGACAACTTTCACACCAGGAACTTCCTGATTCTTCTGGTGCTTTCAGTACACCACCGCAGTGATTTCCGGTCTCCAGAAACCCTGATCTGACAAACCTGAAAAGTCTGCATTAGCCCTTCTCCTCCCCAAACTGCTTCCAGGATTTCTAGGAAGAGATTTCTTGAGGATAAAGCAACGTAATGCCCTAAGGTGCGATGAGACACGCATAGGCTAAATTTAACATTCTTTTTTGTTAGGAATACAAAACGCGATGCTAGAAAATTTTCATGTCTGACTGAACGTATATTGTATTACCTCCTCTCCCCCCCACACATACAAACACCAATAATGGCTCAACAATACATACTAAATGAAGTTTTAAAACTGTATTTTAAGCATTATAATATTAGAAATATTAATCAGCTATTCTTTTCAGCTCTGTTTCTGTATTTCCCAAGATCGATTTCAAACAGTTCCCTCTTTCTTTTCTTTTCTTTGCGATTTGTCCGCTTTCGGGTCAATTACACGTCTCCTCCCGTTACCTGCAATTGCCGGTTTCTGATTGTTCGCGCAATTGAATGACCAAACTACATTTCCCAGAAGTCTTAGAGATACGGATTCATCAGCATCCGGTTTGATTACCGGATGAACAAAGGGACATTCACCAAGATTCGCGTAATCTTTCAAGTTGCAATTTTGACTATTTTATTAAATAATTTTGTAGTTTTATTGGTTAGATGTATTTCTCTGTCCGATACATGGCACGAAACTCTTTGCTGCCATATGATGATCTGATTTTTGCAGTCCCCAAATTTTAAAATAGAGGAGTCTCAGAAAGCCATGACTTTAAAATATCATTCCAATTTAATGAATTGGTATATTTGTTAGGATATAAGTTTTTGATGTTGGGAGACCTTCTGTCAGTTTCTCATCCATTTTTGATTGTCCCATTCATGCATATACAGTAGGCCCACTCCCTCACACACACACACCCCTACAAAATTGGAAAAAGGCCCCCTCCCCCACAAAAAAGCACATTCAAAGTATCAGGAGATATTGAAGAATTCCCCTCTGGTAAAAGATTACAGTCCTGTACTGTACTTTGCTTGGAACTTTTCAACATATATTAAAAAGATGTTAACGAGTCATGAAAAGTGTTAAAATTATACAGAATATAAAGAAAGTGAATCTCTCTCTTTCCCCCTCTTGAAATTCAAACAGTGTTTATCAAATTTAAATAGCCACCCATCTCACAAAAAGTTATTATTTCATTAATCAATCATTAATAAAAATACAAAAGAATTATTACTGCATTAAAATATATATATATAAAAACAAGGCATGGGAGATAGTATTAACCACAATGATGGAACCGTCTTAGAATGTCACTAGGATCCCAGCCTGATGACATGGCCAAGTGTTGAGGGACTTCCAGAACATTAACAGGGATGGAGCTAATCTCACTTTTGGACAGTTGGAAATGTAGATGGATTCTCTGACCATAGATTAGTCTTTGGCTTGATCCAGTACTACTGCTCCTAATATTCTTCAGTGTTTCATAAACAAACCTTACATTGGGACTACTTTCAAGATTATTTCCCACAGTACCATTTAATGTAGTGAACATATATTTTCAAGTGCTTTAATATTTTGTTCTGAAGTAATACATTGCCTCCCTCAACTGTTTCCTCTAAGTAGCATGGATTGTGTATAAAGAACTTGTGAGTTTCTTATCATACTGACCTCATATAAAATTCTAACTTGCATTTATTCTGCTTCTGCAATAACTATTTTCAATACTGCTTCTAAGGACTTGTTTTAAGAAATATATATCTGCTGGGCTTTGTAAGATTTTAAATTATGTTCATCAGAGACACTTATGGATAATTTATTTGAATTCCTTTTCTTTCACCTTTGCAAGGCTGACAACTGATGCCTGCTTTGCACCCATTTTCTTTAATCAAGGCTACCATAGTTGGACTGCAAAAATCTGGCTAACAATTAGCTAGCAGAAAACATAGAAATAGAATAACAAGGTTATAAGGGACCTTGGGGGTCTTCTAGTACAATCCCTTGCTCAAGCATGGGATCCTATACTATTCTGAACAAATGATGGTAGTCCAGGGGTGTCAAACTGCCAGCCCACGGGCCGGACGCATCACCAGGAAACTGGGCCCACCCCATTGCCGGCAATGGGAAAAAAGCTCCGATATGTCGCGCGACATCACGTGATGTCGTGAGTTTGACATGTCTGGTCTAGTTTCTTCTTGAAAAACTCCAGAAATAGTTACAGGAAGCTTTAATTTGGTACAGTAATTTGCCATCTACTGGTAGTTTTCAACTTCAAACAGTCACTAAATAAATGGTTGTAAGTTATGATGCTGTGGAAAAAAATATTTACGACTGGTCCTCCCACTTACAGCCATTGCAGCGTCCCTGTGGTTACATGATCCAAATTCAGGCCTTTGACAATTGGAATGAATTTTTGGTGGTACAGACTCCCAGGGTAATGTGGTCATCATTTGCCGTCTTTCCAGCCTGACAAAGTCATTGGGGAAAAATAGATTTACTTAATGACTGCATGTTTCACTTAATAATTGTGGTGATTCACAAAATGGCCATGGCAAAAAAGATCATAAAATTGGGTGCAACTTACATAATTAAATAATTGATTAAGTAACAACTGCCTTGCTTAGCAATGGAAGTTCCATTCCCAATTGGGATCATAAATCGAGGACTGCCGGTAGTAGTCCTCCAAACTGTCGAGGTCGATATATCGGAATCTCACTTTCACAAATGCTCCTAACTCTTATTTGTCCAAAACAGTGATTCAATTTTCAAAAAAGTGCCGTCACTTATTATCTGTATTTCTACAAATGCTGTACACGCTTTGTATTCAACCATTTTCTAATCTGTTTAGGACTGCAATTATGTAGCAACCTATTTTATCCATACGTACTTCAGGATAAAATCTATTGAATTGCAACCGATCTTTTAAAGTAAATGCCTGCAACTGTCACCCTTCCATTTAAAAAGATTTTTTTTCGAAACTAAGAGTACTTGAAAGTTTGATCAGACACATGGTTTTCTTTTGCAAAAATGAATATGTTCTACCCATGATAGATTTATCTATTATGATTCAATTAATAGAATATTTTAAATATGGACCTCTCAGTTTAAACTAGTTTAATCCATCTATGGAACTCAGTAAAAGGCTTTGCTACAAAAACATTTGAGATGATTATACCTTCTAGAGTCCAACAGTTTCTATAGCATACATTTTCATAAATTGCATTCTGCTTCTTTGGACATTTGCAAGCTGTCGGAAAACCTTGCTACAATAAATTACAGTATTCTTTAAGATGCCACAAGAATTTCGTTATCTTTCCGAATATATAAACGTCTATCTGAAATGTCTATCCATCTGTCCCCTCACAGATGAAAATCGCAAGCATTGAACTAGCACTGCGAAACTCTACAGTGATGTAGAGTTTAAAGGCTTAAAGGCATTGGATATCCAGATCCACCTTTAGAGACCGGATAATATGGGACCAAGAACTATTTCGCAATCCAATACTATTGCAGTCGTGAAATGTCGGGAAACGCTGGAAAAGAGCATGCTGTGGTCACTATTTTAAGCTCCTGGAGGAAAGGCAAGTTATTAAACTAATGAATGATCCTAACTTTTTCATCTGAACTAAATGGAGGTCGATTTATTCGCCCCCAAACAGCAATGCATCCTTAGGAGCGATGCACTGACCGATCTCCACTTTGCAGCCCATCGTAGATAGTTTTACTGCAGGTTAAACTTGCTCTCGAACAGGTAATCTGCAATCTTACAATTGAAATGTGGGAGTGCTTGCTCAGAAGCAGCCTTTATTAAGCAGTCACATTTCTCTCGGTTCAGTGGGCTTAGGATTGTAGCCGCGATGCTTTCCCTCGTAGTTAGAGTGATTACTCTATGGTCATCTATTGAGAAAAAGTTCAATCCTTAATCAGGTTTATTTCAGGGAAAATCTGCATAAAACACCAGCTCAAATTCCTAACTGGACCCCTCAAGAGATTCGCCGGCTCAGGACCCGCCCCTTTCCTGTCGCTCCTCCCCCTTTTAACCTGCCTCTGCTCCCCGTGGTGTTCTTTCCAAACGTTGGTAGGGGGATGCTCGCACCTCCCTAAACAGGGACCGCAGAACAGCCAGCCAACCGCCTCTATCTTTGCTAGTGACGTCACGTGCGTGCGTGGGTGCGGGAGGGGCCGACGTACAGGCGGGGCCCCGTTGCCTTGGCCACTCGTCCTTTTTTTTTTTTTTTTTCCGCCTAGGCTGAAGGAGCCAGGTGGCTAAAGGAGGAGAGACTAGCGCATCGGCCCCGGTTTGGCGCGCCGGGATCGATTTCGGCGCTCCTTTTCCTCGCGCCATTCCTTCTGCCACCTCAGCGAAGGTTGCAGAGGCGCAGCGGGGGCGCGAAGGGTGCCGCCGCTGCGGCCTGGGCCTGAAACAAGATGGCGGCCCCGGGCGAGTACTTCAGTGTGGGCAGCCAAGTGTCGTGCCGGACTTGCCAGGAACAGCGGCTGCAAGGCGAGGTGGTGGCTTTTGATTACCCCAGCAAGATGTTGGCACTCAGTATCCTGATTGGGAAGGGCAGGGCAGAGCTCCGGTAGGGCAAGGGGAGGACGTGGCTGGGCCCGCGAGGGGTCTGTATGGGAAAGGGGCACGTGAGCTCGGCCAACTCGATCCTCTTCGGCAGATGGAAGCATGAGGAGCTGTGACAGATTTGGAAAGATTGGGGCTGTTGCTGGAATGAGCGCTATGTCAAAGAGTCCCAGAAACCCAGAAGCGTGGTTTTGGGGGAGGGGGCCTAATTTTGAAAGAGGAGACTCGAAGGACTACCTGGGTATTTGAACCATACTGTTTACATATGGAATTGGAGCCAGAGGTGAACTATACAGGAAGGAGGATGAAGAAGAGGTATTAAGTTAACTAGGTTAAGGAAGAGGAGAAAACTGAGTGCTAATGGATAAGAAGTGAAAACTGAAGCACAGAAAGTGCTTTCTGGTATTGTAATAGAAATGGAAAAAAAAATGGATATGTCAAGAATATGTAATTTATGGAGATAGGATGTGGGAAGCTGCTTTGAGGAAGAGAAGTGGACAGTGGTGCAGGATTTTGGTGACTTGTAACATTTGATTTCTCAGTATAGGATGGCTAGTAATCTGAGTATGAATAATCTTTGAAAAGTATTTTATGCAAGTCAATCTATGTAAGTCTTCATTTGCTGTTTATGCAATTGTTTTTGATATGTGTGTGTGTAGAGGTTTACAGTAATATTTGGTTTGGGTTATCTTATTATATGAATTAAAAAAAGATTTGCAGCAAAAAGAAAGGAGTAAGTAGTTGGAGTAGTTATTTCTTGTAACTGCTATGGATCTTCACTGACTACATTTAAGACAATTGTAGTCTGGGCCATAGTTTTTGAATTGAAGAACTCAAGAGAAATTGAGTTAATGAATGATGATGAGATGTGAATAGACTATTTTGGTGTGATGTATAATCATAGCTATTAAAAGGCAAGAAACCTAATAATGCAGTAGTCTATTTGACATCCTTCTTGATCTAAGAAATAATACCCATAGCTGATACAGTAGCCCAAAACAGTGTTCTTTTTTATTAAAATGTCATAGTGAACATTGGTTCAGGGAGACTGAAACTCAATACCTTCTCTCTCTTTTCCAAGTGTAGTTCATTTCAACCTGTATGGCTTTGAAAGGGTAAGCTATTGCATATCAATTCATGGAAAAAAAGGAGTATCCTGGTAGGGCAGAGTAGCAGCACAAGATTCTGTGTTCAGTCTTGTGATAGGAGGCTTTGATCTGTTTTTTTTTAATTACAATGAAATTAGTATTCTGGGTGATTTGACAGCAGCCTCATGGATGTAATGAATAGTCCACAGAGATTTTGTGTGCTCTTACAGCAGTTTTGCAGAGAGACTGATAAAGCTATTAAGAAAATGATTGTTGTGTTGGGTAAGGTTTGGTTTATATAGTTAGCACCTGTTGCTGGATGTTTTAAGTGAACTAATTGTGCTGTTGAATTTGTTTGCAACTTTTCTCAGGAGGCAATCCTGATTATATTGGATATACTATAAAGATAAAATCTTCCTTCATAGAAGTATATCACACTCTGAATTGCTATACAATTGTATGTTTTGTACGTTTCCTTAATATTTTTTCCCCAGAATGCCCTTCCTCAAGTGGCAAACCTAACCACGCAGATATCTTGCTTATAAATTTGCAGTATGTATCAGAAGTTAACATAATTAATGACCGCACGGAAACACCCCCACCTTTAGCTTCACTCAATGTTAGCAAGGTAAGACTCTTTTGTGAATATGGATTTTGAAGTCACGCACACAAACTTCACAGCATAAAATGTTTTTTGTTTAGTTCCAATTGACTTTTAAACTGCATCTTGATGTTCTTATCCATTATATTTTCAGTAGCAGCAATATAGTTGCTGGTAATTGTTAAATATTCATATTCATATTCAGTAGCAGCAATATCTTTTCTGGTAATTGTTAAATATTTCCTAATCCAGAAATTCTCAAATCCTAGCACAGCAATCTTATAAAACAATGAATTAGTTTATGAAATCCATATGAATAGATCAAATTATTTCATTTGGCTTGACCAAGAAATTAATATAGTACTATGTGTTTAATATTCTCTTGACTTTATTAGCATTAGTTGTCAACTTTAACTTTTCTCTTACCGCACCACAAAAATATTTTCATTTTGAAAAGTTGCAGGTTTAAATAACAGATAAAAATACTAAACTTTGCTAATGTGTACACTTCATGAGACACTAAAGATGATCAGTATTCTATTACATTGGAAGTTATAAGCCAGCAGAAGATAACTTGCCAGTCACAGTTCCAATGGACAGTTTAACCATCTTTCAAAAGTCACTTCAACAGTGATTCCCCATTGTTATTATGCAAGCCAGTTGCAGGCTTCGCCAGGAAACATGGGAGCAGGTTTTGATAATGCATGTGTTTTGTGCACACATGTCTAATCACTTTAAAATTAAATGTGCATCTCAATTCTTCTAATTTTCTCAATATCTTCAATTTGGAAATAATATATCCCATAATAATTTTCAGGCTTTAAAATGCATTCTTAATCTTGAGAGTATTTTACTGTTCAACTGTATCTCATTTCCCTGATGCATTTTAGTTGGACAAGGCAGCCTTCCCTCAAAGTTATATATGATTGTAGCGTGGACTTAATAGAATGCTAGATTCAAGAAAGATGGCTATCCTCTTGTTTATCACTGGAATGAGGTGTCCTTATTAAGCACTGGTCCAGCTATTTATTTATTAGGTTTTGTTTTCTTTTTACTTAGATGCCTATCTCTGGGTCAAGGCTTTTCCTTTTCCCATAGATGTTCTATCTTTTAATTGCCTAGAGTTGGGAATGACAGATGTATATAATTAGATGTATGTAGATGTAACTCTTTTGTAGGGGTCATGGGAGAAATTTGTTCAGAATGTTTCATGTGGGATTTGGAAGGGTGAATAATACACATTTCAGTTTTGTACTAAGTGTCAAGTAATTTGGCTTTGCACTGGAAATGCAAATGTACAGCAGTATCTAAAATAATATCAGGTGGATATTGCAGCCTGCTAAACTATTTATCATATAAGGGCAAAGTATAGAAAGGCAGTTACTGCTGCCTTTCAGAGTTTTGATTTTGTGGCACAATTTTGCTAAAGAGAAGAGAAGGGTTTATTTGGCCAAGAGTGATTAGAAGGAATTTGTCTCAGAATCTCTCAGTGTACATGCAAAATAACAGTAATAATCACAATAATGATATCTATAAGAGGCGGTAATAGAGAATATGAGAAGGATAATAATAATACTAATACTATAGCCATAAAACATGGGTGGATATATTTACACATATGATAGTATTGTGAGGATTAGGTATTCACAGAGTGATGGCATGAGGGAAAAATGGATTTGCCTATAGAAATATAGTTCTGTTATATGCCTGCTGGGCATATTCCCAATTAAATAATTTCTTCATCTGTCAGAGCCTTCGATGGCACTTGTTAATTAAGTAAGAGAATATGGAGGCTTCTCGGTGTTGTTTGATAGCCACATTTTAGTTCTTGCCAAAGATATAAAACAAATGGATTTAGTTAACTAACCTTCTTTCCTACAAATAAAGCTATAAGTGAAGCATTTTGTACATTTCTTCTAGTCTAGTGTTTCTCAAACTTGGCAACTTTATGATGTGTGGACTTCAACTCCCAGAATTCCTGGATTTGAATATTCGATTGGACTACTGTATGTCAGCTGTACCTCATTTTCCCCTCATCTTTCCCTCTACCCCTTTAATCTTCTTAAAACTACCTCATTGCTTCCATATTTTAAAATTATCTGTGGTTTATATGTTTTGATTTGGAGAGTTTTTAACTAGTTAAAGAACTTAACTTCATGAGATGGGATTGGTCCCATCTCTTGTCATCCAGACATTCCGCAGATTCAATTCCATTTGAAGATTAAAGTTACTGCATCTCTCATGTACCTTTGCAGCTTGCAAGCAAAGCACGGATGGAGAAGGAAGAAAAGATGAGCCAGGCATATGCAATTAGTGCTGGGGTCTCCTTGGAAGGACAACAACTATTTCAGACTATACACAAGACGTAAGTAACATGAACTTATATAGATATAATGGTATTAGTAGGTAATTTTTGAGCAGAAATTGCTAGAGTACATTTATCCCTTCCAAGTGCTCGGTCCAACAAATAATTTGGTTTTTCTTTTCTTTTCCTTAAAAATCAAGAACTTGGAAATAAAACTGATTTTTTTCCTAACTTTTTGTGATTAAAATTGAATATGTTAGGTGAATTATTCTAACCCCAGATAATTTGGATTGTTATGGCTCTTTGATACAAATGGTATATGATTATTTGCTGGTGAATTTATGTTGATAGTGTGAATTTTGCTTTGTGAATGTTTTATTTTTTCATTTTCATCTAGCAAATATGATTTATGCAAATCACTTCATTTAAAAAAATCCCACTGTATATTTTAATTACTTTTTGAGATACAATAGTATTTCTAAAGGGTTTAAATTCAGTAATGAAAATGAAAATTATATTGAAACTAGTTTATTGTGAAGGGTGCACATCTGTCCATTAAAAGAACCAGTTTACAGCTTAAATACCTGTTACATACTTCAAGTCAGTTTGGTAAAACTACACAACAATATTCAGGTATCCTACTAAGCCATTATGTGGTTTATTTCATTTTGATTTAGCATTATGTGTAAAGTAATTCCTTGTGGCTTATAATTTATGTCTTAGACATGCATATAAATTTAATCATATTTTATTGACAAAAAACATAATTTAGCACAGCGGTTCTCAACCTATGGGTCACAACCCCATTTGGGGTCGATCGACCATTTTACGGGGGTCGCCAAACAATGTGATCTGCCATTTTCCCCCCTCGGGGCGGCGCCGCGCATGCGCGCCGCACATGGGGGCGGCGCCACGCATGCATGGCACGTTCATGTGATGAGGGTCATCGTCACACAAATGTTGAGAAACGCTGATTTAGCATTATGCGAACCTAATCTATATATCTACAATTATAAAGTTCAGCATGTACAGATGTTTAGATGATTGAAAAAGAGGATAATGTTAATGGAATGTTGAGGACTGATAAAAATAAAATTTAATAATGACTCATTTGTAAGTTTGTATACTCGCAGAACAAATTCACAGCATGAAAAACTAGTACAGGTAGTCCTCAACGTACGACCACAATTGAGCCCAAAATTTCTATTGCTAAGTGAGACAGTTGTTAAGTGAATTGTGCCTCATTTTATTATCTTTTTGCTACAGTTGTTAAGTGAATCACTGCAGTTGTTAAGAGAATCATGTGATTGTTAAATGAATCTGAGTTTCCCCATTGACTTTGCTTATTGGAAGACAACTGGGAAGGTTACAGATGGTGCTCGCATAACCCTAGGGCCCTGAAGCTGTCAGTTGCCAAGGACCTTAATTTTGATCACATGACCATGGGATCCTACAATGGTCACAAGAGTGTGAAAACCGGTCACAAGTCACTTTTTTCAGTGCTGTTGGAACTTTGAACAGTCACTAAACGAATGGTTGTAAGTCGAGGACTACCTGTATAGGAATGTTCAGGAGTACTAGTTCTTCAGCTAAAAAGAAAGTCATTAGTCAGTTAGTGACGAGAACAAACAGCATTATCCTGTTCTCTTTTTCCATTGCAAATTCCCATGAATTTTCATTGATAGAACCAATAAAATTTCTCTGTGCTTTCTCCAGTATTAAAGATTGTAAATGGCAAGAGAAAAATATAGTTGTGATGGAAGAAGTTGTCATTGCCCCTCCATATCAAGTGGAAAACTGTAAAGGCAAAGAGGGGAGTGCCCTAAGTCATGTACGCAAAATAGTAAGTATACAAAGACCAGAGGGTATCAGGGAAAAGCGAAAATGGGGTTCAAAGAATAGCTGCACAAGCAAGCACCTTGATTGTGCAGAATCAAAAGTGAACTTAAATTGAATTCACATATCTTGCTTATCCATTAAATGGTTTGTTTTGATTTTGGAATATATGTGAGCCCAGCCACTATAATTCATAAATACTAGCTTCTAATTATATTTGGTAAACTCAGACATTTTTTTTCAGTAATGATGCTTCAGTAGACAGTGATGATACAATGTATGAATGTAGATTTCATATTGTCAGGCTCAGGCCCAGGGATGAAATAGTAAGACCCAACTGAGTCCAATATTTTATTTCCTTACACCGAATAGACAGATTCTTGCCAAACTAAAACTATAACTTTGTAAGCTACAAGATATATCCAGGGAGATTCTACGGTATGGTTATCCTAAAACTCTTTCCCCCTTCCCCTTTCAGTTTGGGATTGTGCAATCTTGAGCTGGATCGCCCTCTGAGTTGGCAAAATCCTCCCCCTCTGCTGTTGCAGGTGCACATTCCATCACATGTATGCCTCAAGCAATGCAGATAGTCCTTGAATGGTGACTAGTGGTTTAACAAATGTTCAGTGTTGGAAAGGGTGGTTTACAGCCTATAAAACACTTCTGGCTGTTATAAAATGTTTCTCATGCATATACCCCAAAGGTCATATGACCGCATTTGGGGCATTTGACAACTTGGCTTATATTTATGACTTGTTGCAGTGTCCCATGCTCACATGACCACAGTTTGTGACATTTTTACCACTTTCTGGCAAAAAAAAACACACCCATTCAGGAGAATGGATTCCAACTTAGGATTGCATCTCATTTAATAACCGCTGTAAAACAGTAAAATTAGATTTGATCATGTCAGTGACTTGGCTTATGACGACAACTTATGATCGAAATGCCAGTCTCAGTTGCGGTTGTAAGTCCAGGACTACCTGTAACTTTTTTAAAAAATTAAGTATCTGATCAAACAAGAGACAAACTAAAATTCAGATGATTAAAGTGGTAGCTGCATTTGTAATATAGAATGAAATTTCACAATCCTACAGTAGTAGGACTATAAAAAATGTCTGTGTGTCGTGTTTGAAGTTTATTTATATAAAGACATGTTCTGTATGTCAAGCAGTATAATCCCTTGATACATTTTCCTCGATATTCTTTAATATTTGCAGTGGAACACAAACACCTTGGTTTTGTTGTGTTTTTTTGCTTTAAAAAAAATTGATTTCTTTTATGGTTCATCAGTGACCCCCAATTTCAAACTGCTGTAAACCAGGGGTCCCAAACCCTGTTCTGTGGCACTTTGTCGGGTTGCAGTCCATTCAGAACTAGGCCATGGAAATGTTGGGAAACACATGAGCACGCACATGCACAGCTGCATTTATGAAAGTGGCGTGCACATGCATGTAAAACCATCCCCTCTCCCTCCACTGCCATCATTTCCATCGGTCCACTGACCAGAAAAGTTGGGGAACACAGCTGTAAACCATCTTGTTGCGATCAATGTTTCCAGCCTCATGAACCACTATTTTTCAGGAACATGCCAGCAGTTCCACTGTCTAAAATGAGTGCTAACTTCCTTGCCTCCTTCTCCATCCAGGTCGAGAAACATTTTAGAGATGTCGAAAGCCAAAAGCTGATGCAGCGTTCACAAGTCCAGCCAACACAGAAGGAAAGCGCCCTCTCATCCTGAGTCCCGCCTGCCCTTCCTGGTTGTGACAGAGTGCTCCTGCGGGGGGTGGGGGTGGGGGGAAACCCTTCGAACATGCAGCAGCAGATGACAAAGACTTCTTCAAAAGAGGTCAGGGGAGGGCAGGGGAGTTCCACTTCTATGTCGTGGCTACCCTGTAATGATGGGACCCACAGCTTCTGAACTTTAGACTTCAAAGACAAACAGAGAATAATTTAAAATTCATTCATTACTTGACTAACAGACTCTTTACTTTTTTGGCCACCAGGTTTTCCCCCTAGAACAGTCAGCTGTCTTGTATTTGACGTTTTTCTCCCTCCCGGTTTTTTTCTGCTTTACTGAAATCAATTCCATGCCACCCCTATTCTTGCTATATGCTAGGAGAATTCTGTTCCCTAGTTATCACATTAAAAAGCAAAAAGAATAGAGGAAACAGAAAATAACAAGCTGACTGTAGTGATGTAATTGGAACTTTTCTGTGACTGGCGATCTCATTTTGGTTTTCGTTTGCACAGGGCAAGGCTTGAATTAGCCTTATTTTTCTTATCTTGAAATATATATATAATAAATAAATATATATATATATATAAATACCCCTTAAATATTTTTCTGCTTCTCGCAGTATTCAAAATTGGGATCATGGCAGAAAAAAAATCTCTATGCTTGTTAACAATCAAGCTTTGTGCAGTTGGCTTTTTTAGGTATAATTCTGAAGACCAGATTTCTGCTGAAGCTTGGGCTTTAGTGGGTCATGCCCTATTCAGAATGCATACAGGCTTCTCTCATTTGATCTTTCCATAAATTTTATCTTGTGCATTATGTTATATTGCCACAAATCTGAGCTCTGTTAATGCCACTGGATTAGAACTGCTAACCAAGACTACAGAGTAGTGGAATCATTCTATCCTCAAAGGAATGGAAACTAGATCTCACAGCTTCCTCTTGCTTATGTGTTGTTCTACTGACCACAGTGAAGCACGCAAAGATTTTCTGTAGGTAAAGGTTGCCTGGGTATAATGTAGGAGGAACAATCTGTGTATTGTCCATAGTGACCCAATGGGGGCTGGACAGGAGCATGAAGATTTGGGCTTGAATGTGATTGTCCTTAGTCCTTCAATTGCCTTTTGTCCATGGAAATAAAGCATCTGAATTGGTAGGAGAATAAAACTGTCTCAGTGGGATTTTCCTCTGCAGCATAGTAAAATATCTTTCCAATGGTCTATTGTTGTGCCCATGGCATTTGCAGAGGAGCAAAAAGATTAGTAACACATGTGTTGTGGTGCAAATGATGCAACTTATGTACCTTTGTAAGACATCATGATGCAAGTATATCGCCTGTATGTCACATGACACATGTTTTGACATCATGACTTATTATGGATAGTGCTGGCTGTATCATTGTTAAAAGGACAGGTTACTTCAGCTTCTTTGTTTGTAGATGGTGATCAGGCACAGTAGCTGTAGTTCTGGGAATCCTAGTATGATTCTTTGACTGGAAATAATCTCTGTCCGTAAGTCTATGTACTTCTGTTGTTGACATGGTCAGCATTTGTATGATTTGCTTCTCCTGGACTTGCTGCTTGCAGGGTCATTCATAAGTATCCTTGGTTTGGAAATAAATATTTTGAAGATACATAGGATATAAAGATAACATAGAATGGGAGGCTGCTGTTGGGTTGGGTTGTTTTTTTTTTTTTTTGCTATGATCTCTTCTCCCCTTTTCCCTTTTTTGTTATTTTTAAACAAAAGGATAAAAATTTAAATAATTCAAGCCCTGCCTTTCAGAATGGAGGTTTTTTTTTTTAGCATTGTCTAGCAAAACCAATAAAAACCCAGAATTTTTTTAACCATCAATTAAGCATTTGTGTTGGTGGGTTTGTGTCTTTAAGCGTGCAGGTAGAGGATGTCTGGGGGGGAGAGTTCTACAGAGAATTGGAAAACAACATACCATACTGCTTGCTACAATTGGAGGACACATGAGGATATACAGTTGCACATTATGTGCAAACTTGCATGCCAACTTGTGCACTCTCATATGTTCTGTTGCGTATACCTATTTTACATATTCCATCAGTTCTATATTTCTATGAAAGATAAATTGCTGGATATTTTTGTAAAATGTGTGAATTAATATTTTTGTTGTTTGCAAGACAGTGCAACTTTAATGTGTGGAAAGCAGAAAAGAAAAGCTTTATGAAACAAACCAAGCCCTATGCATTTGTTCTCTAGAACAAGCACTAAAATAATATGATAGAGTTGTATAAATTTCTCTGCACATCATATAGGTGACTTTCCATTTTGACAAAATATCTCCAAGACATTCTACTGGAAGTTAGGAAATTAGAATGAAGCGGCTACATAGCTAGCTCAAAACATCTTCATGAATAGTTCCTTATTAAACTAATGTAAAGTGGCAGAATTCAACTTTTATTAGCCACTTCAGTTGAGAGATATAGAGAATGCTAACTGAAGTTGCATATGATACAAAGAACAAAATCCCACAAGACAAAATAAATGTTTTTGATAGGCTAGAGCAGAGGTGTCAAACTGCCAGTATAGTGATACTTAATTGCAAAGTGAACAGGAATTAATGCTGTAATAATGACTGCAAAGTAATGTTTTTATATTGTATCAGAAATAATTCAAAATCATAACAGGTAATTTTTTCATTTTACTCTGGCTGGACTCCACCTTGAGTACTGTGTCTAATTCTGGGTACTCTATTTTAAGGATCTAGAGAAATTGGAACATATTTACAGAAGGGCATTTATATCAGATTTAGAAAGTAAGTCCAAGGAGATAAGTTGAAGAAATGCTTGCTCCAAGAAAGATGGAAGCAATAAAATAGCCCTCTTTATAATTGAAAGGAGGCCACCCAGAAAAAAGGTCTAAGACTTGTTTTCTGTCATTCTAGAGGGCAGCACATTATATAAGCACATTCCAACCAAATGTTTTTAAAAATTATACCAGCTGTTTGAGAATGGAGTGAATGATCCAGAATAGTGGTGTGTTCCAGTGAGGGCTAGGCAGACATTTTTTCTGGGAAGTTTTAATTTGGATTCCTATGTAAAGTAGGGCCTGGATTCAATTGCCTCACTGGCTTCTTCCAACTCTGCTTCTGTATTGGGGCCTGTATTAAGTAGTGCATAATAGTTTATTTCCTTTCCAGTCTTTACACCATTTTTTGGCTGATAGACCATCAATACATTTTTAAAAAATATTAGTCTTCAAAGCCATGTAAGTAACTCAGTTGTGCTTGCTTGTCTAGGGCATAGTTGGCCTTAGCTCTCCAAATGCGAGCTTGGTTCAGTTTAATTTTTGTAAGAAAGATCGTCTATCTGGGGGAAAACAGTAGCATGAATTAGTTGTAAAAACAAGGGGTTGCCCTGCCTTCCTTTGGCTCTCCTATTGCTGTACTGATTTTGGCATCCTGTATTGCTGCTGGCATACTGATCTGGAAGAATGTGTCAACAGAAAAAATGCACACATACAGGGTTTAATCTCTAATGTAGCAGTGCTAATTGAAATGGTATGTACATTGTAATCAGGTGAGTAATAACAAAATTATTAACCATATACAAAATTGAAATAGACAAGATATGCCCAACAGTATATAAGACAACCATAAGCCAGAGACTTGATTAAATTTATGATTGTTCATGGAAGGTATTCAATGTGTTATTTGCACTCCAATCAGAAACAGCAAGAATATTAGATAGTCATAACAGATGTCCCAGCATTTGAGAGTAGACAACATGTATTTTCAAATTTTATAATACCCAGAAATCTAATCTCTTTTACAGATAACAATTGAGACTGATCCTCAAACTGTTAAAAGGAAGGCAGCAGAACACATCTCCATGAGCAGATCTAAATAGTTTATCAGCCATTAAGCTATAATTTTGTAGTTAAAAGCTATGATTTGAAGTACTTTCTTAAATGTTTGCAGTATAAAAATGAAAGTTAATTTTAAATTGTGTACAGATACAAGAAGTGGTTATTTATTAGTAAAAGTAGCATAAGGTGAAGAGAAGAGAGAATCATACTATGAAATATATATAAAAAGCAATTTTAATGTGCATTTTGATTATTTTCCCCCAAGGTAAACTACTTACAGTTTTTTCCCAAACTGCATGGTGACCTTTTCAGTAGGGCCTCAAATGCAAAATTTTTCTTTTTTTTTTTAAACAAATTTTATTGTTTTTTTTAATTCTTAAGACAAAGTGCTCGAGACACACCGTGGTGCTGAGGCAATCAAAAATCCAAAGACAAAACATATATAAATAACTCAATCAGTACATCAAATATTCCCTCTCTATTTCCCTCAAATAGCTTACTATATTTAAAATAGTCTATTTCTAACTTAAATTTTTATTAATCCTAAACCTGTTTTTGAGTTTTATGCAATTACAATATCATAATCAAATTTAACTTTAAATAACCACATTATCAGTTCAGGTACCCCTTCCAAATATATTCTAATTCCTTAATTTTATCATAAATCTTGTTTATTTCTTCTTCCACTAATATCTCCCAATTAAAATAAAATATTGATCTATCCTATACATATCTAATCCATCCATCCATCAATCAATTTCCTTAAACTGACAAAGTAATATCAACCTTAAATCATTTAAGTCCATTAGACAAGATTCTGATTTCATCCAATTAATTATCAAACCTAATAACATCCATATTATCAAACATCATCTTATTAAAACAACATTCAATTAATTATTAGTTCAATCCCAATCTAAAACACCTCTTCAGTTTTCTTCATTCCATTAACATAATAATTTTCATACAAATAAACTTATTATTCCAAAAAATACATTCTTACTCTATTTAATATATATATTCTAATAATCACCCATTTTTCTTACTTCTAACTCAAAAACTTAGTCCTTAAATCAATCCATAGTTCTAAAATGCCTTAAATCCAGTATATATAGTTTTAAGTTTCTCTTTTCGGTCTTATTCTAGGCTTCTTTTTATGCCAACCAGGTTTCCACAACAGAGCTTCCCTTTCAGTTGATAGGTCTCTGTTGCTTGTAATGCCATTTGAAACAATAAGAAGCCTCCTGTCCTTTGCATTGGATCTCTATTTCTATTATCCTTGAAGCATTGCTGCTTTAAAGGTTCAAATCTCAATCTTTGCTTTTTCTGATCCTCAAAAATATAGATAAGATGCTTATAAGCTAAAATAAGTTCCTCTTTATTCTCAATGAAGTCATCTTTTAGTGTATTTTGGTTTGTAGAATAGTCAAATGTAATCTGAGAGTCAATTTTAAGATTTGAAGGAGAGTTTCTGGCTCTTAGTTCTGTAGTAATCTCTTTCATTGTAGCAAATTCCTCTTTAATCTCCCTTAGTTCCTCTTCTGGTATGTTTTGGATTGTAGAATAATCAGATATGATCTGAAAGTCAGTTTGAGAGTTTGGGGTGGAGTTGACTCTTCGTTCTGTAGTAATCCTTTTCCTTATAGCACATATTTCTTCAGTAGCCTCATAGATCTTTTCCAGTATAAGCTTGCAATTTAAGTGAGAGTAAAATTTCTCTATTTTAAAAGTGATTAAAGAAAATCCTTTCTTTATTCTTTTTAGTAAAAACTGTAATTAAGCAGTGTCCACCCCCTCAGTTCCCACAGCTGCACCAACTTTTCCAAGAATAGTTTGAAGGTCAGGTCCTTCTCACCAAAGAATAATCCACAATTACAATATTAACTTTTCACCACTAGATGTCCTCAGTAAATAAAAAATCTTCCAGACACCATTTTTTCCTTTTTTTTCTATCTTTTAAAGGCAAAAGTGGAGAAGATAATCTTCCAATATAAAATAATAATACAATTCGAAAAAGCATTTTTTTCTGTACCCCGAAATGAATGAAAATAAAATATAGTCTTTAAAATTTTTTGTTCTCAGCGCCTTTCTTCCCACATACACAAAAGCTGCTTTTTCCAGACAGGGAAGTAATTCCAACCAAGCTTTTACAGGCAATGAAAAAAACCAATTAGGGCAAAGAGGGGCAAAGAAGGTCTCACCCAGATCCTCCATGGTGGGTCTAATTAATTGTAACTTCAGCTGGTGCAGCAGGGTAATCATCCATCTTGCAGGACAATCTTTGCTCTGTCGGCCCTGAGGAAATAGCTGGAGCCAGGGGAGAAGCTGCCGCTCTCCCGTAGTCACCAGCAAGCCTCGGTGGTTGCCCCTCCAGGGCAACTTTCAACCCACTAAGGAGTCTATCAATGAAGAAAACCCAGCCGGACTGGAGACGAGTCCCCAAGCGCGACCGGCATCGCCGTGTACTGGAACCAGAAGTCGAAATGCAAATTTTTTTTATAGTCTAATAAATTGCAGTCCCTGTTTTGTTTTTCCCTTTGGGAATTAAATATATCATTCCCCCCCCCCCTGAATTTTAACATTACAAAATGGCACACATAAACTGTCACCATTTCAAAATAAAAATAGGTGAATCTTAACATTTGGGATGGTGTAACATCTGACCTGAATACATCCTGCAAATCAGCTTGTTTTTACTTCCCCCTCTTCCCCCTATGTGTCAGTCCAAGCCTTTTTCTAATACTATCTCTTTCCAGCTCTTAAGAACATTTTTGTCCTTGCTTTATAATGGCTTCTGAATATTCCCTTTAAAGTCATCTTCATGGCTCTCTACATTAGCAAAGCAAAATGAAAGACTAATAATATGTAAAATAAAGCATGTAATAATAAAATCACATGTATTGAGGACATTTAAATGACCAAATTGAGTTGATGGGGACAGAAATCTGTCAGTTTGCCTTGGATCGTGACTTCTCACAAGATAAGACTGCTGGACAAAGCTGAAATACAAACATTACAGGAGGAAGACATTGCAGCAGACTGAAAAAAGGTATGGGGAGTAAGTAGAGCAGACTGGACTAAGAGCCAATTTGATGAAGTGGTTACGATGCTAGCTTAAAAAGAGGAATTAAGTTCTAAACCTCTAACAAACATGATAGCCTGATGGATGAGTGTGTTGCTTTCTTTCAGTGCTAACAGGGTGGTAGTTGTGGCGAAAATAGGTGTAGGAATGTTAGATATGTTTGTTGCCTTGAATCATATATAAAAACTGAATGGTAAAAATAATTGACAAAGTGGTTTGTAATAAAAGCCATCATTGCAAACCTGTGTGTAAAGTTCCCACAGTGACAAAGACAAGGCACTGAAAAAAGCAGAGATATAGTGGACAGATTGAGTGCAGGGCTAGTCTAGAGCTAATCAATCAGAACAAGGATTATATTTCAATTTTAACCATACAATACATCTTTTGATATGGATTGAGGGACAGTTCAAAAGCTGTTGGGGTTTTCTTAGTGGCTGAAGTTTCCCACTGCAGAAATACAGAGAATATAAGCAAGCACTGCAATTTACCAATGAGTGTGTAAAATAAAATGAGAGTTGGTTAACAGAAAAATATGCATGAAGCAAAGGCGCTGGATTTAAACCCGGGGAGCATTCAAGTTGTGAATTGGCCTTTATTTTAGACAGGCAGCAGTTTGTAATGCTACTGCTTTTGAGTTATAATAAAGATTTAGTTCTAAATTTGTTATATCAAGTTAATGGAAAACAAGTCATGCCTGTCATGAGCCAGCCTATTCAGAATTTTGTTATGTAGGAGGCCCAAAATTTGTGACCTGGGTTTCTGATATGTTGAAGTGGGGATCATATTCCCAATGTCCTTTCTGATTGTGATAATGGTAGAATTACTGTAACCTGACTTTCCTGGAAGGTTCTAGACCAGATTCCAGCATTAGGAGAATTCAGCTTTTGTTATTCCTGCAATATGACCTGTAGGTTACAGCCGAATATCACAGAAATTCGAATATGCACACTTCTCTTTTTTAAGCAATGGCTTTTTGGCAGAATATTCTGTATACAGTTCTGTAGCATGTTCAGCCAAATAAATGTTTGGATCTCTTATTGGGGCCTAAAGATACGGAACAGAATATCAAGTTATCTTGAGCAATACATCAATTTCCTAATTTTATTTAAGTTTGGTTTAAGTGTAGCTGCAAGCATCTTAAACTATTATGAAGCATTTAAGCTCAGTAAAACTAATATTTCCAAAACAGGCTCGGTTAAGAGGATAATGTTTTTGGGAATGTAATGGATCCTGGAAAAAGGAAATTTTCTGCATTTCTGTCTGAGTCCTATGACAGCCTCCCACCAAAGCCCCTGCTGAATAGTAAAGTTTTAAGTCTACCCAAATATAAACAGGGGAGGGGCATCCTGACCTTGAGGGTCCAATAGTTTCGGAGAGAAAAGGTTGCTACCACAGTTCAAGGTCCTGTCCCAGAATTTCAAGAGTTTAATACCTACAACATTTCCTTTCTACTGACACATTTTGGGTGAGCAGTTTCAGCCAGAGAGCATGATCCCAAAGATAGCAAGAATCTTAACATTTATAGTTGCTGTTTGTTTATAATAATACAGTTAATTAGTTAATAGTGCTGGGATATTAATGAAGCACCTTTCAGACTTAACACATATTGGCTTTGTGATGTTGGCCTGGTGCTCAAGATCCTTAATAACTATGGTCGGTTATTTCTTACTTTATCTTAAAATACAACAAATCGTTGCTTTTTCTCATATTTCTCTCTTATCTGTAAACAAATCCATGAGGCCCTGTTATTTGAGTCCTGATGTGCATTAAGGTTTACCAGAGACAACAACATACTTATTTTAACCTTGATCAAATAAAGCAAATTTATATTTCTTTCTTTTGACAATATTGAACTTTAATTTTTCAAATAATGTCCTAAAACCTGATTTTATTTTTTGTCCTTTCTTACCAAATTCTTCAAATTTTTAACAAGCCTCTTTTGTAAATCCAATATAAAAGGTCACACTTTTTATTTTATGTTCCTTTTAATTCCTAAGATATCAGCTGCTTCTTTTGTATGTCCAGTCTAGCATCTTTTCCCCTATCATTCTTATAGTTTGACATTTTTAAATCCACTTTCAGATCAGTCTCAGTCTTGTCTGGTAAAACTTACTCCTCTTCCATAACATCTTTTAAACACGGTGTAATATATAAAGATATGTTTTTAAAATTAATTTTTGGATCTATTGTTTAAAAACAGACTTCAATATACTGAATGTTAAAATGTTTTCCTCCACTCTGTATTAATAGTCAGAAGTCAAAGAGTGCTCAGTACATTCGCCACCTTGAGTTATTTATAAAAACAAAGGGGTATTTTATTTACAAAAAAATAAATAATAAAAGTCATAAAATGGAATGCCATCACTGCCGAGAGCTTCCTTCTGGAGATGTAATCTCCACTAAAAGTCATTAGTTTGGGTTCCTACTACTTCACTCCAAGGAAGAAGTAAAGCTATTTACATTTAAAGTTGTCAACTCAAATATTGGAATGAACTCAGGATAAATATTCTCTTAAAAGGATAAAATACATAGCCTGGAACAGGTGATGTTTTCCCCACTTTGGCACCATAGAGTTTATTCATTCTATATCAATATGATCAGTTTCTGTTTTAAAGTATATTTCTTTACGTAATGGATCTGCTGTATGCAATAATATTATGTGACCTACCTCCATTGTTCCTTTGATACTCATTGATTGGTAGGCAATCAATCCATTTCCATGTTAATCTGTGTGCTATATATTAATACATATTAATATATACATACATATTTAGCCTCAAAATTACAGAGAAAGTGAAATAGAACTGCTTCTGCCCAAATAGCATGCTGCCCTCTCTGTTTCTACTAGACATAAATGCTCCCATGTGGGAAACTGAGCTGATGCTCTGTTTGTAGATACACCATGCATATAATTCATATCCTTCTTTATCCTACAGGATAGAGGCAGGGGAATCCATACAACAAATCTTTATCTCTTTTTTCCTCTGATGAATGGCCTTTCTTATTTTCTCCCCACTGAGAGGGAGACTGACATAATAGTGGCATTGTTGTGCATCCTCTTGCCACATACCACAGAATTCATAAAATGTGTCAATTCTGAATGGGGACAGTTTTGACAATAGATCACCCCAATTCATAAAATTGACATTCCTAGAACGTCTTCCAGGAACATTGGATGTTGCCTAAAGAAAAGTGAATTATATACTGCAGTTAAAAATTAGCAAGATTGTGTTATGGTCTCTCTGCCCCCCTCCATTTCTTTATAAAAAAAATTAACATATATGCTATATAACTTTTCCTGCATCTTCTTGAGACTTGCAACTGGCAGCTGCTTTATCTGGAGTCAGACCAGTAGACTAAAATTGGTACTTTGTGATTGAGTGTTTGTGAGAACACAGCCATTATCCTTGTATGATGTATCAATCAGCCTATCAGCTTGACTGACAAATTCAAGCATTTTTCCTTCTGTCTTCAAGAATCTTCTGGAAGTATTAAAATGCCAAGCAAAAGAACAGGATTTTTTTGCAATGTAACTAAATGCTTAAAGAATGATAGAAAATGTGTCCTTCCTGGTAAAGGTGAAAGAGGAGTGATGGGGATTGTGATCGAAGAGGGTATGCAGTGGATAGGTGGGGAATATGGGAGAAGGGTATAGCTGTGTTCAAAAGAAAGAAATCAAAAGAAAAAAATGCAAGAAAAGAAAAATAGAAAAGAGGAAAAAAGATATAAAGAGGCTTTCAATATTCCTTGCAGCTAGTATAAGTACAAATATATGTTAATCTCTAACATCACATTACTCTTCTTTCTTTATCTTAGCTAATCATCAAAACCAACATTTTTCATTTTTAAGTAAAAAAGGCTTCTGAAGTTTATACAGTTTACTAAGCCAATCTTTTGACCTTCCATTATATGCTAATGCTTAAGCAAGCTAAACAAACTGGATTCATAAAACTTGTTGTGGCTCAAAACAAAATTTAATCATGTTTATAATGTTGTGTGCAGATCTTACTGGCTTGATTAAGCATGTATAAATCTAATCGGGGGGGAAATTAAGGTGAGGGGCTACAGAAGAGGAAATTAAGGTGCTACAGGGGGAAATTAAGGTGAGGGGCTACAGAAGAGTGGGGTCTCCTGGAGGCATTTTGTTCCAACTCCTGTTGAGATAGCTCCATCTAACAAAGTTGTTTCCCTTTGAAGGAAAGGGTTTACCATTTCAGGAAGCTAAGTTCTACAATAATTCCAGGTTTTCTTGATAAGGTGTAGACTCCTGCACCTGTCCTGGAGCAGCATGTAACATATCTGCCTGTTCAAGGATCCTTCTCTATTCTTCCTTAAATGAACAAAGCTAATGTTAGCTGGGCAGCAAGGAGCTTTTAATAATAGACAAGGTGCTATGGGGGATGATTTTATCTTCTTGGCATAGGGACTCAGGTGATGAATGACTGAAATATAATGCTCTCCCATGGAGAATGGCAGCTTCATGAATTAGAAAATGGGTATAAGTTGTTCAATTGGCAGGAGGGGAGGCATTTGTCTGAGCAGAAAGTAGGGACTTCAAAAGTTGAATTGTTCTGCAGGCTAGCATTATAGGCTTTGTTGACTATATATATATATTTGATTTAATAAGAATTCCAAAGCTCTCTTCCCCCCCCCAAAAGGATAAAACTATATTTTTTGCCAATAATTTCTGCATGTGCATGGTTATAACAATGACAATTGATTCTCTTTGGCAGAATGGACTTGGAATATCTAGCAGGATCTTTCTCTTGCAGTTGGGTGACACTGAATTTCATTTTTGAATATTTTTCAGTGCCTGATTAGATTATGAAAAATGCTCCTAAATATTTTAACTACTGGTGCTAGAGGCCAAATAAACCAATCTTCTCCAGTCTGGCTTATTTCAGTTGTATTGAAACTGCAGTTGCATGCTCATAGCTGGAGATGTTACCTGGGAAATTATGAAGGTTAAAATCTAATCTCTGCATTGGGAGACTGGGCTAGGAAACCAACTCCTCAGGAAGACTAGAATTATACTGTAGGTTATGTAATAATTACAGAATCATACAAATCTCTCATGTCCCGTCTCTACTCCTTTCCCAGGACTTAAGGAATGCATTGTGCTTATTGCCAACTTAAAAGATCCTGGATATTTGCTTCAAGGCCATTTCCTTGGCTCTGTGTAGCAGAATGGGACAACTTGCTGCGGCATAACTCATGGACAACGTGCCACAGGACAAATCGCCTGGGACAATTTAACAATTCAATTTAATTATTTAAAATAAATAATTAAAAAATTGTCATTCACATTTCATTCTTTTCCTCCTTTTGCATCTTTTCTTTAATGATTCTATTCCATCGTGTCTTTGATATTAATGTAACTGTTGTCCTGCGGCAAGTTGTCCTGAGGCAAGTTGTCCTGCGGTGAGATGGCCATGGAGAGTTGGCAATGGCCGTGGCAAATTTCATAGACACCTCTGTAGTGGAAATGGATGGTTGTGGAACACGGTACTATCAACTAAATGAACCTGGCAGTCCTGCAAACTGATACCTAACATTATTACCTTACAATTTTACAGCACATGCACTGCTCAGCTATAACTGGCTGAGGCCTCACAGGAGCGGTGGGGAGCAGGCCCAACACCACAGCAGCATCGCATGTGCCAATAGGCCAAGTGGGAAATGAGACGGGAGGGAGAGATGGATGCATTGCAGCACCGCTGCAGTCGGTTGTAAAACTGGGCAGACTGCCAAGTGCTGGAATTTTAATCATACGATGGTAGGGGCATTGCAACAGACATAACTTCATGTACAAGATATAAAAGTCCTTTCATTCATCATGGTCGTAATTTCAAAAGGTCGCTGAATAAGTGATCATTAAGCGATAACTACCTGCTGTTTAATCTTGTTTAACTTTTCACATTAATGTCATCTAGAAAACTCCCTCATTGGCATCCTCCAGGGAAATCTATTTGGGGATTTGCATTCCCAAATTTTCTGAAGTTTGGCAGTCTGAGGTTGACTAATCTATAATCATCCATATTTTAAAATTCATCAAATGCTAACTTCTATTCCTTCTGATTTTTCAACATTCCTCACTAACCATTTGCTTTCCATTTCATGTTTGCTCCTCCTTAGTTATTTCCCCTTAAGAGCAGGATTTTGCATTTATGGCTGCCTTCATATTATGTGCCTTTCTGTTTACCAAGTTAATCCAATTTCTAGTTTTGTAAAATGCATTGGACTATAACCAGGAAGACTGGACTCACAGAGCATGCTATGTCGCAAAATAACCTAAAATAGGTTAACAGATTTAATTAAACTCAATCAATCACGTGAATACATCTGTTAGATCTTTATTTGACCTGGTGGTGCATTTTGTGAAGATAGCTAGCAATGGGAATCAAAGTTTCAGCAGCAATCCAATTCAGAACCAAACTAAAAATTACACAAAAGTTTATGTGATAAGCCCTCTGCATTTATGCCAGGAAACCAGTGCATTAAGAAATGATTCAGCAACTGCTTTAACCATCTGCTTTTTGACTTTCAGCTGCTTTCTTCCAAAGTTATTGTTCTAAATAAATTAGGTTTGTCATCTCTTGACTGCAAAAATCTAGACCAGACATGTCAAACACAAGGCCCGGGGGCCAGATGTGGCCCGCGAAATGGTTTCATATGGCCTGCAAAGCCATCCTGGAAACAGTGAGGGAATGGCTCCCGTTGCCTTGGCCCTGGCCCATGCCGGCCGGGAGCCAATGTACAATTCTGTGGTGGCCATCTATGCTGAAACGCATTCAGTCTTAGCTCCACAAGGCTGTCTGGAAACAGCGAGGAACCAGACCCTGCCGTGTCGGCCCCACCCCCTGGGTGCATGCTGAGGAGGTATCACCCTTTGTGAGGAATGAAGAAATACACCATCACCTGGAAGTGGCCAGCAAATGGCCCTCACCTACTTCACATATCCAGCTTGATGGGCTCTGTGGGAGGGGTTTTGGCAGGCAGCGGGGCGCTTTCCTCAGCACCGAGAGGCTGAGCCGGGCAGCGCAAATCCAAAAAGAAACGCAAGGCCACCCAGCTCCCAGCCTGCCTGGTTTCAGCAGGCAGCGGGGCACTCTCCTCACAGCGCCAAGAGCTCAGCTGGGTGGCGCAAATCTGATGAGAAGTGCAATGCTGCCTAGCCTACAGCCTGCCCAGTTTCAGCAGGCAACAAGGTACAAAGTTGCTGAGCTTCGCACCGCTCGGCTCAACCTCTCAGCACTGTGAGGAGAGCGCCCTGCTGCCTGCCGAAATCACGCCCACCCAGTAGGCCACACCCACTCCATTCACGCCCACCCAGTAGGCCATACCCACCCTGGCCACACCCACCCGACCCTCCGAGGGCAACCACAATGGTGATGTGGCCCTCAATGAAATTGAGTTTGACACCCCTGATCTAGACAGTCATGAGATAGCAGCAGAGAAATAGAGTTCTTCAATGAATCATAACTGGTTAGGTTTATACAGTTTGCTAAGCCATAACATATGTAAAATAATAACTGAGCTTGGAATATACACGAAAAACCCATTATGATACAGTGTTGTGTGATACTTTATTCTAAAATATTCCAAACTATCTAAAGGTTTTTCCTATAAATTCATACAAAGAAACGTATTAATTCTTAAAAATTTATATGGCTGGTGCTGGGCTAAAGATTTTGAAATGCAAATATGCTCATTTAACTTCTGATACATGCTGCCTTGACTGGTTTCACTCGTGATATTAACCATAATTTATCATTGGTTTCTTACTGCAAGGCAATATATTAAGTTTTTGGAGACTAGTCATCTGACAAAAAATACAAAAATAATAGAGAAAACCAGTAGGACATATTCATAATAAATTACTACCTCTGAACAAACCATAACTGTGTGTGCATAACTGGTTGGCAAATCCTAGCTTTGTTTGCATAGTATAAGTCAAATCAAACTACATTATAACTGAGCCATAATATAATGGGCTTCCTTGTAAGAAAAGGCTACTGGAACAGGAGGCCAGGAGGCAATCCTGCAAGCCACTGTCTGTGTTCTTTTGACTGGCCCAAAATCACCCAGCAGCTTCCATGCCTAAAATTAAAACTCACAATCTAATCCAGCAGTTACTACATCACTCTGGCTTTCAATGATATACTGTATATCTTGTCAATTATATATCATTGCCCCTTAATTTATAATGAATTATATAGGTACAATCCTTTCATGGTTAGGAAAGTTAATTTCAGTGGAAATATCTACTTAAGGCTGCATACTTCGTAGAGAGTATCCTCTATTGAAATTAATTTGGCAAATTATTTTACCTACATAATGTCTCTTTTGATATTTTGTTTTAATATTATCCTATCTAATTTTTTAATGGAAACTGGTATTTGTCATGTATCATGTTCTGCTATAAGACTATAAGAGACATTTTTAGAAATTAAAAGTGTTCAACATCCTAAATATAGCAGAACAAAGATAAGTGGCTTTAGCTGCCTCTGTGATTAGTCAACTCCTACTCCCTGGATTAATCCGAGGACCAGTTGCTAAACTACATGTGTTGAATATAAATAAAACCAATAGATTTCCTGTGGCCATTGAGGAAGGGGCTAAATGCATTTTTAAATCTATTTCTTGATTTTGGAACAGGAAATTCACAGAATAGATGCAGAGAGAAAGCTAAGGTCTGTTTTCACATACAATAGATATTCATTCACTTTGAGCGTCAGACTGCAGGCTGCTATAATCATGCTTCTATTAAAAATTTTTTAAAAATTTTCTATAATCATGCTTCTAAAATAAGTATAGTTTTTCTTTTTATTTTGAATACTTATCTGAATCACTACCTTGTTCTTGTGTTGTTCCTTCATATAAGGTTTCAGATAAAAAGTTTTTCTGTCAAAATAAAAGTTGAGTTTCCAGATTTACAATCCATTCCCATACCCCTGACCTTTTTTTTTAAAGAATACTTTACAGCAGAGTTTTTTGGTCTCAAGCACTTTAAGATGTGTGAACTTCAACTCCTGGAAAACTTTAACTAGCACTCTGAAGTTAGTGGAGAAATATCGCTTTATAGTATCATATAACATATTAAATGCAAAGTGATTAATTCATCCAAGCAGACATTGTTTTATCACCATACTCAATAAGAGTATAGGTATCTCTCTGTGGATCATCATATCCCTTCCAAATGTGGGTTGAACAGAATTGTCTCCTTTGGGATGAGAAATTTAATGAGAAAGAAAATAGTTGGTCACAAAGTATTCACAAGTGAATCAGCTTCTAGGATCCTATTAATTTAAATAAGATGATAACTAAGGAAAGTGAAATAATAACTTTCCTCAGATTGGTTTCTTCCATAGATGTCCCCCAATTCTATGTGAACAATGTAGGATGTAGGATGATGCTGCACATCTACATTTGGAGATCTACAGGACAGTGCTATAAGTAAAGGGCACCAGACAGGCACAAAATGAAGGTACAAGTATCAATAAATTTAGAGGAATGTGAACTGGGGAGAAATTTAAAAAAATAAACATTAGAAACAGTCCAATGAAGACAGTGATTCTGGCTTCCAAGGCCAAAATTGCTGTCTCATTCCAAGCAGCAACTAAAGCCTTAACCAAACCACACATTAGAGTCCTAGGAACACTCCAAAGTTCCACCTGAAACCTGATAGGATCCGTCAGGTATCTGAGGTGGACATGTGGGGAACAAATAACTCCAGAGGGAACTGTCAACGCTGTGACAATGGATGTTCCCACTCTGACAACTAAGGGAAATTGCAACCATTTTTACTCTGCTTTCAACGTGCTTTTTTTGCTGCTTAGGAATCAGATGTAGAAGGGAAAGATGGGGTGAATGCTTGAGCTTAGCTAGCCACAATAATAATGTAACTCAGTGGGAACTCAAGGACACAAACTAATAATGTTTTGGCAGCCTGAGAAGCTGGAGAGGGAGTCCTCACTTCAGGCTAATTGAGAATGTGATTTATGACTGCTTCCAGGGGATGGAAATTGCAACTTGTTACTTTGTATCTGGAGGAAGGGAATTTAGTTTGGGGTTCAACTATGTAGTGTTGATACTTTGTTTCCTAAATAAAATGTTCCGTGGAAAATCAGCCCCCAGAGAAGGAAATACTAAAAGGACAGAAAAATATATTCCCTCAAAGGATTTTAAAGAGGCAGAAAAGCATGCCCAGTTTTCTTAATAGCCCCAAATCTCCCTCCCCCAAGCAGAAACCAGCTCTGTAGAAATGGAGATGTAAAACATTCAGGAAGGTTGGCGGCCCCCAGCTAGAAGCTTAGGAAGACAAAGACACCTAAAATCTACATACCCCATCCAAACTCTAAGACAGGACATAATAGGATTAACCCATAGATGCCAAAGGGGCACACTCAGACTAAAGTCAAAATACATGACACAGGAAATACAAAGCCTCAAACAGGAACAGGAAACAACTCCAAACAAAAGCCCAAGAGGGTAGAAAAACCCACTCCCTACATGTGCTCTCTCTCTTTTCTTCCAAAGCCATCTTTCTGTCTGGCTCTCCTCTTCAATAAACTGCAACCTTCTTTCTAAAGCAGTCGCTGTTAAGTCCTTAGCGAAATGGCAAATAACGCAAGAAGCAGTCGCAGTTCTCAGGAGCCTCTTTATTAGTGTACAGCATACTGGTTACAAGACGCCGACAACGCCCCAATCCCTCTGCTCCTTTTAAAGGCGATCCCCGGGCCAAACGGCAACATTTGGCGCGCTTGCACTTCGCGCATGCGCGCGAGTGCTGGCGACAGCCAGTCTGGTCCCGGGCAGCTTGCACCTGCCCGGGACCGTTGCAACGTCCCGAGCCTGCCTTCACAGGCTCAGGACATAACAGTCGCCATGTTGTTTATTCCCAGCTTGGACTGAACCACGATGAAGACTTTTCCTTCAACAATTCTTTAAGGAAGAATTCTTGCCTTGAAGTTCTTTAATGGGATTCATCTATCAGAACCATGACAGTGATATAATAACTTTCCTCAGCGTGATTTTTTCCATAGATGTCCCTATTCATGCTCAATTCTATGTGAACAATGTAGGATGTAGGATGATGCTGTACATCTACATTTGGAGATCTACAGGACAGTGCTGTAAGTAAAGGGCAGCAGACATGCACAAAATGAAAGTACACGTATCAATAAATTTAGAGGAATGTGAACTGGGGAGAAATTAAAAAAAATAAACATTAGAAACAGTCCAATGAAGACAGCGATCCAGGCTTCCAAGGCCAAAATTGCTGTCTCATTCCAAGCAGCAACTAAAGCCTTAATCAAACCACACATTAGAGTCCTAGGAACACTCCAAAGTTCCATCTGAAACCTGATAGGATCCGTCAGGTACCTGGGGTGGACCTGTGGGGAACAAATAACTCCAGAAGGAACAAGGAATTATTGGTCTACGGCAAAGAACTAATGGGAATAGCCACCAATTCCTGATCACAGCACTATTGCCATGAGGTGTTTGTTTGTTTGTTTAATTTATTTAGCAAGCTAGCTGATGCCGTGCACAAAACCGATCTGGGCACAGCTAGATTTTGTTAACCTAGACAAGATCAGCCCTCTGATTCACAGTTACATTGCGAATCAAGTTTTATTGAAGGCTGACTGTGTATTTAAGCAGCAGATCTGAAAACCAGGGTCTCTGGAATGCTGATGGCCAGCCCTTGGGGTATACAATAAGTGGCTGGAAACATCAAGGTCACTTTCCTTGAGAACCACCCAGCCTCAGTTTCCTGCCATATCTCCTCTATCTGCCACTACTAATAACCTGGCTTCTGCTTCTCCTCCAGCCACCTCAGTCTCCCACTCCAACAACTACACATCACACCAAAAGAAAGCTGACACCAGCCTCAGGCATGCTTCTGTCTCACACTCAGCACTTCTTTACCTAGGCACTAGATAACCCACTCACATCCACCCACTGCCTCTCACTCAGGTGGAGGGAACAAGCCAAAGAAGAAAGGTTACCCACAATCCACTGCTACAATCCCTGCTCTTACCCAGGAGGAAAGGAGCATCCCAAGGTAACAATCTCCCTTCAATCATAATGTTGCCTAGAATTTGCACAATCCATTCTTTTACATTTTCAGGAAATATATCTTACAGTTTACATAGGACTCTTAAGTGATATGAGAGCCTAAAGTCGGCAGATCAAAAGTCTGGAATTATACTGCACAGTCTGATTTTTTAAAAGTCTCCCCTCTATTCACAAAAAGTAGCTGTATTTCTGTCTCCTTCCTGACATCTTATGGAATACAATCATGAGAGAAATTTGGGCATATATGTGAGAAAAAAATATATGGAGTAGGGAGAGAGAATGGAGAGAAAAGAAACAAAGTTTACGTGTCACTGTGTTGTGGACATTGCAGCAAGGTTCGTTATCTTCCTTAGGCTATTTTAATGGCCACCCGATTTTTCCACTTGATGGACCTTTGATTTCTCTGCTTTCTTATCTTTCTTTGATCTTCATACTAGGCCTGGTGGGACAATACTTCAGAATTGCTTTGAAGTAGAAGGCTAACCTCTGGCCATCAACAGTAACAAGATAACTATAGAAGCTGGCAGGAACTGCCCAACATTGTTCTTGAATAGGAGATCTCCAGAAAATATATGTATTTTTTATGCTGGATTGGAAAGCTGGAAACTGTACCAGAAGAAGACAATGGCAAGCAACATTTGTAAGAATACAAAGAAAACTGTGAACCTGAAGTCATCAAAAATCAAACTCATCTTGAAAGGTGAGTTAGCTAAACTATACTTTATGCACAAGTGCTTCTTATTGCAAATACAAGGATACTTGGACAATTTATTAAAAAAAAGTTTTCCCATTTTACTGACCAAATGCTCTTAATGTCCAGGGGCCAGTAGAAATTTATCTGACAGCTGAATCTCAGAAGCAGGAACATTTGCTAGCATATGAACATTGCAGAGGCTTCTTTTAGTGCTCTTCAATTTTTGTACAGTGCAGGAGGGCAGCATGAACAATTCCTTAATATTTGATTATGTGCCATCCAGTCATTTTTGACTCCTAGCAACCACATAGATAGATTTTCTCCATGACGATTTATCCCTAGCCTGTTTTTTGAGTTCCCCTTGTGTGTGTGTGCTATTCATGGCATAAATATATGCATGGTTCAGAGGAGGGAGATTTTTGTTTGTTTGTTCAAACCTATGAAACTAATGCTAGCAATTATATTTCCTTCCACTACAAATATGCCAATCAGTGCCGCTTCCCTCTTTTTTTTGCCTAGTATTTCTCTACAGAAGATCAACTGAAAAAAACAACAACCATTTTTTTTGCCCTGGATTTAGTCTATCAAAGATCAACCAGCGAGTGCTGAAAACAGAGAAACTAAGGTATGAATGACCTATCTTACAGAAAATACCACTGCTCCAGTTACAGATCTCTGGTTCCTTCCTCCTCTCTTGTTCACTCAAGTTGCCTGTTGTTCTTCTTCAAGGCTAAAGTCCAAGGAAGCTCTTAGCTAATTACTTGACAAAGAGCTCTTTGTGATGGGTTCCTCTGGGGAAATCTGATTCTCTTCTCCCATCTGTAGAAGCTGACAAGGATCTGAAGTGCAGGAGTGTAGGTCTCCATTCCCTTTCTGTGGACTTTGCAAGTGCACAGCAAGAATAATTTCTGCTGCAGGCCTCTTAGAAATGTATCTCTTGTTTATAACTGCTCTTTTCTGTTCGGTTCATGGGGCTGATACGTCCAAGATTTGCCCCCATCTATGCTTCTGCTATGAATCCTCCAGTTTCGTGGACTGTCACAATCGGCACTTGGCCCATGTTCCTCATGGCATCCCTCACAGTACATGGATGCTGAACTTGAGACACAACAACTTGAGTGGGCTAGAGGTAGGCTGCTTTGATGCTTTGTGGTCTTTGAAGATTCTTCTTCTGTCCCACAATTCCATTGCAAAGATTTGGCCCCAAACATTCATGTCCCTGAGTTTCCTGGAGAAGATGGATCTCAGCCACAACCTGCTTGCTCGCTTACCACATGACTTCTCAAATGAGTTGATTTCCCTGAAGGATCTCAAGGTGGCCCACAACTATTTGATAGCTTTGGGGTTTGAAAGCTTGCAGTATATGGAGAACCTCGAGAAGTTGGACTTGAGCCACAATTTGGTCACTTCGATTGAGAGAGGAACTTTCCGAGGACTCTCCAGGCTCCGACATCTCTACCTTCAGTCTAACAGGCTTGCAGTGATCTATAATGGCTTCTTTTTTATGCTCCAGAACCTGGAAGTTCTTTTGCTTAACAGCAACAACATCAGTTTCATTGAGGTAGAAGCTTTCACTTCATTACACAACATGAATTTTCTGGCTTTGACTGGCAACCGGCTCATCCACCTAAAATTTAAGACTTTTCTGAATATCCAAACAGTCAGCACCCACATCCAGCTGGCTGGTAACCCATGGGCCTGCGACTGTGACCTCCAAAGGGTTTTTGGCAAAATCATGAGTGTTCGGCATCTTCATGTGGATGATTATGAGAACCTCACCTGTTTCAGTCCTTGGCAATTAGCTGGCTCACCGCTTGTTTCTGTGGACAGTCAGCTGTGCATGGCAGAGACAGCCACCGTCTTGGTGATCACAGTTACTGTCCTGGTGACAGTGATCGCTGCCATTGTGATGGCAGAAAGGAACAGGAAGAAGAACCAGGAGAAGAACTGGAATGAATTGGAAGGGCCTTTTGACCCACAGGAGAAATAAGACAAGGACAAGAAATAGTCTTTTGGTGTTTTTCAAATGTTGTTTCACTATAATGCTTTAAACCTGATCTATAATTCCAAACTCTGCTTGGTTTTTTTTTTTTTTAGTCTCAACTTGGCATCTTCCAGATGTGCTAGAATTGCTTATGGATCCATGGGCATCCACAGCAGGGACAAGTGATGTCATGTGCACTATGACATCATTGCAGAAATGATGCAAATCATGTAATTCGCATCAGTCATGTTGTGCATATTACATAATGCTCTTTGTGCTATCTGTTTATGTATTTATTTGATTTATATTCTGCCTTTCATTCAAGCTGGCAAAGATAGTGCTCCCTCCTATTTTTCCCCACAACAATAATCCTATGCATTAGATTGAGCTGAATGGGAGAACAGCCAGCCGAAAGACACCCCAGAGCAGGGGTGTCAAACTGCCGGTCTACGAGCCAGTTGCATCATGCAGAGGCTGCGCCCACCCAGCTCCGGCAATGCAAAAAAAGTCACAATATATTGCGACACATCACGTGACGTGGCAAATTTGACACCTGTACCCTATAGAGGATGGCTTTGAAAGGCAGGAGGAAGATCCTCCACCAAGGCAGCAATTGGACAAGTGGGGCTTGAGTTCATTCCCAAAAACTAATTTGAGAATACGAACCTCTTTCTGATTTACATGAAGATAAATGAGAGAGAGGGAAGCACATGCAGACTTGCAAGATTCTGTTGCTATTGCTGTTCCAATGAAAGTAGTTTTAAACCTATGGAGAATTGGTTTCTTGGTCCGGTCTACCTTATAGGGCTCTCACCTAGAGATCTTCCCTGATGAAGGTGGAGTAGAGCCTGGGTTTGTTTTCTTTCACACCTTCTCTAGTGTATCACCCTGGTTCTCTAGTGTATCACCCTGGTTCTCTGTGATGAAAATTGTGCTAATATAATGCATATCATGTCATCGTGGCTTATACTGAATACTACTTGGTTTTGGATTCAACGAACAAATGAACGAATGAATGAATGAATCACATAAAACGTTTTATTAATTATGGAACTACTTGGATAGAGGGAGGCTTACAACAATTATTTGTGCACTGGCAACCTCTGATTGAGAATTCAGCAATAATGTAAGTATGTGGAGCTGTTTTGAGAATATTCTCAGCTACCAACTGTGTTGGGGAAAGGATAGATAATATCAACCATTTTTAGTCTGCAGTCGCTTGACACTAGTGCTTTGCAACTAGCACTGCTGGCCCCTGCCACATTTCCCCTCCCAAGCCAAATTCAAAGTGTTGCTTTACCTTCAAAGCATTCTAGGGCTTAGGACCAGGTTGTCTGACGAAACGTCTCTTCCCCTGTTTGCTTACCAGGGCCTTTCTGCTATTATGGAAGATCTCCAGAAGGTGCCCATTTAAAGATATGAAATGAGCGGCACCTAGTGGGGAAAGAGAGTCAGTGCAAGGTTAAGGTAGCAGAGTAGAGAGACCTAGTTTCTAATCTTCCCTCAGCCACTGAAGCCTTTCAGATGACTTTGGCCTGGTCACTTCAGGCAGCTCCCTTCAAAGGATTGTTGTAGTATTAAAAATAGGAAGAAATGTTATGTATGTTACCTTGAGCTCTTGATAGTGTTGAAAGTCAGCACCTCACCCACCCTCCTAGAGAAGGAAATATTTGGGGGGGGGGATATTAAAAAAGGCAGAATGTTATATTTCCTCAAAGGATCTTAAAGGCAGAAAAGCAGGCCCAGTTTTCTTAATAGCCCCAAGCAGAAACTAGGCAGAGGCCAGGTCTGTGGAAATGCAGATTTGATAATCCTATTCAGAAAGGTTGGAGCCAGGAAGCTAGAAGCTTATGGGATTAGGAAGACAAAGACCCTTAAAATCTATATACCCCACCCAAACTCTAAAGACATGACCTTTAGGACATAATAGGATTAACCCACCAATACCAAAAAGGACACACTCAAAAGCTCAGGTCAAAGTTTATGCCACAGGAACAGGAACTCCAAACACAAAAGCCCCAGAAGGTATAAAAACCCACCACTCCCAGCTACATATGGTCGGCTTTCCTAGAGCCACATTTCTGTCTGGTTCTGCTCTTCAATAAACTGCAACCTTCTTTCTAAAGCAGTCTCCATTTTGTTTATTCCCAGACTGGACCCTGATGAAGATTTTTCTTTCAACAATAGTATCATGATAGTTCTCATAATCAGCTTTTTTCCCCTCTAGATCAGTTATTCCCGGTATATTTTGGAACATTAGTCCAACATATGTGAAGAGCAACAAGTTGAGAAATTTTGACTGGGAGCTAATGATATATTATTATTTAGCTCCTGATATGAACACACCAGCATCTATTTGATCTTCCCTAATGTAGGGTAGGCTAGGAAGTCCAGTGTCACCTGGCAAATTGGGAGCCAAACATGGTCTTGGGATATATACTTTCCATTGCCGGACCCATGGCTAAAGTGAACACAAAAAATATAACACAGATGACACAGAGCTTTTCTTGTACCTACCTTGGCAACAGGTTCTAAGTCTGCCTTGCTAAGCTTCCCCATCTGTTTCACAGGGCCCAAAGGGAGCCCCTGCTTGCCTTCTCCCATCTCTTCCATCACTGCAAAACACTGACCATACCCTGAAGCTGCATTTTATTTTCAGCATTTCACTGATCAGAAGCATTATGTTTCTGAAAACCTCAATTTTCATTTCCAATCATCTTTTGAAGGAAATTGGAACTGAAGAGGCACTCAAGCTCTCTCTGCTGATAATTGGAATCTGTAAATATACAAAAAGTCAGTGACCCTGGTTTCTGAAATTAAATGCAGAATGTATTCTAAATTGTGCTAGCTAGAAGATGTACTTCAGGGACCGTGTGATGGAAACTGGAAGGGTTTGATTGAAGGGATGACAAACACTGGCCAAGTTACAGAAGGAACATTTCTACAGATTTTCTTATTAAAACCAACATTTCAAAAGGTTGTTTTTGGTTTTGCAAACTTGGCAACTTTAAAATGTATGGGCTTCAACTCTCAGATTTCCCCAAACACCTTTGCTGGCCAAGGAATTCTTAGAGTTGAGGCCCATCTTAAAATTGCTATGTTTGAAAAACTTTTATTTAGTGTGTAGAGTATACCCAACCAGTTATGAACTCTTAATTATGAAATAAATCATAGTATAACTACTATGGCTTAGTATATTATAAGAACCCAGCTAATGTCTATGAAATCTGGACAAAAACTGCAGAACAAGCCCTGATCCATAGAGTCTTAGCTAGCATATACGTGTCTCTTCCAAGGCTGGCAGATAAAGAAATCTGGATAGAGGCTTTGCTTGTTGATATGTATAGAAACTCTGCAAAGGTGTAGATTTTCTCCATGATGATGTCTCTTAACTGTGCATCCATTGTCACTGTAAGTGAATTCATCCATCTTGTAGCTGGTCGTCTTCTATTTCCTTCCACCTTTCCCAGCAGTAATAGATCTCTCCAATGGGCTAGGTTTTGCATACTGTGGCCAAAGTACAAACTGAGACCTTGAGCAAGAGGAAGTATCCTTACCTAAGGAATAATCCAGTTCAAATTTCACTGAAACTGAAACCTCAGAAAGGACAGCAAGAGTCTTGACAAAGGTCTCCCCCAGCTAATATCTGGGCAGCAGACTAAGCAGGAGGGCCATAGATCACAACTGTGTTTTCCCAGAAAACTGGTTCTGCCCAGTGTATAATGCCCAATAAAACTACACATCAAAATGGAGATTTGCAAAAGCTTTATTCTGCGCAAAAGAAAGGACACAGAGGGATCACCCCCATTAGGCCTGTGCAAAGGCCAGTCTGTCAGCAGTACAGTTTTTGTACATATTTCTCCAAAAACCCTCCTTAAGACAACCCCTCTTAAGTCATCTTATTGCCTTATAAATGTTTACCAACATTGCTTAACTTGCATTTGTATTATCTAGCAACAATCAGCACATTTGCCCCTAATTTCCAGTAACAATGCCATAATTAGTACATTCCACACTATGCCATAATTAGTACATTGCCCCCCTTAAGCTCTTCCTTTCACAAGTCAGTGCCTTTCACATGTCTGCAAAACATACATACATACATATATATATGTATATATATATATAATCAACATAATCATCTATTCCCTATATTTGTAACCTTCAGATTCCCTGTTCATGCAGTCACCTTGTTCCATGACTACATTAAGAACAAACATGTTCTGAGATTTTTATTAATTAAGCTGTTTCCATTACTTCTTATGCACTAGCAACTAACTGGAAAATGTTTGCAAATAATTTCCTATACGGTTTTTAAGGGAGGCGGTCTTACGGCCTTTCCTTCAAATGGCCAATCATTCATTGTGCCAAACTGAAGACAAAATTAAAACTTGATTAGGGTGGCTGAATTGGAAAAACAAAAACATTCCAAATTCCCAATGCTAGGCATAAAAGACAAATTTCTACCCAGAAGCTTCCAGACTTCTTTGTCAGCTTCCTTGACCACATTAATTCTAATGCTTGCTTCTGAAGCAATATTATCAAATGTTATTAACACTTATCAGCATCACAATTACTTAAAACACTGTGAAAAACAAGGATCATTCTGAAAGAACATTTCAGTTGAGTAGAGTGGGGTGCCTCTTAATAGAGCTAGTCCTTCAATTTGGGGCTTCCTTTCACAGCATCCTTCTCACTGTGATGGCATGTTTGATGTTTGATCTAAGATGGTATTTTTTTTATCTAGCCATTAATAGAAATCAGCACCTGTAAATTTTATCTTGGTTTAATTTCCTCTTTTTTCTCCCTGGATGAGTATACTGCTTTCTTATATCTTTAGTTTGAAAGCTAGGACTAGGGGAAATAAGGATTCAAATTCAACGGTTAAATTTGGATGCCATTCAACCAATCTGTTCCATAGCTTAGCCCCGTGGTGGCGAACCTATGACACACGTGCCAGAGGCAGCATGCAGAGCCATCCCTGTGGGCACGTGCGCCATCACCCCAGGGGGAGGCAGGGCCAGGCTGCTTCCCTCCGCCTCTCCACGTATGCCAGTGCTCTCGCTCTCTTTTTCTCTGCACTGGGAGTCAGAGCAGCTGCAAGAGCTAGGCACATCCGGGCTGGATGGTGGAGGCAGCTGCCAGTGTGAGTCCAGGTATACCTGCAAAGCGATTTTTGCAGACCGCCAGCAGCCCAATCCAGGCTCTAGAGGCCTGGAAAAGACCTCTGCTGCTCGGATCTATGGCTGCAGAGCAATTTTGTGCCCACCCCACAGCCGATCTGGGTGGCAGAGGCCTCTTCCAAGCCTCCGGAACTTGGGTCCATGGCCGTGGGGTGATTTTGTGGTGCCCCAGTGGCCTGATCCAGGCTTTGGAGGCCTGGAACTTGTTCCACAGCTGCTTTTGGCTGATCTGCATTGCAGCAGCAGCATTGGGTGCAATACGCGAGGTGCAAACAACTGTGTCATGCAGAAACCAGCCATTTGCCGCTTCCTGCCCAATGTGGCTGCCATGAGGCTACAGAACAAGCCGGGTGACAGTAAGAAACTGGTATACCAGTTCCTTACCTTCACCCGGCTTGCTCTGCGGCCTCATGGCAGCGGTATTGGGTGTGATGCGCAAGGCGGCAAATGGCCACGGTCGGAGGCAAACAGCCACGAAGCGTGAGGTGGCAAATGGCTGTGGCCAGAGGCAAACAGCCACATCCCATCAAAACTGACCGTTTACTGCCTCTTGCCCAGTGCCGCTGCCATGAGGCTGTGGAAGAAGCCAGGCGGCAGTAAGAAACCAGTATATCGGTTCCTTATCTCCACCCGTCTTGTTCCGCAGCCTCATGGCAGCCACGTTGGGTGCAATGCGTGAGGCGGCAAACAGCCATGTTGTGTCGAAACTGAGGGGCCGGCAAGCTGTGGCTGCTGATAGACACAGTTGGTCCCCATGTGCTCGCTGTGTGCGGGGGCCAATGGTATCAGGCAGCAGCCACCTGGGCCCTTGCCTCGCTTTTCCTTGCACTGCAGCAATGGCACCCCTGCCCTGCCCCCCTCCCTCGCATCACCTCATCCCACAGGATGAGCCTCCTGCGCACCATCCCACCCGCCAGAGACCCCCTGGATCTCCCTCAACCTGCCTGACCTCCTCAGGCGTCCCTCCCCACGAGCAACATCCAGGTGGCCACACTCACCCATAGGTCACACCCACCCAACAGGCCAATCTACTCAATGGACCATGCCCACTCAGCACCCGATGATACATACATGGGTTTTGGGTTGCAGTTTGGGCACTCGGTCTCTAAAAGGTTCGCCATCACTGGCTTAACCTATAAAATTGCTGGAAAGCTGAAATAGGAAGTGAAGAAGTAACTTTGCTGTCTTGAGATTCTCTGGGTAAAAATGAAGGAAGTATCCATTGAAAAGGAGTCAGCAAAATATCAACAGTTTTTTCATGATTTCTCACATTTTGAAAGCATGTTGTAAGCACTGTCACAAATGGTTGGCATGATGACCAAGTCCATTCAACCACAAAGCACCAATTGACCAGAAACTTAATGAAGATGCTGCTTTCCTTCTTCCCCTCGCACCCCCTGCCTTTTCTGGAGAACTATATTTTCAAACAAAGCAATGCCTCTCCCACCATTTAATTTTATTACTGTATTTTATTAGGGGTTCAAGAATATTCTTAGAGCTATAGCTGGCAGAGGGGACTGACAATCTTCCCTCTGCCAGTTTTTCATGCTCCAGAAATATATATATTGAAGTGAAAGTTTGCAGAAACTTTGCAGGTATATATATATATATATATATATATATATATATATATATATATATATGTATGTCTTTGGTTATTCGGGTTTTCTCCCACGTAAAATTGGAAGTGTCTTGGCGACGTTTCGACGAAGTCCCATTCGTCATCTTCAGGCTGGTGTTTTCAGTTTCGTGCTTCGAGGAGCAATGTGTGGTCTTAGCTGTTTCTTCCTTTTTAGAAGAAGGAATACCCCCACCAACAATACAGCCCCCCCCCCGGGATGAACACTTTGAAGTCCCCCCAAAGACGAGCACAGGAGAGGAGAGTGAGAACGCGGGGAATCAGAATGCAGAGATCTGGAGACCTGGTGTCTGCCTGAATACCGTTCCTATCAGCAATGGGGAAGAGCATGCGATAGGGAGGAGGGGGGATGATGAATTGAGAGATGGAGTTAGCACCCGATCACGCAGCAAACAAATGGAACGGTGGAGAACTGTCGACACGAAGATTGCCAGGATGGAGGAGGAGGGCATAGACCCCCAAATATGCAACACCCGTATGAAAGTTACTCATGACAGTGGAGGAGTGAGAAGAAAGGGTGTGGAGCAGGGATTGAGAAAAGCGTGTGTGGGGGGGAGCGTCTGTGAGCCCAGGGAAGCTTGTAAAACTGATAGAGGAGAAACAGATGCCCCCAGGGTGGAAAATGAAAACAAAAAGGGGAGGAGGGTCAGTATTATGGAAGGAAATAAGGATAAAGGGGTGGTGGAGGAGATAGTGGAAGGAACGATCTGGAAAAATCATAGAAGGAAGCGTAAGGAGAGTAATAAAGAAACATCTGGAACACTAATTAACCGGCCGGGACCGGTGACGCAGTCCATGAGCCGACTGCAGATGCCGGCAAAACCCATTTAAGTCATCATTGTTTACTGGCTCCTTAGCCCTGATGATGTTTGGAGTTTCCAAACGAAAGCTTGGCAGCTTTTAGTAAAGTATATTTTTATATTTATACTCTCCTGGTGTTCGTATTTTATTTGTACCATATATATATATGTATGTATGTATGTACTTGTTCACTCTTAATAATTGCTCTTGGAAAGAGTAAAACCATAGAATAAGATTCCTATTACTCATGGTTTTGCCTTTCCATGATTCACTTTCTCATTCTCTTTCTCTGGCTCCATATACAAGGTCTCAGTTCTGCTACCTTTTAAAAGCACCAAAAATAAGTGGATTCCTTCCATTAGTGCAGGGGTAGGTAATCTTGCCTCTTTTGTGACTCGTGGACTTCAACTCCATGCTGGCTCAGGAATTTTGGGAGTTGAAATCCACAAATCATAAAAGAGCCAAGATTGCCTACCCCTGCACTAGTGAATGGTTGGCCATATTCCCACCAGCACTTACCCATGACACAAAAATTCCCTATTTGTCTGCTTTGCTCCATGCTGCTGCTTTCATCTCAGTTCTAAATCATAAGAGAGATACAATTAAGAAACCATTAGCTGAACTTAGTAATGTTTTCCCAATTATTCCAAGATTTTTTAAGGACAGTCCAGGGTGCATAACATATATTATACTTTTTCACCTGTCATCTTGGAAGGAAATTAGGTGACTGCAAGGACTTGAAAGAGAGATGGTGGAGGCTAGATAGCTGGGCTACAAAAACCTAAACAATTGTGATAGAAGAAGAAAAAATGATCTAGTTGCTCAGACTTTTTGCAGCCCAGTTATAAAAGAGGCAGGACAGAGTCCAACAACTCTTTGATGCTGATATGAATTTCCTGATGACTCAAGTTTGGGTAGCTGGTAGTTCAGCTCCACAGCCCTGATTGGCTCATTTCTTTATTTTCTAGCGCTATCAGCAACAATACCTTATAACTAATGCGGAGAATATCAGAAGCTGCTTTGTATCTTTTCTTCTCTTTTTCTTCTTTCCTTTTTCCTTTTGATCCGGCTTTAATTGTATTAGTATTCAGATATCTTAATCTGAATTTACAAAGATGAGGAATTGTATGGTGCTCAGAGTCAGATTTGAACTCAGCAGCTTATACCCTTGGTCAATAAATAAATGTAGATAAATAAAGCTAACAATTTATTCTCACTAAACACCTAGATCTCAGCTTAGGCTATTTTATTTTTAACTGCTGTGTAAAATGTAATTAAACACTAACTAAAGCAGTAGTTTCCAAAAACGCAACTCAGCTATTCTTCTCAAGCTTTTATATGTTGATTTATGGATATTCCTAACTCTAACCCTAATTTTTTTATAGATTTTTATAGATAAAGTCAGATGCGTGCAGTTGGTTGTTGTGAGAGAGGCTTTGTAAGTACATACAGTTACAAGTAGTCCTCAACTTACAACCATTCATTTAGTGACCATTTAGTTACAGCAGTACTGGAAAAAAAAAGAGAGTTGTGACTGTTTTTCACACTTACAATGATGGCAGCATCCCCACGGTCACATGATCAAAATTCAGATGCTTGGCAATTAGGGTGTATTTATGATGGCTGCAGGGGTCCCTGGTGGTCCTGGGATCTCCTTTTGCCATCTTCGGACAAGCAAATTCAATGGGAAGGCCAGATTCACTTACGAACCATGTTAACAACTGCTGTGATTCACTTAACAACTGTGGCAAGAAAGGTCATAAAATGGGGAAAATCTCACTTAACAATTGTCTTGCTTAGCAATGGAAATTTTGGGCTCAATTGTGATTATAAGTCAAGGACTACCTGTACAGAAGACAATAAAACAGGAGGGGAAAAGTCCCCATAGAGGTGAGAACAGTCAGACTTATTTGAGGAAATAAGTGATATAGCCCAGGGGTAGGCAACCTTGGCTCTTTTATGACTCATAGACTTCAACTCCCAGAATTCCTGAGCCAGCATGGCTCACCTTGGAAACCTCTCCCTTTCCCCTCAGCATGGCTGGCTCAGGAATTCTGGGAGTTGAGGTCCATGAGTCATAAAAGAGCCAAGGTTGCCTACCCCTAGCCTACGACAAAAATTTCCTTAGAGTTGTCTCAAACACTACAGGAAAAAAGGTTTCCCAACTGACATTATCTTTGCTTTGATGTGCAAAGAACATCAGAATATTGAAGATAAACATTCTTTTGGCAATATTCCGATATCATATTTTGTATAATATATATAAATTATATAGATATAATTTCTGTCATTTCACACTTTATCACCAGAGGGCGCACCTTACCAGCTATTTAGTATTTTTTTTGAAAAAAATATTTTGGCAAGATGGATTGCTAGAATCCTACAGGTGGGGAACTGTTTTTAATTTTCTTCCTTCCTTTCCCCTTCCACCATAAAAGGAACTTTTTACTAATTTTCTCATGTCTGTAAATCTTTTTTTTCCCTATTTATTTTAGGGGGATTTTTTTTATTCTTTTTCTCTCTGTTCTTCTTTTGATTGCAATTTTAAATAATATTTCACACTAATAATACATGACTTGTCACATTTATAAAAAGCACATCACCAGTGCAAGAAGTGCATGATTGGCAGCAGATACTTTAGCTGCTGAGGATCCATGGAAAGGAGGGGGGGGGAGGGAAAAAGGATAAACAAAAAAAAACATTGTGGTCTCTCATAAACCAACAGATTTATTATGACAAAAGCCTTGATGGCAAATTGCAATAAATCTGTTTTTGTTGTTGTTATTTTACATGCCTCAAATCTCTGTGTTATTTTGCTGTTACAGACTTGCCTTGCAACCCCTCTGGAATTTGTCGTATTACACACACAGAGAGAGCGACAAAGAGATAGAGAGAGAGAGAGAGAGAGAGAGAGAGAGAGAGAGAGAGAGAGAGAGAGAGAGAGAGAGACAGACAGACAGACAGACAGACAGACAGACAGACAGACACAGAACGAATGAACAAATGGGGCAATTTCAGGCTGGTAACTAAATGGATGAAAAGCTGCCAAGGTATGAATAGAAGAATATCTCAATATTTTGTATAATCAAATTCAGGGAAAGTTTACTCCATCCAGATAATAATCTCTTCCTCAAGAGATTATTTTTCAGTTCAGTGATTCCTCAGATAACTGTAATTCCAGTACATTTGAAAGAGAACCATAGGGGGAGCTTTAAATACTCAGGTTTGCATAAATTGGTATCCTTCTCTTCTCCACCCGACAATGTTCCCCAAATACAACAGCTACACAACAACCTGAAGAAAAACACACTTTATAATGGCATAAACATGGATTGATTAGGGCACATTTCCTTAATGCTTGGAGTGGTGCAGTCATTTACTGTATACTGAAAAAAAGAGCAACAAAAATTGGAAAAATTTAGTGCAGAACAAGGGTGGAAAGCCAAAAAGGAGGGTCTGAAACAACTCAGTTGGAGCTTAAAATTAGTGTTCCTGTGAAGGGACATTTCTTGCACATATTTAAGCCTAAATGAAATTGCTTCAGACTGCCCTTTCTGCATGTCATTGACACTGAATCCAAGTATTTATATTTTTATTCCTTCCCATCCAAATGAAAAGCTCCCTTATTATTGATTGGTCTGGTTTCACACACCCTAGCTATCTGTGTCTCTGAGGCTAGATTTACACTCTCTCTCTCTCTCTCTCTCTCTCTCTCTCTCTCTCTCTCTCTCTCTCACACACACACACACACACACACACACACACACTCATCAAGATGACACGGCTGCCCAATCAAAACTCTGTCTTGTTTTTTTCCCCCATGCAGCTGCCCTCTTGACCTTTTTGAGTCCCTATGGATGCCCTTGTTTCTTCAAGCTAGCCTCGTGCCTGTCAGTTAAATGTATAATTGCCACATCCTCTTGCTTTTCCTTGTTTTGCAAGGAAAAGGATTGGGCTTCAAACACACACACAGACTTATCTTGATCTTTTTACCTGATCCAGGGCCTGTAGATGGTGCCTCTGATGAAATAACCCAGCTTAATCCAAGAAAAGGACTCTCAAAGTCCACCAGCTCCCATCATTTGCAATCAACCCAGCAGTTTGTTTGCTGGCTAAAGATGGTGAGACTTATAAGCTTAACCCAGCTGATGGGCATAACATTGGGGAAGTTCTTAGTTATGGACATTTATTTTCTTTTGGGAGAGGCAAAATCACACCCCCAATCTACCAGTGATTTATGAGGGGCATTTAGGACCCAAATTTCCCCCTCCTCATCTACCTCAACCAATTTTCATGAGAATGGAAGAGACATGCAGTGACCAGGTGCAGGGGTTGAAGCTGGCCTGCCTTGAAACAAGGTGGACGAAGCTCACATCCTCCCTTGACTCTATAGCTTGCCAGATGGGTTTGCACCAGCCCCTTAGGTGGGATAATTATTTAAGTACATACATAAAAGTCACTTTAGGGCAAATGTTATGTTTCTCAAGGGAATGCTGCAGAGACCTCTCTGGTGGTCTGTGATGAAGAATTCCTTCCCTGTTGCTTCACTTCCTATGATTTTGTTTGGTCTCTGGCTGAAATTGTTTTTGGTTTTTTGAATCCCAAGCATTTTCATTCTACTAAATGGCTAAATAGGATGGCAGCTATGGCAATTCTGCAAGTAGAGTATTTCCCTTTTTGTTAGTAGTAATGGAATAGAAAAGTTAAATGCAAGAAGAATAGAGTAGAAGTATAGAGTATAGAGTATAGAGAAGTAGAGTATAGAGTATAGAGAATAGAATAGAATAGAATAGAATAGAATAGAATAGAATAGAATAGAATAGAATAGAATAGAATAATGGAATGGAGGAAATGGAAAATCCACTTCTATTTCAAGAATTTAGAAGTATTTTCAGACCACCCTTCTCTTTTGGGTGGCATATGAAAAAAGGAGCCTCAGACTGGGTGGAGCTTAAATTGAATTTAAATTGAATGGAAATTAAATTAATTCAGTACAGATAGTATGATCAATTTCATTCATGTAGTAACTTTTCCACTTTGACACAATTAAAATCAGTTAACATTAGAAGTTCTGGAGGCATTTTTGCATTTTTTTTCTGTAACCTTTGCTGGCTGGGTTCCAAAAGAAACAATTTCTTCCCCTATGGCAGTATTTCTCAACCTTGACAATTTTAAGGCATGTGGACTGCAACTTCCAGAATTCTGGGAGTTGGAGTCCACATGCCTTAAAATTGTCAAGGTTGAGAAACACTGCCCTATGGCCATCCTGGGATTCCACATCAATTATTTTACACTGATTGAGACAAACAAGGTCACTCTTTTTGGAAATCATTTGCCCCTTTGGGAAAGGATAAAAACTGACTTTATTTGACATTATCTGAGTCTGCCATGTAATTCCCATCACAGGAAAATCTTTCTGTGAGATGACTTTGGCTGGTGCTACCTAATTCGGAATGATCAGCAAGACTCAGAGGTCTGCCTTTGGATGAATGAAATAAAGTTGAGTGATTCTTATGCCCCCTCACCACTGGAATCCTGACCCTTTATTGAGGTTTATATGCACTTAGCCCTTAGCAGATGGCAGCTCCTAATTGATGTTGGCTCATCTCAGAAAAGCTATGCAGGGAGAGACTTGTTCATCGTTGGATGAAATATCATGAGGGATGCCCAAGACCGGGAAGGCTAGACTAGGAGGTCCAAAAAATCCCAGTTGGAAGCAACAGGAAAACCACTTCCACATGAGGTCAAAGATGATTCCACATAGTCACTAGGAACTGAGACCCCCTTCAAAAGAATCTCCACACTTTCCTAATTTAACCTGAACACCCAAATCAGACCATTACCTCTGAAAAGTTCAAAGGCTGAAATTATGAGGAATCTCCCAAAGGAAGAAACTTCACACCCAGGAAAAAGAGTTCATACAGTCATTCCCAAATCCAACTTTTGTCAGCTCAGCATCTTCCAGAACACTCATGAAAATAACGACAGGAATCTCATCTCACCCATCTCAAGGGCGCCTCTCGGAGGAGACTGGCTTATTCCCCAGCTGTGGAAACTTGCATACACTGTTAGGAAGATGGAAAAGGAAAAGTGAGGAAAATAAGACATCAGAAAGGAAAAAGAAATCTCCAACAGATAGGCTGACATTGTTGCAAATGGGAAAAGTCTGATCCCTAGCTATAATGACCACCATGAGGCATGGCACTGCCTGTTTCATCTATATTGAACATATTTAGGTGGAGGAATCAGATTTTACTCTGAGCTGGGACTCTTGGTGACTGTCTGAACAAGTCCCTGCATTTTTCTTAGCAAGATTTCAGAAGAGGTATGCCATGGCCTCATTCCCGAGACTCAAAGAGACCAACTGGCCCGAGGTCACCCAGCTGCCTTTGTACCTAAGGCGGGACTAGAACACACGGTCTCTTGGTTTCTAGCCTTAGCCACTACACCAAACTGGTTCTTGTTGTCCTATTGGGCAGGAATAAAAAATGAAAACAGTAAGTCTTTTGTTAGCTTCAAATCTGAAGCAGATCTAAGCCAAGTATATGGAGCAGGCATTGATAACCTTCACCTAAGTAGGCTCATCTGGCAACAGCAGGCAGCCATTCCATTTCTCACAATGCTCCAACAAAGCCTTAGTTCTTGGCACTGGCAATTCCAACTTTCTTGCAAATTCAAATGGCTATCTTCTCTTTGATGGCCTCTTTTTCTAGGGGACGCAAACAAGAGGTCATGTGTTGGTCTCCAAGTCCACAGAGGGCCTTAGTAATTCCTAGTGAAATCCAGATGCTAAATCAACCCTGACTACATTCAGGTCCATAGGTCTGAAGACCACTTCCAATCTTCATTTCCTACAATAGGGATGAACTGAAATGGCAGCTACTGTATGTAAAGGAAGAGGACAGGAAAAACAATCAGGACCGGAGATTCAGGCCAAAGTACCAAGCAGATGATGATCCTCAAAGCTTTTAAGACAAAAATGGGGCAGAGATGTGTGTTTTTAGATGATCCTGAAACAGAGGTGTGCATGGAAGAGGCAGTTTTCAAAGAAGTCAAGATGGCGGCTTCAAAAACATGGTTGCAGTTGTTATCTTCACTTTTTGATTCCAACACCACTGGTCAACACAGCTAACAGTAAGAGATGCAGGGAGATACAGCTTAGCAGTAAATGGAGAATTCATCTTACTCACTCCAGGAACACCCAAGATACCCAATTCTGTAACATTTCCAGGTAAAATACCAGAACTCAAACTTAACTTAGGGGAATCTTATTTTTTTTATATAACCCCAATAATTATCTTTGCTGCAAGAAAGTCAAGTTCTCAATATTGAAAAGATGTTTTTGCAGAAATAAGTCTGTACTGTGGCTCGGACCCATGGGAATTCTTATCAAATATATCTGAAAAGACCTGGGCTGGGGAAGGCGGATCAAAAATGACAGAGGTGGACTCCCAGGGAGACAGCTTTTTAAGGATAATTTCCAACATAGGCTATGAGTTCCTTGCTTTTAGCACTGATTCTTTAAAAAAAAAAAAGATGTAAATTTTTGAAGCCCAATAGTAATCCTGCTACATGCCTGGATTTCAGAAATGTCTGCAGGACCCAATCCTTTGGTTAAAACAATGAAAGCAACAGTGCACCATCATGATGAAAGGACCTCTATTTTCATTTATGTTTTTTTCCCACTCTATTTTTATATATATATTTTCACCTGCCTCCCTGCAGATGCTTCTGCCTGGTTCCTGATGTGTGTAAAATTTGTGCAGCTGTTCAGCTGGAAACAGAATAATACCCAGAATACACATGGAAGTATTTTTGCTTTATAATATCTGTTTTCAGTCCACTTTTCCAAAGAGGAAATCCCCAAATGAACATTAATAAACAAGCATGCTTCAAAAGAAGAAAGGATAGAACTTAAAAAGAAAAACAAAACAAATAATCTATATTTAAGAGAATATAGTTTTCTCCTTTCACCTACTGTATATTCCTTCCTACCCCACACTTTATTACCAATTTATTCTTGACTGAATTAATTTTGGTTTTTAAACTAAAGTTATGAAATTGAATTGGCGTAGCAGCACAGATCAGCTTTGTCAGAATCTTCTTCCTAACAACACTGTGAAAATTTTAGAAGTTTAAAATGCAACCTGATTATCTGTCTGCTCTTTAGGAGAAAAGACCTGAATTCATTTTTCGTAACTTGGCAGGCAAATGATCCTCCAGTCTTGCCCCCAGGGTATGCAAGAGCTGAGGTCTCTGCTGGAATTCAAGGTTCCCAGTGGACCGAGCCAGGAGCTCTGATCTGGTTTTGAAGGCTGCCAACTTCAGCTTTTCACCTTCCTCCTCCATGTTGCAGACAGAACTGATCTGCTGGATTTTCAAGAGGTCACCCGTGCTGCAAGCTTTCTCAACACTGGTGGAGCAAAGGCTTGGAATACCTCTCTGGATATCTCCCTTCCCAGAACAAATCTTCTGAAACTTGATGGGAAGATGGCTGCTTTTCTCTTCAAAAAATTCAAGACAGTCAAGAGAGGAGATCTTTTCCCGTCGACTCCTATGACTCCCAGTAGGGGTGTTCAGAGGTGATGGGAGAGCCAAATTCTCTTCTTGCTCCTTCACACTATAGGGAGGAGTTGAAACTTCAAAAGTGCCATGAAACTGAGAATAATCCACACGGAAAAAGCCATCTTCCAGCGACATCACAGGGAGGAACCTGTGGCCCCAGAGGACTTCATCTTCTGTATAAGAGGTTCTGGCTTGGCAAGTCATTCCTAAGAAAAGAAAATAGTGAAGGAATCAAATTTAGATTGGTAAATTACATTACCAATCAGTCTGGCTCTTCAAAGGATTTTTGTTAGGAGAAAAGACCTGAATTCAGGGAGGGAGAGCAGTGGCAATAGATATAACCATCCTTGTGGGTCCACCTAAACATGGACGGAGCAGGAAATGCAAACTAAGTAGGGGCTACTTGGACATATTTATATATCATATTTTTATGTTACCCATCTCAAAAAAATGTGACTCTGAGCAGTGTACAACAAAAACAGTAATTACAAAAATCCCTCTATAATTAAAACATTAATATTATTATAAAAAACCTAACAGGCTAGATGTTAAATGCAATTAAACCGATATATTTAATATATGAACTTCCTTCTAAATTCTGTGCTGAGTGGAAATGGTAGTACAACTTGGGTAGAAAAACTTCCACAGCTCTTCCATACAAGGCCCACCTGGCCAGCTTCTGGAGCCAATTCAGTCCACCACTTCCCAAATATTTTCCTTTAAAATGGGTAAAAAATTTGTGGCTCACTACTGCTAATCTGCATTTGCTTCCTCTAGTGCAATTTGTGTTCAGTTTTGGAGCCACTGGTCCCCTCTGTCTACCTGTTCTACTATTTTCCTTTCTACTTTTCCTCCTTAACTCCCTGCAAAATTGTTGTTCACACAACAAGTGTGGGTCAGAATATTTCATGTATTGGTTTGGACACCACAGTCCCACTTAGCCATTCTCCTTTTTTTAAAAAAAAAAAAAACCCTCAAGTTTGTGATTTCCTACATCTGCACAGAGAACTGACTTGCATGTATGTGTGGCATGTTCAAGCATTCCTTTTTTCCTCTCCTCTGACATTACAGAAGATAACATGAATGTGGTTTTCTAGTGCCAAGGGAGCCACATCTAAAAAATTAAAAGGGGTGTTGCAGTTTGCTTTGGCCAGAAATAATGTAAAGTCTTGGGAAATTATTTTTAAGACTATTCGAATTCTTGGGAAAAGGAAAACCCATTGCATTTGTTACAAAGGACTCTGCCTGGAGCTCCTTCTTCGTTTTGTTCTTTCCTGCTGCTCTGCTTGGATGTGACATAGCCTGTTTAGCTGGATGTGGCTCATGCAACGTACAACCCCCAAAAGCCTTGAGCAAGGGACCCCATCAAATTGTTATTAAATTGTACTGATTTAACCTAAAACTGGGTGGACAACCATGAGTTTGATTGCCTGTTTCAAAGGCAATCAGGCAGAAAACAAACACATTAATCTGCCTCAGTTACTCTTTTTTTTTTTTTTTTTTTGCTGAATCTAAGATGTCCTTCCAGTTTGAAAGACATATTTTCTGGGGAAAAAAAAAATAAAGTTTTAATGCGACAGAAGGGGAAAATCATTAAATAAATTACTGAAGAAGAACATGTGCCAACTGAACATAATTAAGCAAGTTGAAATGAGATGAAATGTCATTTTTGTCCGAGCACCAGATATGATTTTTCTAGTGTGGAGGCCCAGGCACACAACTGTGTTGCCCGCAGCCCCAAAAATGTTGCATGCTGCTAATCTAGCCATTCTGGCAGTTTTGCTGTATTGTCCCATGCCCCCCTCCCCCCCTCGTTAGGTTGACTGCTGCGGGGTTTGATTAGGCTCTAAATAGGCCTTTTCCTGACTGACCTGGAATTGGACTCCCTCTGTGCTACCTAGAGAAGACATAGCTTTGTGCAACCATAATCTGGCCAGGAAATGCATTTGGTTTGGATGGAAGTAAGGAAAAGCTGTACTTGCTTCTGTTATTTGAACATAATCATTGCACTACAGGAGATTAACACTGGAATTCTTTTTCTAAAAAGAAGTAGCTATTAATACGTCTTAGGCTGTTCAAATTCACAGTTTAACAAGTAACTATGAAGGCAGATTAAGGAATATATGCCATGATTCTGTGAGAGCAGTTTGGGGCTCTGTTCAAACAACATACAATTTGTTTATAACTACTGGTAGTCCTCAGCTTACGACCACAATTGAGCCCAAAATTTATGTGACTAAGTGAGATGTTTATTAAATGGGTTTTGCCCCATTTTATGCCCTTTCTTGTCACAGTTGTTAAGTGAATCATTGCAGTTGTTAAGTTACTAACACCTGGTTGTTGTGAATCTGGCTTCCCCGTCGACTTTGCTTGTCAGAAGGTCGCAAAAGAGGATCACGTGACTCTGGGACACTGCAACCGTCATAAATAGGAGTCATGTCTGAATTTTGATCACATGAACATGGGGATGCTGCAGTGATTGTAAGTGTGAAAAATGGTTGAAAGTCACTTTTTTCAGTGCCATTGTAATTTTGAATGGTCACTAAATGAACTGTTCTAAGTCGAGGACTATCTATACACATTTAGCAGTTGAGGGCAACCCACACACATCAATACAATTTCCCTTTGGATCCAGCCATGAAGGATTACACCAGGTCACAAAGGTATGCGAGCCCTTTCATTTCTTCCATGATTCTCTTTGGATGGGAAGGAGATAAGTTTTATTAGTATCAGTTGTTCAATGCCGAGCAGTCTTTGCAGTTAGTGCATCCCCTGAGCTTCATGTATTCTAAATTTAAAATAACCAAATAAATAATAATTATACACAAGGGCCATCTAGACTCTCAGCCAAGAAAAGTTAAACCAGGCAATCTGTACAAATTATGCAAATTAAACATTGTAGCATCTTCCCTTATTTTGCATAATATAGTGTATAGCGGTTCTATTTTTCATCACAGGTTCTTTTATTTTTTAACCATTTATAAGGAGTTTTTTAACGCAATTATTGCATAATGTGTTCTACTCTGTCAATTGTAAGGAAGAGAAGCAGCAAAGGACTGTGCTATGTGCAGAAAGACACGCTGCACAGCTGCAGATTTTTTTATTATTATTATTTTTTACAATTTTACAATAAAAACCCCTTTCCCAATCCCTCCCAACCCTCCCCAAAACCCTCCCCCATTCTTCCCAGAGCTAGATACAGAGTTAACTAAAACTTAGTAGAAAAAGCTTATAAACTCAAATAAACCACAAACAAATATGATTATATCCAGTGAGCAAATTGTTAAATACATTAACTCTATTATATATAAAAAAAAACAGAAAGAGAAAAAGAAGAAAAGAAAGAAAATAAAAAAAATAATAAAAAGAAAAAAAAAGAGAAAAACTAAACTATTCTACACTTCTAACACAGCTGCAGATTTTATTATTATCGTACATTGAGATTGTCACACATTTTTAGGCGGATCTCAACAGCCTTAAGGACTAGAAATCTATGTTACAAATAATGGAAGTGTACTGACTGCTCTGATAGCTGGATTGTAAACTTCCTTCTCTGTTCCATACACCTTCTTAAATTATAGCATTGGCAAATCCTTTCCAAACATCACTGGTGGCAAACTCACCACAAACCTCTGCAAAAGAATAATCATGAAGATAATCTAAATTGGAGGCTAAACCATATGAGGAATGGCTGCTGGAATTGGGTATGTCTAGTTTAACGAAGAGAAGGACAAGGGGGGAAATGATAGCAGTGTTCCAATATCTCAGGGGCTGCCACAAAGAAGAGGGTGTCAAGCTATTTTCCAAAGCGCCTGAAGGCAGGACAAGAAGCAACAGATGGAAACTAATCAAGGAGAGAAGCAACCTAGAACTAAAGAGAAACTTCCTGACAGTTAGAACAATTAACCAGTGGAACAACCTGCCTCCAGAAGCGGTAAATGTTCCAACACTGGAAGTTTTTAAGAAGAGACTGGACAGCCATTTGTCTGAAATGGTATAGGGTTTCCTGCCTAATAATAATAATTTATTATTATTATAAATGAAGTTCTTTGCTATATCCCACCTTTATTTTGTATAATTCAAGGGAGTGTACATAATGCTCCACCTCCTCTTTTTCCCACAACAACCCAAAGAAATAATCCAGAAAGAAAGTACACCCAGATGAACTAATTCTACTTTTATTATAAGGCTGCATTATTATAATTTTTCAAATCTAAAAGTACCTTTTTCCTTGATCATCTTTACAGCCCCAAAAACTAGAAAGGGGTTCCTTCTGGGATGTTTGCTGGGTCCACATTCTTTCTGCCTCTTACTTTTCATTCCTTTGGTGGTAACTCTTCCCCATTTCCCAAGGTCACACCATTACAGATGGGTTGGGCTAAGGGAGAATTGCCTGGCCCAAAGTCACCCAGCCAGTTTTTATGCTGTAATGGCATATGGAAATGACCTTGGGAGTCAGGGGGAAGAGTTGCAGATTAGACAATGATCAGACAAATGGAATGGAAGCATCTCTTAGAAGGGACCTTCCCTAGTTTTTTGGACTGCAATGATGAGAGTAAAAGATGTACTTTCAGACTTACAAGATTGATGTCAGTATTGTGAGATAGTCCAAACAAGAAACATACCCAGAAATGCTAGCCTTAATTTTACTAAGTTTACATTAATAGAATCTTGTAAGTTCGAAAGTACAACCTCTTAGATGACAATTGCCTTGGATGTGGCTCTTCCATCTTTCTCTTAAAGTCATTCCCACATGCCATTACATATGCCTAAAGGAGGCCTAGAACGTACAGTTCCTGTTTTCTAGTACAGTACTTTAACCCCTGCCAATCAGTTTCTGTGTCAGTTCTGGTTCAGTTCAGCCTTTCCCATTCCCAAAATGGTCTAGAACTGCAACTCCCAGAATTCTCAGAGTGTACACACATTGGCTAGGAATTCTGGATGTTGCCACATTGAAAAAAGTGGTTTTAGTCCTATTTGTTTCGGAAGAGCTAAAGCATAACTAATATCTAACCCATAGAAAGGTCAGGAGAACGCCATATGGCAATCTAGGAGTGGGGAGGGCAAGTGCTATGTTTGTACCATTCATCCATCAAGTCTAGTTTCTGCAAAGGTAAGAAACAACCTGTGGCTCCATTTGCTGATGAACAATCTCTTAGTAGTTGTTGACTTAGCTCAATTTATTTAGATATGTTTCACTACGCTTGTTAAAGAATCTTATGTGCTTAGGAGGTCCTGAGGATAAAATACACAAATGGATACAGAATATATTCAGAGAAGTGATTAAAAAACCCTTTTAATCTCCTGGGTAACAAAACCCTTTATCTCAATATTTTGTTCCAAGCAGAGTACGGCTCCAATGCCTGTTCAGAGTTGGCAGTAGGAGACAATGGTGTCCAAGGGCTTTTACCATCTCTTGACTGGAAACAGCTAGAATCAAACTGATAAACTCACAAGACAACCCAAGAACTGAGTGATAAGAGCTGGACACCCCTCCCCACCCTAACGAGGGAATGACCGGGCAAACACAGGGAAAAAAACCAATACGAACTAACCTGATTCAGCAGCAGCCTAAGGCTGGATGGCAAACACTTAACACACACTGAATGGAGAACTGGCTAGCAGCAATTACAATTAACAAATACACAACAATAAAGTAATTAACACCTTTTAGGCAGGATTAGGAAGGAAATTTGCCCAACAATAGTCACTGACCAGCAAATCAAGGAAAACAGATTCGAACTCACCAATCAAAAATGACAAGTTTGGAAACCACGAAAGGGTATAAAAACTCATGTTTGAAGACCATTCTGTCTAGCTAGTTGGGGATTCATGCTGAATTGTCACTCATCTTTGATCTCCATGATTAAATCTCTCTTTCCGGTAGCTGGCTTCATGATTTATTTCTTCCGCGCTATGCCGTCAAGGAGAATCCCGGCTGGAAGAGCTGAACGGGGAAATTCCTCCCAACAATTATCTTGCGACCACGAAGGGACTTCCAGCTCACCCAGCCACCGGACCGGGCCTGGAAGAGCCATCACCCAGCTGGCAGTGGACATTTTGTTCCGTGGGGAAGCCTCCACGGACCCTGCCCAGTCAGCAACGGGTATTAAAGGGAGTTTTTGAGTCTTGTGCTCAAACAGCTACCTGGAAAGAGGGTAAGTGCCACCAAATTTAAATTTATTAAGTTAAAGGGTCTGGGAAACGAAAGGAAGAGTGTATGAATGTGCGTATGGGGCACCCTCCTCTGAGAGCCAGCTGGAGCTCACTCCCTCTGTATGTCCTCTAACAGCACCCCGGCCTGCTGCTAGCTCCACTGGAGTTGTGACCGGCGGAATTCGGGAAAGCAAGGGGGGGCATCAGAGCATGAGACCTTCTGGTGAAAGAGGAGAACCGATCGGGCAGAGAAAGAGGGAGAGGATTCTATTTTGGGTAAGTCAGGACCCCTTCTGTCAGCAAGTATTTAGGCAATAGCCCAATTTACCTCTGAAAGCAAGCAGAGGTCCGCATGGACATTCGAAGTCTGCAAAACAGTGGTGGTGAAGCCGGCCGGTTGGAAAGTAACTGGTACCTTCTGAGGAGAAGCCAGAAGTGTCTCTACAGACCCCTTTTTGGTCTGAAAACATGGCAGATCCCTCCAAGAGCCCACGTACTCTGAGAGGGATCCAGAGTGCTCAGTGAGTCCCCTTTTTGGACCCACAAAACCGTGGCGGAAGGAGGAAGTCTCACAAGGAGGCTTCCGGTGTGTAGTGCCCGATAGCATTAGAGGAACCCCCCCCCCATTATAGAAGTAAGGAGAACATGGGAGGTTCCAATTCAAGGGTTGAGATAGGTTCCCCAGTAAAGAGCTTGCTTGAAGCCTGAGACAGGAATCAGCTACCTGTCCAGGCCGGTATGAAAAAGAAATGGTTAAAGGAATTATGCAAAATATGAGCTTTGCTTAAAGATGAGTGCAGAAGACAAATTTGGCCCGAAGGTGGCACTCTTGAACTCAAAACACTAAAAGCGCTTAGATCAAGGATAGAACCGACCCAACTACCCTACTGGTACTGCTGGGCTGAACTGTCCAGACAGAAAAACCCGATTCAAGTTGACTTAAAACCCCAGCTCCCCTTAGATTACCCTGAACCAACCTTCATGGCCCCCCTATTGAACAGGCCCATACCCGGGCAACTGAGGGGCCACACTCCCTTTTCCCCATCTGACTTGGTTTTTTGGAAGAAGGGCACTCCCACCTTCCGAGTGGACCCCCAGTCGATCATAGAAACTATAAAATCTATTGTGGATACCCACAATCCATCTTGGGCAGACATGACCCAACTACTACATGTGTTTTTAACCAAAGATGAGCTGATGAAACTTTTTGAAAAAACAGAAGAGATAGCCAGGCATTCTATAATAAATGCGCCTGGGCAAGTAGCCCCTGCTAGGGTTGCCTGGCCTCTCGACCACCCAGTTTGGGATTATAACAATCAGAACCACTGGGATGACTATACAAGGGCAAAAATTAATTTAATGGAAGCCCTCCAGGAAATAGGGAAAAAGCCCCTCAATTGGGCTGAATTCCAAAAGACAATGCAGAGGGACAAGGAAACCCCAGATGCCTTCTGGGTCCGTCTCTTGGAAGCCGGAACCAAGTTCGCTCATTTAGATATAGGCTGCCAGAAACACAAAAACATTCTTGCTGCCGCTTTTGTTAATCAATCTGCGAACGATATCCGGGGGCATTTCCATAAGATAGTCTCTAACTGGTTGACCTTAGACATCTTGGAGTTGCGCAGGATCACAAACTTCGTATTTTACCAGAGGGAAAAATTAGCAGAAGAAGAGAAAGAAAGGAAGGAAGCAGAACGAGAGAGAGAGAGAGAGAAAAAAGAGGCATAGAACGGAAAGGAGGGAGGACTTGCAAGGTTTTGTAATGATAAATAGGGATAATGGGAGAAGGCACCACAAACCCACCCCAGGAAGAATAAAATGCCAGCGATGCGAGTTCGAAGAAAAAACTTTCTGCTGGCATTGCTTCCATTGTGGGAAGGAGGGACATATTAGTAGATATTGCAGGGAGGGTCGGAACAGGGATACCTGGAAGCAACATCGCCAACCAAGACCTCCCTTTCCAAGGGGAACCATCCATCATCAGAATGAGAAAAGGGACCAAAATTTGCCCTGATGGGAGCAACAGGAGTGCGACCTATCTTGACTAGAAAGCACGTTTCATGGGCTAGCTATTCCCTTAAAGGACGGCCCCGATGGAGAACCCCTTTTAACGATAACTATAGGGGGAAAGGTGTATGAATGTCTTATTGACACCGGAGCCACCTCCTCTCTTATCACTACGGCACCTTTTAAAGATTCAATAGTGCCTGGGGCCAAGGATAATGTAATGGGGGTGGGGGGAAAACTTATTCCAGTTGAATTTACAAACAACTTAAAGGTAGAGCAGTGGTTCTCAACCTTCCTAATGCCGCGACCCCCAACCATGTGGTCGTAAGTCGAGGACTACTTGTATTTCTCTGCAGGCAGGGCAGGAGGAGGCGTGCACGCTCCGCCTCCTCTCCTGTGGCTGGAGCATGTGGGTTTTCACGCGCCCAGTGGGTCTCCCATGAGTGTAGAAGAACAGACACGAACACGTGGTTTCCTCGGGATGGGAGCCCCGAACAAAGCCGAAGCATCCCTTTTATTGTGTTACCAGAAGGTGGGTTTATATGCACCTTGTGACCACATCACACCAATCACACTGTCACAACACAGCATATTAGCATATTGCACGTGCTACAGCTTTGTTTTGCTCATACCCCTATACAGCTGTTACACCCGGCACCAACAACACACCAAACACCTTCCTTTGCACTGCATGGCCATCGCCTAGCAACCGCCTCGGCCCGGGAGAGCTGCGCATGTGTGGTGCCACCCCCGCGCAGGCCGAGGTGTAGCTGGCAAGCGGCAGTGACGGCGCAGGCCGACCACTGGCACATTTTACTATGGTATGTTCAACTGGAAAGGAGGTCCAGCTGCCTATAGATCTCAGAAGCTTACCGGCCTCTCTGTGGGGGTGGGATCCTGCCAAAATAGGATTGCTGAAAGCAGCTACCTCGGTTACAATCCAAGTGAAAGCAGGACCACCACCATGCATCCCCCAGTACAAACTACAGCCGGAAGCGATAAAGCTGATAACAGCATACCTAAAGCAAGGGGTGCTGCGTAAATGCACTTTCCCTTGCAACACCCCAATTTTTCCAGTTCGAAAATCCAAATTAGACAGTGAAGGGAACCCTACTTATTGCTTTGTACATGATATGAGAACTGTGAAGAGTCACGTGGTACCAAGAGCACCAATAGTGCCGAACCCAGCTACCATAGTCACAGACATGCCGGCATCAGCCACCCATTTTACAGTAGGTGATCTCTGTGCAGCCTTCTTTAGTATTCCTGTGGACCCTGCATCACACTACCTCTTTGCCTTCACGTGGGACAAGCAACAATATGCCTGGACTCGACTGCCACAGGGCTACATGGAGTCCCCCACTCTATTTTCACAAATATTAAAGGAAGACCTTGCTTCCATTCTCCTACCATGCAAATCCACTCTAATCCAATACATGGATGATCTACTATTAGCTTCTGAAACTGAGGAAAATTGTAGGGCAGATGTCTACCACCTGTTGAAATGTTTAGGAGAAAAGGGGCATAAAGCATCACCTTTTAAGCTACAATACCTAAAAAAGGAGGTGTCTTACTTAGGGTATATTATTGCCCCTGGGATTAGAAAATTAGCACCCGGGAGAGTCAAGACCATCCTAAGAATGAAACATCTGCAAACAAAATGCCAAGTCCGTGCCCTATTAGGGGTCTTGGGATTTTGCTGCCCGTGGATTCCAGCTTTCGGGGAATTGGCGAAACCTTTTATCCAATTAATCGCAAAGGATCAACCAGATCCTACTGAATGGATGAAGGAATTGGCGAATAGCCTCAAAAAAATAAAGCAAACCCTGGCCTCAGTCCCAGCTCTGGGTCTCCCTAATTACAGAAAGCTTTTTTTCCTTTTTGTCCACAAATATAAAGGTGGTTCAAGGGTGTTGGCACAGAGATTCGGCCCAACACTCAGACCGGTAGCCTACTACTCTGTCCAATTAGATCCTGTAGCCAGAGGAGCAGTTCCGTGCCTAAGAGCCGTAGCTGCTACCGTAGAACTAGTTAAACAATCAAAGAACCTGGTTTTAGGACACCCCCTTATTTTAAGAGTTCCCCACGATGTATTTGCAATACTCTTAAAGTTGCAGACTCAGGCATTCACCCAACAATGCCTGTCCCAATACGAAGCAGAACTATTCACTTTGGAAAACTTTACCTTTGAACGCTGCAACACGCTCAACCCGGCAACATTATTGCCCATTAATCTAGCAGACAAAGTATTACATGACTACTTACACCTAGTCCAAGACGCTGAACTACCACGTCCTGACTTAACAGATGATCCCCTTCTGAACACAGACCTAGAATTGTTTACTGACGGCTCCTCCTACCTTCTTGATGGGACCCGTGTAACAGGAGCTGCAGTTGTCTCCCTGCATGAGTCAGTCTGGGCTTCCCCCTTTCCTCCATGCTACAGCGCTCAAGCGGCCAAGCTTATTGCATTAAAAAAGGCCAATATATATACAGATTCTAGATACGCTTTTGGAGTCTGCCATGCGACCGGTGCTCTCTGGAAACAGAGGGGTTTTTTAACATCCAATGGCCAGCCGATTGCTCATGCGGACCTCATATCTGACCTATTGAAAGCTATCCGACTACCCTCATCCCTAGCAATCATCCACTGTAGAGCACACCAAAAGGATGATTCTAGGGTCACAAAAGGAAACCAATTTGCTGACGTCACAGCTAAGTGGGCTGCCACTCACCCCCTGAAAGCATTCACTACTCTCCCTACATTACAATTAGGACCAGAAGTACAATACCAAGATCTGTTAGAACCTGGGGAAATAAAAACGTGGGAAGAGAAATGCGAGGCAATATATAGAGAAGGATTTTGGTGGGTCCCGGATGGGAGACCCATAGCCCCCAGATGTCTGCTACAGCTAATCTGTCAGCAGTTACACTCTAAAGGACACTGTGGGACACAGGCAATAGTAGATGCCATAAGGAGAGTGTGGTATGCCCCAGGGGTCTACAGTGAAGCCACTCGGATAGCCAAGACATGCCAAATATGCTAAGCAAACAATGCTTCCTCAAGAAAGGCAACGCACACAGGGGGGAGACCATGGGCCCAACGCCCCTTTGAAAAACTCCAGCTAGATTACATTCGGCTCCCTAAGAACAATGGTTACCAATATGTGCTAGTCTGCAGATACCAGCTCACCCACTGGGTGGAGGCATACCCATGCCGCCATGCCACTGCCCTGGAGACCGCAAGGCACCTATTAAAAGAACTTGTGCCCAGGTTTGGAGTCCCAAGTATTTTAGACATGGACAGGGGCACACACTTTGTGTTGCAGGTAATCACACATGTCCTCCAAGTGTTGGGCATTAAACAAGACCTACACACACCAGGACACCCCAGGTCCTCGAGGGGGGGGGTAGAGAGACAGAATAGAGAATTAAAGACTCTCCTAGGCAAACTCTGTCAGGAGACCCGCCTTCCCTGGCCCCAAGCACCACCCATAGCCTTGTTCCACCTTAGAACCTGGCCAAGGCGAGACATAGGCATCTCTCCCTTCGAATTATTGTTTGGTCGACCACCTGACACACTCAAAGGCCTAGACCCTCAGTCCCTCTGTTTAGAAAAAGGGGAGGTAGTCTTATCATCCTATCTTACAGCACTACACCAGGGGCTCAGAGAACTGTGGAAGCAAAGTGCCCTGACACAGACCTTACCATTAGAAGAAAACCTACATCGTTTTGAACCAGGGGACTGGATTTGGATAAAATCATACAGCCGCAAGTCATCACTACAACCAAAGTGGAATGGCTGCTAACCACCCAGACAGCAATCAAAATAGCTGAAAGGAATGCCTGGATCCACTGGACGCACATCAAACTAGCAGTCATAGACCACAGCATTATACCTGAGGCAACACCAAAGGTTCCACCCCTGAGGCTTGGAAAGAACCCAGAAACTGAAGAGTGGACACTAAAAACACTTTTTGAAACTGAAACAAATGGGGGAGGGAATTAAGTTCATCTTTGTTAAAATCCTGTATACTATTTGTATTGTATTTTTGTATTTGAAATGTACCTCTGGGTTCATGGAACCAAAATTATTTCCAGAAAAGGGGCATGTATGGGAGTATTTAGCAAGGGAAGTGCTAAACACCACAGATTTTTGCCTTGCTGGGCGTAGATCAGTAAAACACATCTTAACCACATGCCTGACGGGAGTAGCAATAGCACCAAAAGCCATCACTAATGACACTAAGTTAAGAGGGCACCCACTGACAGCCTCATACTACAATATTTTTGATTGGGGGACCAGTACAAACATAAAAGATAGCAGCATGCATATATTGCAAGTGGCAACTGTAACTCAAGCAGCTACTTGCTTCACACTGACCGGATGCCACATGCCTAAGGTCTCCAGCTGCTACAACCTCACTAACACTGAACTGGCTTGCAACAACATCAGGGCCATCATCTTCTCATACGGCTATGTGAAACTTCCTACAGGATGGTTTCTGCTGTGTGGCTTAAAAGCTTATTCCTACCTGCCAGCAAACTCCACAGGGGGTCCTTGCATGTTAGGGTGACTAACCATGCTAATGCCCTCCCTGCAAAGGCGGCAAAGGAGAAGCTTCCACACGTTACCTCCTGACTGTGACTCAAAGGCCTCCCTCTTCACCAAAGCTGAATATATTGCATTAGCTGTCTCTCTAGTGGGAGTGCCAGGACTTGCAGCACGGAACTCAAGGAATATAAACAGCCTGGCATGTACCCTAGCCAAAAGTCTAAACACCACCTCCCATGCTCTAGATGCCTTGAACAAAGAATTAAGGCAAGTCAGAGAAGCAACCCTCGAGAATAGAGCAGCTATTGACTACTTATTATTAAGGCACAATCATGGCTGTGAAGAATTCCGTGGGCTCTGCTGTTTCAATCTATCTGACCAATCTGGGCTAATTGAACAAGATATCAAACATTTAAAAGAACTAGCACAGAACATTGGACACAACCAATCATCCTGGAACCTTTCCTGGCTCTTCTCATGGTTACCAGACTTCCATTGGTTGAAAATTCTCATTGCTAGCGTAATCACAGTCATAGTAGGTGGAGCCCTCCTTTGTTGCCTATGCCAATCAATTCCTTTAGAATTAAAGTGCCTAAAGATCTGCATGACTCCCATCAGAGGCAAAGAACAGAGCAAGAAAACCTCTCTCATGATGTGCCAAATTGATCACGCTACCGTATATATGAACCAGTTGGGCTAATCACTGGTACACCAGTGATAGCCCAAAATGGGGGAATTGATAAGAGCTTGACACCCCCTCCCCACCCCAACGAGGGAATGACCGGGCAAACATAGGGAAAAAAACCAATAGGAACTAACCTGGTTCAGCAGCAGCCTGAGGCTGGATGGCAAATACTTAACACACACTGAATGGAGAACTGGCTAGCAGCAATTAGGATTAACAAATACACGACAATAAAGTAATTAACACCTTTTAGGCAGGATTAGGAAGGAAATTTGCTCAACAATAGTCACTGACCAGCAAATCAGGGAAGACAGATTTGAACTCACCAATCAAAAGTGACAAGTTTGGAAAAACTCATGTTTGAAGACCATTCTGTCTAGCTAGCCGGGAATTCATTGTCACTCAACCTTGATCTCCATGATTAAATCTCTCTTTCCAGTAGCTGGCTTCACAATCTATTTCTTCCGCGCTACGCCGTCAAGGAGAATCCCGGCTGGAAGAGCCAAACGGGGGAATTCCTCCCAACATGAGAATAAGTAATACTTACTAAAGAAAGTAGGAAGGCAATACCAAAAGAACTGTAGAACTAAAGTTACAGGTGGTCCTTAGCTTATGACTGCAATGGAGCCTGCTAATTATGGTTGTAAATCATAACAGTGATAAAGCGAATCACCCACATAACTGACCTGATTTTATAACCTTTTTTGTGGTGATCGTTAAGTGAATATCACAGTCCTTAAGCAAACCTATTATTCACTATAAACATTTTTGCTAAAAGCAGTAGTAGATACTGCTTTTTGGCAGAAACATCATACATTGTGGTAAAATGACTACCTACAAATAGCTGTAAATGCAGGCTGGTTGCCAAGCACCCAAGATGTTCATGTGACTGTGAGTAGTGTGTGTGCAATACCCAGCCATTTGAACATTGGAACTAATTTGTAAGTACCTTTGGAGGGGGAGTGTTGTAACTTGAAACAGTTACTAAGTGAACAATCTTGTCAAGGACTATCCATGTTGAAAAATTATCTACTTTTTCTAAAAGGAGGTTCCTCTGACTAGTTTTTCATTCTACCTTAGCCAATGGCCTACTTAGCTTCCTCTTTTGAATGGGTTGGCTTGTTTATATCTGGCCTTTGTTTGTGGTACACCCTGATTTGTTCTTTTTTTTTTTTTTTGGCCTGGCCCTATGAGAATTAGCATAGTTTTGGAACAACAATTTCAAGAGCCACAAAAGTTTATGATGTTCAACTATAGGTAGTCGCTGACCTATGACCACAATTGAACCCAAAATTTCCATTGCTAAGAAAGGTATTTGTTAAGTGAATTTTGCCCCATTTTACCTTTTTGCCAGTTGTTAATTGCTGCACTTGTTAAATGAATCATGTGGTCATTAAGTGAATCCAGTTTCCCCCATTGACTTTGCTCGTCAAAAGCTAACTGGGAAAGTTACAAATGGTGATCACATGACCCCAGGATGCTGCAACCATCGTAAATACATATCCTTTGCCAAGCGGACGAGTTTTGATCATGTCATCATGGAGATGCTGCAACGGTCCTAAAGTGAGAAATCTGGTCATAAGTCACTTTTTCAAATGCTGTTGTAACTTTGAATGGTAACAGAATGAATGATTGTAAGTTGTGAACTACCTGCAGTCATAATTTCCTGTTCTTGCTCTGCATTTCCTTCTGACAAATCCTAGAATTCCTTGCTACTGGGCATGTTGAATGGGGCTGATGGGAATTGATACAAAACATCTGGAGGGCAACATCTGCCTCCCCAGAATTTAGGGCAAAGAGCATTTTAGGCAAAGTTAAATCTACTGTGTTTGGCTTCTCTCTTTTTAGGAATGTGTAAAACATCTCAGAAATCTTTTTGACCTAAAGGCTGCAATAAAGAATTGTTGAAAATCCCAGAACAGCTGAAATACATTTATATTTTATTATACTTTTATATTCAATATTTAAATTAATAATTTTATTGCCCAGAGTCACTGAGGGAAATGGGCAGTTTCAAAATATGATAAATAAAATATGATATATAAATTATAAGAACTCCTGAATGAAACTTTATGCCCAATTCTAAGTCACACAATCATGATTGTGTTTCTGAAGACTGAGGGGGGAGAATTAAGCGTGTGCCTTGTGTCGGGCAAACTGTGGTTTTGTTTGAATTTGCCCTATTTCCTTGATAGATTCACTACTCCTGAAGAAGAATATGGTATATTAGCAAGCTGTACATAGAGCAAAGTTCAACCCACACCTAACCAAGACCTATTTATCTTCCAAGTTAAGATTCAATTGAAAAGTATTGAGTAGCTATTCTATCTTGCCCTTCTTTATCATTAAGGACAAAGTTCACTAAGAAAGCATCTGAAAACAAAAAATGATTGTAATCATGAGGTTACAATTGGAAGATGATAATAACCCAGCATAAAATCCTGGAAATGCTAACATGCTAATCAAGAACCACTAGTAGTTCCCAATGCCTTTCCCCACCCTGATCCCCTCTATGTGGGCTCTGCTCAAGCAGGAAACCCTATACCATTTCAGACATATGGTTGTCCGATCTCTTTCTAGAGTCTCAATATCTTTTTCCAGTTGCTTACTTTCTAGGCAGCTGGCTAAAATATCTGGTTTAGAAGAATTACAGGAGTGATGGACCTTCTACCCATCTGGAGGGCACCAGGTTAATGAAGGTTCTCATTGAATCATCAGCTGCCAGGAACAATTTCTCACAGGGGACCATCTTGTCCTCCAGCAAGGACAAAAATATGCAATAATAGAAAAGGCAATCTTTTCCCAGCAGTTTTGCTTCCAAGAGAGTAATAAGTAAAAAAAAAATGGGAATGTACAGTAATCAGCAAAGGAACTTTTCTGTGTCTACCCTCCCCCCTTTTAGAGGTACTCTATCTTTTAACAGGAGCCATTCCAAAGAGTATAATTCCTGCACAGATTTTGCAGAATTTGAAGGCAGGTACTGCAGCTGGAGACAGCTGGCTCAGATTAAGCCCTGGAATAATTTACAACCCAGTGGGAGGAGAGTTTCTTCCTCTTCTTACCTTCAAAGGCAAGAGGTCCCCTCTATTTTAACAATGGTAAATATGTCAGAACTTAAAAAGCATCTCCATACTTCTAATGTTGCTTCATTAAATATGTGCCACTAAATCAGAATGGCCTTGCTACAGATCACATAACTAACTTTCTGTAACAACTGTATTTGTTATTTGAGTCTTGGAACTCAGCACAAAGAACAGAGGTTCTCCACTATTCTTAAATGGTGAGTATAGGATAAGTGGGGAAGGGGCATCCATGACCTGCATTTGTCATAAGGCAGGGATCTTCAAACTTGGCCCTTTTATGACTTTTGAACTTCAACTCCCAGAATTCCTCATTCAGCATGCCTGACTGAGGAATTCTGGAAGTTGAAGTCCACGAGTCCTAAAGGCCAATTTTGAAGATCCCTGTCATAAGGCATTTAAAAGAGGGGGTGAGTTCATTGCATAGACATGATCACCTTTTTGACTCTTTTAAAGTATTTCACTCGCTCATTGCAAATGAATTGGTTGCATATCCCACTTATCTTTAAAGACTGAACAGACGGGGGGGGGGGGACTCAATACCGGACAGCAGGCAGCTGGCATCAAAAATACTTAGGGCTGATCAAAGTATTATGCACAATGAAGCAGCTTCTTCCAAGTGTAGCTGGTTTAAAGGTTTAATAAGGCGTTAAATTCTTTCTTATTCATTTGTCCAGCTACTTTACAATTGTGGTGTCCTTGGTGCTCTCTGAGCTTCGTGGTTTTCATGCAGACATTTCATTACCAAACAAGGCAACATCATCACTGATGATGTTACCTAGTTTGGTAATGAAATGTCTGCAAGAAAGCCACCAAGCTCAAAGAATACCAAGCATCTCACAGTTTAATCTTGAGGTACAAATTCTCTTCTCTTAGAATTCCCTATCTTATAATTGAGAAATTATTCATCAGCAAAATATTCCATCTTGCTGTATGGGGGAGGGGGAGGAAGAGAGATAAATTTGAGCCAGAATTCAATACTAAGATGAATGTACTTCTAATACAGGACATGTCTTAAAGCTTGTGAAAGCTTCCATATAAAAATACTGTTTGGGGGCAGGTGGCAATAGTTTTCTTTTTCAATACTGAAAAAATCATCATAGTCACAGATAATGCTAAACAGTTTCCAAGATCAAAGGCTGATTTCCAAGCATGTTAGAATCCAAATGAAGAATCTTAACTAGCTCGTAGATAGAATTTATAAATTGTATTCACATAATAGTTCTCTACACTAAACTGAACTGTGATTTATTTAATTAATCAAACTTTAAGGTCTACCCAAGACTCTTAACTATGATTTGCTATCAGGGCTGACCTGGCATTTGCAGATTTCCATAATGTGAATAGCCTTGGGCTAGATGTCCATATGTTCACTTAGCCACTGAGCTATGTAATAATAAATAGTAAGAATAAAAAAGAAATAAGAATGTTTCTTATATATTTCCCCACTTGACAAATTAATTATTTGGGATGTGCATCAGATTTGAGTTTAAGAAATGCTAAGAATCTAGTTCCTATTTCACCTCTGCTCTAACACACAAATGATTGTAAAGTGGACTACCCTTTGAGGTAGTCCAAACAAGAAGCACAACTATGAATACTAACTCTACCATTATTGTAAGATTACATTTAAAGAAACTTGCAAGTCTGAAAATATTTCTTTCCTCCTTTACTTTTACTTCCCAGAAAACTAGGGGGAATCTCTTCTGAAACACTTCTGTGGCAGCCTAAAAATATACCTTTTGCATGACAGTTATCTAGTTTGCATTCTTCCTGCTGTCTCTCATTCTCACATAGCATTACATTTGTCTCCCTCTTTCCATATCTACAATAACCTTGCATTTACTTACAAGGTATCATAAATAGAAAATGCAATATGCTTGGAAATAATACCCCAATATTAAGTTTACACTGATAGGCACCTGATTGTATCACTTACCCGTGGTTTCAACAATGCCTTCAAGGATTACGACAATTTCAAACTGCTCGCTCCTTAGGGATCTTTGTGAGAGGGCAAAAAAAGGACTCTTATCACTGATTTCATGACAGATGGTTAGAGGAGAAACGAGGAACAGTTGGTCGGCCCCAGTTCCAAATCCAACATCAAGCTCGCATTGGTCTAGTGGCAAGAATTCACCTTCTGGTGTCTGTCGTGACTAAAGATAAATTGAATAAAAAAGAAATAATCTCAGCAAATTAAGAACTAATTTTACAGCAGCAAAAGGAAGAGAACTCTTTTCAGTAATATTCAAAGCACTTTGCAGACTACAGAAGTTTGATAAAAATTAACCTGAGAGAGATTTTAAGGTGAAACTCAATGGCAAAATGGAGTTTATTGGGACAGATTTAAACTCAGCCCCCTTCCACAGTTTACTTAGCAGTTTGGATCATATTCTCCATGAAGGACACGACCCATTCCTCCAAGCACAAGTGGTAGGGCACAGCATCGTCATCGTTAGTCATTCAGTCCTGTCCAATATTCGGCCACTCTATGGATCAGCACTCTCCATGCTCCTCAGTCTTGCATCACCTCCTTCAGATCTGCCATGATCATCCTGGTGTCATCCTTTAGATCAGGGGTCCCCAACCCCGGTCCATGGACTGGTACTGGGCTGCGGCATGCCAGCAACTGGGCCGCACAAACAAGCAAAGCCCCATCCATGAGATGCAAGCAGCACACAAAACCATGCACCCTCCAGTCCGCGGAAAAACCTCTCTCCACGGAACTGGTCCCTGGTGTCTAAAAGGTTGGGGGCCTCTGCTTTAGAGTGTCCAGCCAGCAGGTACTGTACTAGGGCGGCCCTTCTTTGTCCTCCAATCACTCCCAGTTTTGTGTATTCCATTCATTGGCAATTGACGAAGACACATGATGAACAAACAAGCTCTTTATTACTCTTCTCCTACAACCAAGCAAGCAATAAAAGGCACGCAGGCCCTGAATCCAGACAGTGTTAACCAATAGGAACCGGCTGTTTTCGCACCTTGCGCAAGCGCACAAGGCTGGCGCCAACCAGTCTGGTCCCAGGCAGCTTTTGGTTTGCCCAGGACCTTCTGAGCCTGCTCACTACTCCAGCAGGCTCAGGATACAACACCCCTCCCCCCTAGATAAAACACACCTTAGATGGACACACAGGTACATTGTTCAAAAGGACAGGGAGAATGAAGTTACACTGGCCTGCACACAGGGAAAATACTTTGACAAAGGATTATTTAACTAAACAAAATGCCCAAGATCATAATAGTATATGACACTCTGTGCTGAGTGTTATCCAACATCCTGCTACAGACTAGCAAGGTTCCCTTCATATTGACAGAAACCTCACATAATCTCCCAGATGTTTGGGTGGGCATTTGGCCCGCTGTGACCTTCTAATGGCCGGTGAGTGTGCCTGGCCTACCTGTTCGCCTGCCAGGCTAGGCAGGCCAGGAATTTGATGCCCCAAATACCCAGTGACCCACCCAGCTGCTGACTGGCTGGACCCTCTGAGTCCAAGCCAGTGTACCTTGGGGGGGGGGGTAGAAGTCCCCAAGTCCACAATGGACTCCTCTTGGGAACACTGTCCCTCAAGCCCAAGGCGAGCAGTTGGAGTGGCCTGCGGAAGTGCCCCAGTACTCCTTAGCCCCGTGAATGTGCCAGAGATGCCAGAGTCAGGGGCTGCCTCCATGGCAACCCCCTTTGCTACAGACTTCCTTTTTGGAGCAATAGCTGAACTGTGAGAGTGCCCCTGATGGGGGTATCCACCGGTATGACTCCCTGTCTGGAGCACTATCTGAAGTATTTGGATTATGTGGATACCCCCGGTGCAACTCCCTGTCTGGAGCAATAACTGATGTGCAGGGTGACCCCCTTTCTGGGGAATTCCTGTTTGGTGCACTTGTTGAACCTTGGGATGACCCCCAAACAGCCTCAGTAGCCTTCTCAGCAGCTTGTGGGACATTGTTAGGCCAGGGAACCTGTGGCCCAGAATGCATATTATGGTCCTCCTCCCCTCCAGAGCAGAGCCAGGAGCGGAAACGTGGCTGTTAAGCCTCCAGCGCAGTTGATCTATGTGTCTGCGAATAACTCATCCATCATCCAAGGCTACTTCATATGACAGTGGCCCAGAGACCTTGCATACCTTGCTGTGACTCAGAGATGTCCAGGCCTATAGTTCCTTGCCCAGACCGGATCGCCCACCTGAAGTCTCCTAGATGCCCGTGGTTGTGACACCTGTGAAGCCGCCCGGTCTGGGTGCAACCTGTCCAGTTTGGTGAGGCGGCGACCCCAGTGGAGTTCTGCTGGGCTCTTCCCTGTGGCTGTGCAAGGTGTGGTGCGGTGTGCAAGAAGGAAATCTGCTAACCTGTTATGCCAGTTACCGTCAGTTTCTTGAGAGCATCTTTGGTAGTGCGCACCATCCTCTCTGTTTGACCGTTAGAAGATGGGTGGAAGGGAGCTGAAGTTGCATGCCAGATCATGTTGGCCTGAAGAAAAGCCTGGAATTCAAAAGAGGTAAATTGGGGCCCATTATCCGAAACCAGGACATCTGGAAGTCCATGTGAGGCGAACAGTCCTCTCAACACCTGGATGGTCCTGGCAGTAGTAGTGGAGGAAACAGGAGCAACCTCTAGTCACTTGGAATGGCTGTCAACGAGGAGAAGGAAGAATTGCCCCTGAAAGGGCCCAGAGTAATCTATATGTACCCGTGACCATGGGGTTTGAGTTTCCTCCCACCTATATTCTGGGACCTGAGGCATTTCAGGCCTTGACTGCTGGCACACTTGGCACCTATGCACCTGTGCCTCGATGGCTTTATCAAGTCCAGGCCACCAGAGATGGCTGCGTGCAAGCGCTTTCATCCTTACTATACCTGGATGTCCCTCATGAAGAGAGAGCAAGATTCTAGACCTCAATGAGGCTGGGATGACTATCCTACTACCCCATAACAGGCACCCTTTGAAAGTGGAAAGTTCATGCTTTTGCCAGAAACTTTGAAACTCTGTATCTGGACACGTGTGAGGCCATCCTGACAACACCCATGTGTGTGAGTGTGTGATCAGTGGCAGTTTCTGCAGCCACATCCCTCGCATTGAGGAGAGATTCAGGCAACTCCTGAATTGAAAGAATGTTAATAGCAGGAGCAGGATCTGCCTTATTTGTTTGAGAGGTAATCTGCTGAGGCCGTCTGCGTGGCCCATCTCTTTTCCAGGTTTGTGAATGAGTATATAATCATATGCTGACAGGAAAATTGATCATCTCAGCATATGTGGAGAAATAACATGTGGCGTCTGTTTGTTAGTTGTAAACAAACCCAGCAGAGGCTTATGGATTGTATAGACTGTGAAATGGTGGCCATATAAGAAATCATGGAATTTCTTTATGCCAGCCACTATGGCCATGGCTTCTCTGTTCATCTGAGTGTAATTCCGCTCTGCAGATGACAGAGTCCTTGAATAATATGCTACAGGGACTTGTGTCCCATCAGCCTTCAGGTGGCTAAGTACTGCTCCCACCCCATAAGGAGATGCATCGCATGCGATGCATAAGGCAGTTGCTCATTGAAATGCGCTAATACAGCATTTGAAGAGAGCAAGGCCTTAATCTCATTGAAACTCCTTTCATGGACTCTCGTCCACTGCCATGGAGCCTGCTTGTCTAAGAGCCAGTGTAACGGCACTGCCACTGCAGCCTTGTGTGGGAGGAATGTGTGATAGAAATTTAAGAGCCCCAAGAAAGCTTGCAGCTCACTCTTGGACTTGGGACTTGGGGCCTGCTGAATTGCTTGAAGCTTCGATTCAGCAGGTTGGGTGCCTTGGGCATCAATCCTGAAGCCTAAGAAGTCAGTGGAAGTAACTCCTATTTTGCATTTGTCTTGCTTCAATTTAAGGCCTGCTTTGCGGAAACGAAGCAAGACAGCACTTAACCTTTCTGCTAAATTGTGAGATAACTCCCCAGCAATGAGGACATTGTCGAAGTAGGGACAGACCCCAGGAATACCCCGAAGTGTGCATTCCATGACACTTTGGAATATTCCAGGGGCTACATTAATTCCAATTTGCAGTCTCTTAACCTTAAAGACCCCCCTGTGTGTTACAATCGTCTGGGCCTCTGCAGTTGCCTCATCAAAAGGTAGCTGTTGATAGGCCTGAGCCAAATCAAGTTTTGCAAAAAAAAATGCCCCCCCTTGAGGGAGGCCAGAATGTAGCTTACAACAGGCACTCGATATGTGTGCTGTTGCAACGCTTTATTCAATGTGCACTTATAGTCTGCGCATATGCGGACTTCTCCATTAGCCTTTAAAGGCGTTACTATGGGGGTTTCCTATGGACTAGAGTCCACAGGTTCCAAGATGCCTTGCTGGAGCAATTTGTCCAGCTCTGCTTTTGAGAGCAGAAGGCACCCTTCTAGGCTTGACCCTGATGGGCATGATTGTTGGATCTAAACGTAATGCAATGGGGGGCCCCTTATAGGATCCTAGCTCTAACTAAACATATCAGCAAACTCCTTGCAGACTTCTGCAAGGCCCAACATTTACAAGTTGTGAAGCCCAGTCACTTGGATTCCAAGAGCCTCGAACCAATCGAGTCCAATAAGACTCGTGCATTCACCCCCAACTACCACCACATCCAGGAAACCCTCAAAATCCTTACACTGCACTTTGAGCATGGCCTCCCCCTTCATACTGACTTTGGAATTCTGAAAGTCAGTGAGTATTAAATTTGATGGCCTGAGTTTAACTCGAAGGCTACTACTGCTGCAAATCCTTTTGAAGGTGTCAAGTGAAATGATTGATAGAGCGGACCCTGTGTCCAACTCCATCAATAAGGGAACCCCTTGCAACTTCACGTCAATGCTAAGTTTTTTCTTCAGGGGCTTGTGTGTCCCTGTCCTCAGAATACTCCTGCGCGATGCATAGAAACCCACCCTATGTTGGCTGAGGACCCTGGTACCTTTCTGAAGCAATTCTTCCCAAGGTTGGACCTTCTGGCGACCCAAACAGATGGAGGCAATGTGGCCTTGCCTGCCACATGCCCGGCAAATGGCGGAGCGGAATCTGCAGTCAGCTTGCTTGTGGCATCCTCTGCACCCGAAGCACTGAAGAGATGCTGGGGCCTTGTCTGGACACCCCTTCGGCTTTCTTTCTGCTGGCTGGTGAAGTCTGTCCACCTCCTCTTCAGGATCCGCTTCTGAATCTTCTTGAGCGTCCTCTTGATGGACAGTGACGGTGGCTGGAGGGTTCCTGGCGAGCCGCAAAGCCTTCACAGCGCCACCTGCTGCTTCCTCAGCTGCAACCTCTCTTAAAGCATCTTGAAACAATACCACTTCTTTCGCAAAGATCTTCTGTTGCAGTTCTCTACTTCGTAGGCCACACATGAAACGATCTCGCAGCCTCTCTTCCAGGTCCTTGAACTCACAAGGCCTGGCCACTTGTCTTAAGGCAGCAATAAAGTCCACAGCAGATTCACCCACCCTCTGGTCTCTCTGCTCGAACACATGCCTCCAAGCGATGACAGACAATTTAGGCTGGAAATGTTCCTTCAGCATCTTCTTCAAATCAGCGTACGTTACTGACTCCAGAACTGCAGGGGCCACCAGATTTTCCGTGATGTCAAATGCTTCCTGTCCACAGGCACACAGAAGCGTTGCTGCCTTCAGGCCATCTTCCCTGATTTGATTTACTCTAAAGTAATTCTCCACCCTTGCTATGTATGAATTCCATCTCTCTGGGTGGGAGACATCAAAGTCAGTCAAGCAGCCAATTTTCGACATTGTAAACTTTTAGGGCCTTCGCTAATTGCCTCCTCTATAAGCTAGTAAAGTTTTTGTTTTGGGGAAAGAGTCCTTTTACCGAGCTAACCTCCAGCGATGCTGTACTGGCAGGCTGAGTCGCGAATGCAGGATGCTGTCTTCCGTCCTCAACTTACTCGGTGAGTCCTATTTATTCCTTTTGCTTGCAGGGATCCCATCTTCGTCGCCACTTTTGTGTATTCCATTTGTTGGCAATTGACGAAGACACATGGTGAACAAACAAGCTCTTTATTACTCTTCTCCTACAACCAAGCAAGCAGTAAAAGGCACACAGGTCTTTTATAGGGCCCTGAACCCAGACAATGTTAACCAATAGGAACTGGCTGTTTTCGCGCCTTGCGCATCTGCACAAGGCTGGCACTGACCAGTCTGGTCCCAGGCAGCTTTTGGTTTGCCCGGGACTGTTTGCAACATTTCTGAGCCTGCTCACTACTCCAGCAGGCTCAGGACACAACACCCAGCATGGCTGATGTTTAGAGTGAATCAGCTCTCATGACATGACCAAAGTATGACAGCCTGTTTGGTGATTTTGGCTCCAAGTGATGTTTTTGATGTAAAGTGATAAGTGATAAGCAGATCACTTATAAACAGGCATTGCTGTGAGTTGCCTAATTTGGTTCCCAGTGATTTACATCCTTATTTGTTACAAGGATTAAAAAAATAATGGTTTCTAAAATCATTTAATTCAAATGCTTTGAAAGAAGATCCATCTGTATATCTATTCCAGCCTTCCCAAGTTCAAATGTTCTCCAAATGAATTCTCAGCTCAAAATTCCCAGCAATAACACATACCAGAAATATATAAAGATCCTTAAGTTGGAAAAAAGTGAGTTAGATACATTCATTTCTGAAATTACCAAGCCCATCAGACCTCAACTGGGTAGGTCATGACAGTTTATCCTCTCTTCAGTTTTGAAAGAATCTGTTAACTGGGATCCTAGTGGATGCCTTTCTTGTGAAGGGGGAAGGTTGACATTACCTGTAAGGATAGAGTTAGCAACAGAAAAGTTGAGATGATTGACTTTAGGATGGCATTTAGGATGGCAACCCCAACCCTGTCCTCAGATGAACCACTTCCAGTAGCATGAGCTTTAAAGCATTGCCTTAAATACAATTAAAGGCAATAAAAACAGTTGGGTAGTTTAGTAGCAATACCCATGGTTTGCTGACAAAAGATATTCTGCATCATCTCATTAAAAACAAAAGCAAGTTAGCTGACTGAATAATTTCTGACTGAAATCTCAGAAGGGCATGATCAGAATGGCCAATAATGGGTAGGTTACCTCTGAAGGTTCAATAAATGAGCCCAGATCTGGTAGGGAAACTCAAGAGGACAAAGAGGTGGTAGATTCAGTTACAGCAGTATTTCTCAGCCGCAGCAACTTTAAGATGTGTGGAGTTCAACTCGCAGAATTCCAGCACATCGTCTGGGGAATTATAAGAGTTGAAATTGTTGAGGTTGAGAAAAACTGAGTTATGGCATTACTAATGTGTTCATTTGATTGTAAATCCTGGATTTTAAGTGGGATTGCAAACTGAGCATTTGCATGCCTTGTGCTCATTTGTAGGACTAAGCAAAGTTTATTTCCAGGCTGATCTTGGAAAAATGCCTTTTTTGCAGAGACAGTTGAAGTAGCCTCTTTGCTGATCAAGTTTAGGGTGACAGGGCAAGCACAGCAGTATCCTTTTCCTCCTGGACAAGTAGACATGTTTTGCTCAGCCATGGTTTAAAGATAAATCATACTACCTGAATTCACATAACAGATTAAAGAAAAACCACAGTAATACAGACCACATGGATTGGAGTCCCACAATTTGCTAAACCAAAAGCAAATTAATACATGTTTTTCTAAGAAAAATTGAATTAATCTGTATTCAGAAATGGGTAGATTTGATTACAGTTTCAAACAGAGCAACTAATGCTTCATACCCAAAGGTTCTTTTTTCATCATTTTAAATAAAAGGACTGGGCTTACATTTTATGCTAAACTATTTTATGCCTTTATTACTGCTGAGTCTCTCATTTGTGCCACAAAAATTCAGACACCTATTGGAAACCATGTCTGCTACCTATCGTTGTCTGTTTTTTTCATAACCTAGAACTAATAACCCTATTTGTTCCATATTAACCACAGCAGGCTACATCCACAGACAATACATTACAATTATAAGCCATAATGGCTAGATTTGCAATACACTGCAAAGCTAAAGCTAACATAATTTCCTGATTAATATGTGGTGTGAACCCCCTTTTGAGCATTTTGATGGCCTCATAGGTTTTCTTGCTTCACTGAGATGTTTTTCAGGTTTCTAAGGAAAATTCTTCTTTGGGTTCCCTCCCCACCCACCTCCAACTCTTTTTTGCCACTCCACTGAGTACAAAAATCAATCACAGTAAGCCATAATGTGTTTCTGTCTGGCTTTGGTGACTTGGTGCAATGAGTAAGCCCAGCCATTCTGGCTATGAATCAGGGTATGTTGCTTATTTGTAAATATGCATAGGAGGATGGCATAGCACTAGGTGCACTCCCTTCAAATCCAGCAGACCTTCAGATAAAAATATTAATTTTTGGAACCTAACGTATGCCTCCTAAGAGTCAGATATTCCTTCTTGTTTTTACAACATTTTTTTGTTATTGTTGGTTGCCTTGTCTAATAACAATCTTTTGAACACTTTACAGCTTGGAAGCTCATCTAATCTATAGGCAGGAGCTTGCTCAGTATTGCTTTTTTGATCCTAATGCAAAAAAGATTGCTGAACAGATGCGAGATGTGCCTGCTTTGTTTTGATTTCTGATTAAAACCACAACCTATGTTTTAATATAATTTATGAATGTAGCTTTCTTTGGAAAGATTCAGCTTCTCCGGGAGAGTGGTTGAAGAATTTCAGTGGAAAATGCTCTCTGACCATCGAAAGCCTAATCTGAGACCTTTTTCAAGATATGAACAGAACAAGAAGGAACAACTCCGAGTTTCTACATATTTAGGAAATGCAGAATTGGGAGGTTGAAAGAAAGCCTTAAATCCATCCTAAACTATCTAAAATCATTGAAGTCCAAAGTTTGAAATGATTAATTCTTATTTTCCCTCTACTGTTGTGGAGTATACACTGAAGAGAGCTACTGTTATTTAGCTGGTTGCAGAAATCTAGAATGCCATTAAATATCAGTAGGGTTATTGGCCATCATTGGTAGCCATGTGGGTTTTTTTGTAGCCCAGATATTTATCTAATCTGCAAAGTAATTTCTTTACAAGATCTGAAATATAAGATAGGCTCGAGCTAGCTGAAAGAGGTGTCTTGCTTGAATTCCAGCATTTCACTTTCTTTTAGAATCACTTATTTGAGATAGATAAGCAACAGCATTGCTTCTCAAACTTGGCAATTTTAAGAAGCGTGGACTTTAACTCCCAGAACTGACATAATAAAACTAATATATTTCATAGCAGAACCTTAAGCTTGATCCAACTGACATGAATGCCTATGTGACCGCAACTTTCCCTTAAGAACTGTTAAAGACACGGGAGAGAAAAGATTCCAGATCTTTACATTTACTCTGGAATGCTGGGTATTAGAAGCATGTTAAGAACTAGAAACTTGACTTCTAAAAGTCGAAATGCTCAGATTGCTGGAAAGGAAGAAATGCACCCCCTATCTTGCTTTTGACCTTCAAATGCCACCATTGGAATCCAGTTCTAGGAAGTGCTGAGATGCCTGCTGCTGCCAACTGCCACAACCTGCCTGCTATCAAAAGTCTCCAGCACTCACCAGGGATTGCATTTGATAGTCAAAGCACTTGGTTTGGACTAGGGCCACAAGTCAGAGAACAACTCGTTCCAACACGAATGACAGCTTGAGGCACTTCCTACTCTTGTGCTATGGCTACAGCAGGATGGGGAGGAAACAGTTCTTGCCAGGAGGAATAAGGGCTGGCTAGCTGCAGATTTCCTTCAAATGCCACCCTCCAATAAGAGCAGACTTTGGAATTCATCCTGAGTTTTGTATGGCTGATTCAGTTTGAAAAAAAAGAAAGAAAGAAAGAAAGAAAGAAAGAAAGAAAGAAAGAAAGAAAGAAAGAAAGAAAGAAAGAAAGAAAGCAATGTTCAGTTTCACAACTTGAGAGATGACCCTGACAAGATAATTCTTGTCACGGGGAAGGATGAGATAAAAATGTTGTACATTGCTACAAGTATCTTGTACGTCAAAATAAAAAGATAAACAATAACACAATATTATTAGCATTACCCTTTATAATAATCAGCATTCTTTTATTATAGGATGTAGACCAGCATAATGCTTTGAGAATGCCAGTTTTCTTTGCATTCCATTAAATGCCTTAGTTATTTTTATGGTGGGATGCTATTTATTATTCTATGGGATACATTTCATGACCAAAAATTTATGAGAAATTACTATGGACTGAAAGAGAGGGTCAGTTTATTGCCACTGAAAGTAATAAGGCTTGTCATCACTAACTGGTCTTATTGGTTTCAGTAGGATTTAATTACAGGTAACTATTAAAAATACAAATATATGCATGTGTACTGAAGAGTGATGAGTCAGTTTGGTATAGTGATTAAAGCACCAGGGTAGAAACTGAGAGAGTGTGAGTTCCAGTTCTGCCTTAGATATTAAAGCCAGTCACTCTCTCTTAGCCCTACAACATAGGCAAGGGCAAACCATTTATGAAAATTGTTCCAGGACAACTGCAGGGACTAGTCCAGCCATCTCTAAGAATCAAGACAGATTTAAAGGAACAAACAAACAAACAAACAAAAACAAAAATCAAGAAAGAACCCCATGTAATTCAACAGGATTTATCATGACATTTAATATGTCCACAATTAATTTGCTATGAACAAGAAATGGGTAACCATAAGGGCCTATTAGAATATGTAAGAGGTAACAACCCTCAACATTTGAACACAATAGGGACCAGAATTGCCATTGCAAAGCAAAATAGTGGGGAAGTGAGTTGCACCCAATTTTACAACTTTTGTTTGCCATGGTTATTTAAGCAAATCACTGCAACCATTAAGTGAATCATGTGGTTATTAAGTGACTCCAACTTCTCCCATAGATTTTGTTCATTGGAAGCCAGATGGGAAGGTTGCAAATGGCGATCACATGACACTGACATATTGAAACCTTTGTGAATGCATTTCCATTGTCAAGCACCTGAATTTTGATCAAATGATCATGGGGTTGCTACCATGGTCATAAATGCAAGCACTGGTTGTAAGTCGCTTTTTTCAATGCCATTGCAACTTCAAATAGTCACTAAACAATGGTTGCAAGTCAAGGATTATCTGTACTGTAAATCTGGAAAGTGCCACTTATAATGGAATTGTGGGAGAAGGAACTTAGCAGGTTGGACCCAGGCTTAATTAGAAATTCATCACACTTAGTTTTCATCTATTCCAGTTCTATTACTAAGTAGTGGTAAATCTACTACTCACATCATGTTATAGGCGAGGAACTCTGATGACAGAATTATGGGGGAAAGAATACTTAATTTTGTGTGTATGGGGGTCAAATATCCATGTATTATTACAATTTGTGCAGAGATTTTCTAGATTATTCATATTATACAAGGGTATTAATGTCCAGATTCTTCAGTGTCACTGTGGTTTAGGAGTATTCAAGATTGTGTAAAAGAGAACATTCAAGACATAATTCAATACTTATTGGCTTGCACTAGGCTCCGGAAAGATATTACATTCAAAGTGTAATTAGTGTTATACTATTATCGTTAAAAAAACAACCCTAAATTCATTTGAATTGTCAAAGGTCAACATTTCTACTGATGCTTTCATTAAGTAGGATTATTTTTATTACACTCAACACTCAGTTTAGATGCTTTCTTTTAAAATGATATCTGTCTTTTTTTCATCTGGGAACATCATGTACTGGGCTTGATTTTCTGAAAAATATTGAAGCAGCAGAAAGTGCATCCAGATAAGAACAAAAGCAGCCATTTCTGTAATGCTACAAAATTTCATTCAGCAATAACTGTCCACCATTATATTTATCACATATATATTTATCACTTGTATATAAGTTGTAAAAACTGTGAGAAGCTTAAAAACAGGCCATCTCTTTACAAGTTGGAAGAGAGATCCAAACTATAGGAAAATAAGACACAAGAAGTATTTATGTTGCTGTCTGAGGAAATAAAAAAAATCAAAATGGAGATAGACATGATTGGTAGTTGATTTGGTTAATTGGAACTCATCCTGCTGAAGATTTCAAGTCTTGCTAGCTTCTGAAATGGTGACTATTATAATTTCCTATGTCCATGCATGTTTGCTATGAACAGCATTGCATAGGGCAGGAAAAAGATTAAATCAATATAGTTGCAGATTTTCTTGCTCCTTCTGTTTCTTTCTCTGGGGATTCCTCTTTGTTTTCCAAAAACAGCTGTTCTAAACCCCCTTCTCTGTGGGGTCAATAAATTGCTTACAAATATCGGAATTATTTTAGTTCTTTTCTTCTTTTCTGGTGGAAAGAAGTACATTGCACTGAGCTGTTATATTGTTGTACAAATAAATAATAGTTACTCTACAACTTGTTACGATAATGATCTGTTTGACAGGTTCTGCCATAAGGGTATTATTTGGTAATCATTTGATTTCTCAGGTACTGTAGATTCGTAATTGACTGACTTGGATATAATTTTAGACTCTGGATGTTTAAAACTTTCTTCTTTAGACGGTATTGTGTGGAAGCCTAAATTTCTACACCAAAGGCCCCAGCCTAATGTTAGTCTTAGGTTCGGATAGGAAACTTGTTTCTTTCATGCTACATGAAATTATGACAAAGAGGAAGTATATTTTGAATTCCTCATTGCCAAGGACAGACCTGCCTTCAGAGGTTGGAAGGTATTCATAGATAGGAAATATTCAATTCCAGAGAATACTGTCTTTGATTCCCTGCCCACAGCACTTTCAGTGTTATTTTTTCCTCCTGGCTGCTGTTCTGGATATTGTTTGCTCCTGCAGTTGTACAGTGATTCTGACCTGGAAGAGAGTGGGCTGGGTGTAAATTGATTTGGGCGAGGGCTTCTATGTTGAACAGATTGTCAGGGATGGCAGCTGTGGCAGTAGCACCAACCTCCTGCAAGAAAAGAAAGGCCTAGAATCTATTCTTTCCAACTGATGGGGTCAAAACAGAAAGCACTGACCATTTATTGGCACTGCAGAACATATGTAGGCACCAGCCAAGGCAGCAGAGGAAAAGTGGAAAAGCATATTGCGTGTGCTTAAAGACATTCTTCTATTTAGCATGTTTTCTCTGTCTTTCAGAACTGGATTTATAAACATTTTGGACTAAAACCTTGCTTAAATCATGCAACCCAAACTCAAAAGCATAGGGCATTTGGGATGGAATCTTAGCATGTTCTTCTCCTAATTTTTATTTGTGTATTAACAAAATTGATACTCAATAGGAAAGTTCACTAATGACTTATAGTAGCACAGATGTAACTTGCAAAAATTCAGTTACATTTTCTAACTTGATTGCTAGCTGAATGTTTGCTTGGTTTTGAAGTTTGTTTGTTTTTAAAGCCGAAGTTGTGAAAAGCTGAAGTTATTGAAATTAAGATATGCCCTGATCCTATGAAGTTACTGGAAACAGTTCCCTAATAAGTTCAAAAAACCACAATTGTAAGTCTGTAGTCTCTAGTTTTATCCTCTAAATTAAATATCCAAAGCAAAATCTGGAAATGTGTATGTTTTACCAAATATCACAAAGCATATATTTTAGTAACAGTGAACATTTATTATCCTTGTATCCCTGCTACAACTCCCTAAGTCTATTTCAGCATCTTTTTTAGAACCCATTTATTCTCGGTTTAATATCCACTGATGTGTATTATTTATATAGCAGCTTTCCTTTGCCATCAGCTATCATATATGAAATATGCTTGCCTTCTCCAACAGCTCTTTGTTCCTACTTTGCAGAGAGGGAAAAATAAATAGTCTCAGAATAGGAAGCTAATCTGAAGCTTAAAGATAGGCCTTTGCTATACCCTAGAGCAGAGATGCCAAGATCTGCATGCAAGAAGATAGCAAGAATCTTAACCATCATGAGCCTCCCTCCCTTCCAGGGAATCCTTTCACCCACCTTAATGAGTTTGCAACGGATCTGGGCTGAGACCATGTGGCTGTTGCGGAGGTTGCCCACCCGAAACATAAGGCAGAGTTTTCCATCTCGCTGTGAGATGACAGCAGCACGGCTAAACATTAGAGTTTCAGCACGTTTCTTGGGTTGGGACATTTTGATGAACATGCATCCGATGAGGAAGGCATCTACCACAGAGCCCAGCAGTGACTGGAACAGAAAAAGCACAATTCCTTCTGGGCAACGCTCAGTAATGTAGCGATGACCATAGCCAATGGTGGCTTCTGTCTCAATGAAGAAGAGGAAGGCTGAGGGAAAGTTGTAGACATTAGCTACACATGGGTTATGTCCTGAACCGGGGCCCTGGTGTATATCTAGGTCCCCACGCAAATAAGCAATTCCCCACCACATGGAGGCCATCACCAGCCAAGCAACAGTGTAGGTCAGCAAGAAAATTAGAAGGTTCCAACGCCACTTGAGGTCTACTAGGGTGGTGAAGAGGTCGGAAAGGTAGCGACTGTTCTCACTGCCCAGGTTGCCATGCTGGACATTACAGCGGCCGTTCTTGTCTACAAAGCGCTGCCGTTTCCGATGCGATGGTGCAGCCACCACTGCCTGATAGTCATCCCCAAACTTTCTTCGCACAACTGACATCCTGACGAGAAGGAGATTTACTTACACTCTGTGTGGTTAGTAGTAGAACTAAGGCTGGTTTCAGTGTGAAAACTCTGTTGTTTCATGCAATAGACCCAATATAGGCAAATATTAGCAGAGAAAATAGTCGTTGGTGGCCTCTTCCACTTGGCATGGGCAGTTGTTGGAGATCAGTGGAGCTGATTCTGGAGAGGTCCTTTCTGTGTCACTGCCTTGGGTAACTGCCAGATAGCACAAATAAAATCCAGATGATTGTACAATCTTTATCTGATTATTTAAAACATTGTCTTAGGAGAGGATGATGCTGGAGGCACAGAACTAACACTGAAACACAAGGAAGGGACCCAACTGGTTTGGCCACTACTCTCTTATGCTGCCCGTGGACTGGCACAAGAGATAGGATAAGGTCAGCTTATTGCACGTTTTGGGTGGTCGCTGGTTAATTGTCTTGCGAAGGGTGGCTTCCTTGTGGAATGGCACAGGCTATCTAGCACAGTCTTATAAGCACCAAGTCTGCAGGCAACACCAGCAGGAAGCCAGGCTTTGTTCTGCAGATGTGAGAGTGGAGAAGTAGGTAGATGCCTTGGCGGTGCCCTCTTGAATGAAGCTTTCTAGCCCTGGGATCAAACTCAGCCAGGTTCGTGCGCCTTATCGGTAACCGGAACTGGGTTGCAGTAACCAATCTGCACTCAGGTGCTCGACCGCGGCAATGTCCAGGATATAGCCGACGGGGTACTCGCAGTTGAAGGAGTAAGTGCTGCTTCGGTTGCTTTTCTTCAGTGATTCTCTGCCCGGAATTCCTGAGGGGGACGCCTGTCCCCCTCTCGTGGATGGGAGTTCCCTTCAGGCGGCACCTGGCGAAGCTCGGGGCTTCCTACTCGAATCGCGCGGATTTGAGCCCCACGACAGCACCGTGAGACAGCGGGCGGGCTGGTCGAGCGAGCGAGCGAGGAGAAAGCCTCGTCTCCCGCCTCTGCCCGAATCCTACTTCCCCTCTTTCAGCCCCTGTCGCGGCGCGCTTGGAGTAGCTCTCTGAGAAACTTCACCTTTGCGGTCTTGCCCAGCTGCGGCGGCGGCGGTTGTAGCGAGTGGCCGGTCTTGGGCAGGCGAGAAATTGGGAGGCAGGCGCTGAACGAGTCTCAGGTTGTGGCCGAAAGCTCCGAGCGAGCCTGGCGAGTAGCTGACCGCGCTCCACGCCGCCCCCTAACGGCCGCTGTCACCACCACCCATCCAGGACGCCTCTTCTTGCCTCTTCTGGGCGCTGTGGGGGCTCCTCGCCGTGATCGTTCGTCCCCCCGGCAAAGTGCATCCACAGCTGCCGGCGGCCTCCAGCGGACGTTGGTGGTAGACCGGCAATGGGTCTAATCTTTCCGCCCGATCCCCGTGGCTCTGGGCGCCTGCCGCTGCTGCTACTGCTGAAGGGATCCCGTAGCGGAGACGGGAGGCGGCGAAGAGCGAGATCCGTGGAGCAGCGGTGAGTCATGCGACCGAACTACACAATGGCTCAAGCCCCGTGTAAGAACGAGAACGGAGAAGTGGAAGAAATCCGAATCAGTGCCCGGCTTCTCTTTCCTCCCTACCCTACTCTGCAGAACGCGCAAAGCTTGGCTCTGAGTTGGAAGCGCAGCGGGTGATTCCCCGAAGGGGCTGTTTCTGGGGTGGGGTAGAGGGGGCAATGAAAAATGGCTAGGGTTCTTCCTTCCATCCAAGGGCTGAGCCAGCCAAAATCGTGGCCAAAAACCTCTGAGCATGAGCAGAGCAAAATTTTTAGTGGCATTAGAGCTGCCATCTGTCTAAACTTAAGATGGCTGTAGGGACGGGACTCTAGGAGATACTGTCCTACCAGGGAGAAATGCAGTCAACTCAGAGTCCAGTTCCTGATCTTAACTGTGGTCTCCTGTATTATTTTCTTCTGCCGATCTTTGGTGAACAGCATCTGCTGAAAGACATTTCTTCCATAGTCCAAGCCAACTCGCATCTCCAGTTTAAAGCTCTTTAAATCCATGTGCATCATTTGCAACCCACAATTCCATAAATGCAAGCATCTTTATGTATTTTACAGGCAAAATAAACGGCCATTTCAACAATGTTTTGACAGCCACTATATCTTGCTATAAGAGTGGGGATTATAACATTTGGCAATCTAGTTTTGCTTTTAAGTCACTCAAGTAAAAAGGGCATTAATCGTCTGATCCAATTAAGCTGCTGCTTGAAGAAATGCTTCAGTTCCATTATTTATTCGGTTTTATTCCCTTAAGCATTATAGTTGGATACAATGTAAAATTATTTGGTAGGGGGAAAATTCAGCCATTTTTTGAGGAAAATAATATTTGGAGCGAAAAAATATTGTTTTGATCCACAAAGACTGTAAGATGCCTTCTAAACATAAGAATAATTTTGCCCATAATAAATGGATATTTCTAGATTGGAACTTCAGATGAACAACATAGGCATTTTTGCAAACATTTACATCCTCAAACTGGTGACTGTAAGGCTAAGGGCCACCAGTTACAGAGGATGATTGTCTAGAAATCTTTAATTCTAGCCAATTGGCTAGAAGTCTTCCTCCATTTAATTTTCCTGGCTCAAATTATTTCTCTAGCTTGTTTCCTCTGAGTCTCACATTATAATTTTAAATACAGATAAGTCTTTGATGCTAGATGTGTAAAATACTTAGATGGACTTTTTGCTGGGCAGAATACATGAGAATGGGAGGAACTTTAAGCATTTATATAGGGAGGGAGAAATGGTGTGGAACAGAGGTCAAACAGTTGCTCAGAAACAAAATGAGTTAGGATTGCAGAGTTTGGTGGGTTACTTAACCTGTTTAAGCATCTGATCCTCACCACAAAATGATCATGCTATATTTCTCTGATTTTTTTTATTTTTATTTTGAAGGCTAAATTAGAGAGAAGATTGGGCTTAAGAGAAAAGAATGAATTGGTAGTAAGAACTATAGGGCCTCTTTAGTGGTCGTTCAGTAGTCATTGATTATAACCATTTGTTTAGTTACTGTTTGAAGTTACAACAACACTGAAAAGTTGACTTAAACTAGTACTCACACTTACAACTGTTGCAGATTCCTCCCCCCCACACTGTGATCAAAATTCTGGTGCTCGGCCATCAGCACATATTCACCAATGGCTGAAGTGCCCCAGAGTGATGTGATTTTCATTTGTGACTTTCCCAGCAAAGTCAATGGGGAAAGTGGATTTGCTTAATGACTGTGTGAATCATGTAACAACTGCAGTGATTGACACTAACAACCATGGCAAAAAGGATCATAAAATCAGGGGCAACTCAACCACCTTGCTTAGCAATGGAAATTCTGGTCCCAACTGTGGTTACAAGTTGAGGACTATCTATATATATGTTTATAGATGGATTGTAGAGTAAGTCTGCACCAGTTTGCACTGGTCTACAAATTTTGGGAAATTATTGAACTCTGAGATAAAATGTATTAATTCTTACATATTTTGATTAGATGAATTAGAAAACAGGTGATAAAGTGTAATGATACAGGCGAGTAAATTTGCCTACAAGGGAGGGAGGTGTCTAATGATCATGATGCCTCGTAACTTCTTAACAAATTACAGTAGAACAAGGAAAATGGTACCACATGGAAGTGTATAGATTTATTTTCATTTTGAGACTAAAGATTATTTGTTATTGTTGTTAATTGCGAAGTCATGTCTGACCCATCGCGACCCCATGGACAACGTTCCTCCAGGTCTTCCTGTCCTCTACCATCTTCTGGAGTCCATTTAAGCTCACATCTACTGCTTCAGTGACTCCATCCAGCCACCTCATTCTCTGTCGTCCTCTTGCCCTCAACTATTGCCCTCAATCTTTCCCAGCATTAGGCTCTTCTCCAGTGAGTCCTTCCTTCTCATTAGGTGGCCAAAGTATTTGAATTTCAACTTCAGGATCTGGCCTTCTAAAGAGCAGTCAGGGTTGATCTCCTCTAGGACTGACCGGTTTGATCGCCTTGCAGTCCAAGGGACTTGCAGGAATCTTCTCCAGCACCATAGTTCAAAGGCTTCAATTCTTTGTCGCTCAGCCTTTCTTATGGTCCAGTTTTCACATCCATACATTGCAACTGGGAAAACCATGGCCTTGACTATATGCACTTTTGTTGGCAGGGTGATGTCTCTGCTTTTTAGTATGCTGTCTAGATTTGCCATAGCTTTCCTCCCCAGGAGTGTCTTTTAATTTCTTGGCTGCCTAACTGTAATTTATTGTTCTTTTATTGCAAGGCACATTTGTCTTGGTCAGATTTACGTATCATCTAAAAGTGAAAGTGTAATTGCCTAATATTTCCAAGGAACAATTACATGATATTTTTCCTCAGAAGCCAAGATGCCTCGAAACTGTGTAAACAATGCAGATAACTTCTGCTACACTTGTGGCAAGGTTACATGTGCATCTCAAAAATGCAGTATGATGTCCTGTGATAAAAAAGGCATACCACGTATATTTTGGATGCAAAATAGGGAATCAGGACAAGATTTGGGCCGCTCATTATTGTTGCATTACATGTGCAACTTATCTGCACCATTGGCTAAACAAGAAGAAAAAATCCATGCCTTTCGTGGTCCCAATAGGGTGAAGGGAAACCACCAATCATAGTAATGATTGCTGTTTTTGCATGGTTCCCCCAAATGCAAAAGGGATCTCAAGAAAGAGGAAGTGGACCATGGAATGTCCAAACATTCCATCCGCACTACATCCTGTACCCCATGGTGAGGACTTGTCAATTCTAGATCCACCAGAATCCTACTTTCTAGACTCAGATGATGATAAAGATGATGAGCAGGATGCAGCTGATCTGGGACCATCAATGTCAGAAGACCCAAACTAGCCCACTGTATGCTCCTCCTGAACAACATCTAATTTCACAGAGTGAACTAAATGACCTGGTTAGGGATTTGGAATTGCACAAAGAAGAGGGAGTGAAGCTATTTTCCAAGGCGCTTGAAGGCAGGACAAGAAGCAACTGATGGAAACTAATCAAGGAGAGAAGCAACCTAGAACTAAGGAGAAACTTCCTGACAGTTAGAACAATTAACCAGTGGAACAACCCGCCTCCAGAAGTGATGAATGCTCCAACACTGGAAGTTTTAAGAAGAGACTGGACAGCCATTTGTCTGAAATGGTATAGCGTTTCCTGCCTGAGCAGGGGGTTGGACCAGATGACCTCCAAGGTCCCTTCCAACTTTATTATTATTATTATTATTATTATTATTATTATTATTATTATTATTATTATTAATTATTATTATTATTACTGGGTTCCAGATTAAAACAGTGGAACTTCTTGCAGAGTGAAAAAGCATGAAAATGTTACATGAAAAACCAATAAACGAATGGAAAGTTATGTTATTGGTATCAATAAAAAAATAAATTTATAATAATTGGTGTGAAACCATTCTCATTGCTATATCATATTTAGCAGAAAAGTTAGGGAGCATAATTGCACACACCCCTCATAACTTTGAATTATTTTGATGCAGTTTTGACCTGAAGCTGTATCTTGGAAACTGGAGCCAATTAATACTCAGGACTTAATTTTCTTTTATTAGTGACCCAGTTCTGGTAAAATTTAGCTACTTTCATTTCTGAGGCTTTTTCCTTGTAGACCACTGTTATGTTCTATGGTTTTTAATACAGTTTTATACATTTTGGTTAGGTTTTTTATATTTTGCTTATTGTGTTATCTGAATTATTGTAAGCCACCCAAATTCACATGTGTAAGATGGGTTGCTACATTAAACTGAATTAATAAATAATAAATAAATTACTATGAAAATTAAATGTTGAGCCCTTTTTATGCTTCCCACTATCACTTATTCATACCCATCTTCTGAATGCAAATTGCTCTGAATGTTGCCAACAGAAAATTGGCCCAAATATAGTATTGCTAACTGAATAATAGGTATATCCTCTGCTATGCTGGAGTGATTCTTGTCAATTATTGGGTTTTCCTTTTTGTTATTCTGTTTTTGTTTTACCCAAAAAACAGTTAAAATACAAAATACAAATTCAAAACTTCAAAATTTTGTTGTCTTTCAAAAAAAAAAACCCCACAGAAAAAAGACAAAATAAGAAATTTAAAAAGTGCATTAAAAAGTGCATAATACACATATTATTTATATTATTATAACTGGCAAATAGATTTAGAAATTTAAAAATGGGGTGGCTGTTTCGCATGAGTGGGAAACTAATGTTGTAGTATATTAATCAGTAAGTTGACTGATTAATATACTACAATATTAGTTTTCCACTCATGCAAAACAGCCCCTCCCATTTTTAAACTTCTAAATCTATTTGCAAGTTATTAGCCTGTCATCTATATATTATTTTAATGACCAAGTAGTTAACAAGAAGAACAACAATAATAAAAAAGATAACATTAAAGTTTCAAAACCCTCTGATAACAAAATGTTATTGAAATCAACTCAATAGAAAATTTATCATGGCCAAGTCATCCCAAAAGATAACAGTGATTTGTCCTGGATCAAATGTCCATGTTTGTTTCTTACAACCATTTCTTATCTATTGTTGTCTGATTAAATACCATCATAGGACCAATCTCCAAAGTCTGTCTAGCTTCTGAAAAAAAATCCAGATGAAATTGTTTTCCGGTTAAATGTGATAAATCCATTCCTCAATCTCCTTCAGACTTCTTAAGGAAAATGAATTTATTGCTTCTCCACTCAATTATTGTTTATTCCTTTACCACAGTTAAGGAAACTATGACTTACCACAATGTATGAACAATGGATCAAGTCTCACGTACTGTTTGTGGAGGGGTAGAACAAGGATTATCAGTACTAGTATCACAACAACTGGCCATTAAAGATATGAAAATATTTCACTCAGAATTGAATTAATTTTTCAAAAATCCCTTGGCTTTAACTATAAAATACATCTTAATTATAATTATATCATGTCATATTATGTTTATTTTTTGTTGTGTTTTTTTCACTTTTTATAGCACTTTTATGTGTTCTTTTTTGTTCTCTTTGGCAATGTATATATCAGCATCGCTATTATTGTGTTTTTCCTTTTATTTTTTATTATCAATTAAAATCAATTTTAAAAAGATATGAAAATATCCCATTCTGAATTAAAATAGTTTTTCAAAACTTGACTTTAACTATAAAATGCATTATAACTATTTCTCAGCTTAAAACGTTTTAAGGAATCAGATTCACATTTTTCTCTCACCAGCCTCCTTCACTTCCAAAATGTATTTGTTTCTTGCTTGCCAGCAGGGGTCCCAGGAGTATGGAATGGTTTTCAATCTAATTTCTTTGCAAATCAAGCCAGTTCCTCCCTGGAGGAAACACTGTCAGCAAAAAGACCAGATGATTTGAAGGAGGACGAACCTGCTAAGAACATGAACTTTCTCCTGTTAACCTTTTGGAATCACCTGGGTATTCTAGAACCTTTATAGTTATTTAATTCAACCCTAGAAAATACTTGGTAAGTCTGTGTAGGGAGGAACTTAAGAGTTCTAGCATTAGCTGGAAGGTGCACTGCGACTTCTACTTCAACCTATCTGATTATCTTTTATTTTATTCTTATTTCCGAGACCCTTTGCTGTAATCCTGTTCATTTATAAATCAGCTAAAAATATAGAATAAACAGCAGGCAGGGAGACCATCACATACAGTACACTATTAGTTCTCTACTTCATGTTTCTTCTTACCTGAAGGGAGTGTTTTTCTACCTCATATTCTTATCTCTCCAAATCCTCTTTGTCCCTGCATTTTGCCAATTTAATTTCAGATTTAAAAATCGGGCTCTTGTTTGTTTCTGACTTGGATGCTGTGCCCTTATCCAGTAAAATCTAATCAGTTCTATTTATTTTATCATACAGTAATGTAGACATTTTTATTATGCTTCAAAGTATATCATTGTTATCATTATGGTTCATCTCACAGTCAACCAGATGTTCAGACTGGATTTGTCATTTTTGTTCAGCTATTGAGTCCTTCCCAAGGACTTGGAACAGGCAGAGTTGGGTGTTTGATGAAGTTACAAATATCATTGCAGAATGCAAGATGTTCCAAGTAAAGCTGGCTTTTGAAATTTATGGTGAATTTTTCAATGCCGACGGTGTTCAAGTGGTGCTCCAGGTGTTTTGGGATTGCACCCAAGCTGTTTATTACTATTGGTTCTACCTTTGCTTTCTTTTGCCACAACCATTCTATTTCTATTTGCAGAACTTCGTATTTTGTTATCTTCTCCAGTTCCTTTTCTTCTGTTCTGCTGTCTCCAGGTACTGTCACATTCATTATCCAGTTATCATTATCGTTATTATCATTATTATCATCATCTTCTAAAATTGAGGTCTGGCATTAAAAAGCAAGGCTATGGATGCATTGTTATTCTGAATATACTGTACTAGATTAAAAGAAATACGCTTCATAGAATTTGAGTAACAACTTAGAATCTCTATTCTAAATGGACTATTTGTTAATGAAAAGGATTTGTGAGACAGAAGGGAAGGATGAATGTCATCTTAGAAAACTTCCAGATTGGATCAAAGACATCAATTTATAATGAAACAAAGTAGATATCAATAGCATGATTTAAGATTATGGGCAAGATCACCAAAAGTATCAGCTACAAATCAAGTTCTGTTGTTGGGATTTAAGACATGGCCATTGTTTAGTGACATGGCCTTTTGAATGATGATTGTAAAATTGGGGGAGAAAAAACAATTTGAAGATACAGATCTGGAAACATCCATACTTAATAGTATTTCCTATACGAGTGAGAAGCAGCTCCCTGTTCACACAGGGAAATGCATGGATCCATCTATCTATGCATGGATCCATCCAATCTCTCTTTCTCTGTATATGAGACTGAGAAAAGGAGAGGGTGAATGGACTGTCTGAAAAAGACTGAAGTTCTTTCTAAGATTATTATTACTCTAAACAATTTCTAGTTGAGATTCTTAAGCCACAATTATAGGAAGATGATGATCTTAAGATACAGTATGTTTGCACATGTTTGGAGGGCAGCTTCCACCCCACCCACAATAGTTTCTCCCAAAAGCCCCACTGCTGTTTGTAGATCAGAACAACATAGGCATGTGGTATAAGCTACAATGACTTAAATGCATAAGGATACTATGATGACAATCTATTTTGCATCATTTGAATAACAACATTATGGTACCCTTGATGATACTGTCCTCTTATCCCCCGCCCCAATCATGCCTGATAAATTCCCTCTGAGAGAATGTGCCTTTTAAGAGAACTATGTTACTTATTCCCAGATTAAATGTAGCCACACTGATTATGGGTTCAGGGACTAGATAGAGGCAGGCCTAGAAAATTAGTTTTAATTCTGGTGTCACATCCCTTTGGTTTTGAATGTTTATATATTTTGTTCTGTTGTCTTTATTATATTGCAAGCCTACCTGGAAAAGGCTTGGGCTTGGAAAACATTTAGTGAAATAATAACAGTCATTATCTCTAGATCAGGTTTGAAGCTCAAAGCCATTATGTCTTGGGGAAAAAAACCTCAATAAAGTGCCCTCTTTTACAAATACTCAAATATACACTAAAAATGTAATCCAATGAATAAGAAGCACAGATGCATCTAATGGCACCACAGAGACTGAATTCTTTTATGTAGCAGCCTTTTTTTTTTTTTTAATGCTTGGCTGATTCCCTAAAAACAGACCTGAATGGCAAGATGTTGATATATAGTTCTACATACCAAAATATTACATGGCTTGTCATGCTTGACATTTTTCTAAAAAGTCTTTTTAAGAGAACCCATGGGGAAACCATTTCAATCTATTTTCTTGCGCTCTCTTAGAAGCAAGAGATATGAAACTTTTGTATGATATATTTGTACTTATGAAAGATTAGATTGAGATTGCTGTGAGATTTCTGTGTATTTGCATTTTGTCTTTATTCCCAATTTTGGTTTCCCTTTTCTTGTTTCAGCTAAAAGAGAAAAAAAAAAGAAAAGAAAAAAAAGGAAAAGGAAAAAAAGTAAAGAAAAAAAAGAGAAAACATTGTGTTCTGAGTTTTGTTAGCATTTTTCAGCCTTGTTTGAATCTGAAGATTTTGATTAGGTTGAGCCAAGCTTGTTACATTTCTTATTATTCGTGCATCCCAAAATATTCCTGCTGGATTTGCTTGCTCTGGAAAGTGCCACCCTGATTCCACTCTTGCCTGATTCATACATTACACCAAACCATAATGCAATGTTTTGATTTGGATATAGCATTATGTGTGAAGATAGCCACTGTATTTGAAAGCCAAGGCGTCTGTTCCAAGCTACTATAACTTGTTCTACAAATCAGAATTAAAACTAACTAAAGCTTGGCACAATCTGTGAACTCAGCTTCTGTTTCTGTGCTAATGAAGTTATTTTCTGTCAAGGAAATGAAATAAATTACCTTATTGATTAACCACATTTTCTTTGCTATCTTGTAACTGTTTCCATAAGCTAAAGATTTTAAAATTTAATCTGACTTCCATTATTGTCCTTAATATGTGGTGGAGTGAAAATGGCAAGTTTTATATATAGTCTCTCTCTCTCCCTCTCCCTCCCTCCCTCCCTCCCTCTCTCTGTATTAGTTCCATGAATTTAGTAAATACATTTCATTAGAAAAACCTTCCATTTTATGAATTCTAATCTTTAAAGTATACTGCGCTGTGTTGGAAAGAAAGCACCAAAAGGACTTTGCTAGGTGTAGAAAGTAATCTCAAAACCCCGGGGGATTGGTTTTGGGAGGAAAACACTGCTGGTAGATATTAAAATTGTGAGTCCCCATATAGGGAAAAAACAGATTATGAATCACAGCTCTAAACCACGCCAACTGTTAGGAGTCGAAAGAAGCATTGTGATATACTCAGGAAACAAATCTAGTAACCATTGCCAACATTGGAAATTGGTCTATAATTGGAATGGTTTGTTATAGTTCATATCATGTTTTGGAGTGTGTTAGGCAATTTTTCAAACTTGACAACTTTAAGAGAAGTGAACTTCAACTCCAGAATTCCCCACCCAGCATGCTCTGGGAGTTGAAGTTCACACCTCTTAACTTTGCCAAGTTTGAAAAACACTGTTCTAAAGCCACCTCCTATGCAGAGAATAACATACTAATCTAATCTGGTAGTCACTGGAGCATGAATAGCTGTGACAACAATAATTAAAAGTTGAAAATGCAGCAATGATTTGGCCTATAGAAGGATTTCTTTTCAGAATTTTAAGTAGCTACTTCATATGTATGCTGCTGTATGAACCTATAGAAATACTATGTTTTCCAAAATAAGTGACTGTGATAGGATCATCTTAGGATAAATGAGAATACATTACAGTAAACACAACTATTAGCTTTTCTAATCTCCCTGAAAAGTGGGGAGGGCAGTATTGTTTAAATTCAGGATTACCAAATTGCCTTTTGGTTAATTAAAATACTGTTCAAGACACACTATTTTAGGCATTTCTGATTTTTTACTTTCAATTCCCACAAATATACAATACTGTGTTTTTACTGAGCATGGTGTTCTTTGCTAGGATGTGGGTGTTTATCTGTTGTTCCCTTATATCTTCCCCTATTTTTTTCCCCTAAGACATACTGATTCCTCTTTTTTGTTTCCAAGGGGATTTTTAGTTCATAATCCCATTGGCATTCATCTGCTGAGTCTGCAACTGCAGGGATTAATGAGGCTTTTCAAGGAGTGTGTTATAAATCTGCATCAAGACGCTCTATGGAAGGAATTGTCAAAACAAATGGGATCTAACCATGACTGGATGTTAACATTTTGCATTTGGTTGTCAAATTCATGATAGATAAGCAGGTCTTGATGGAATGAGGGAATTTGTTGTTTCCCCCTGCAGACCCCAGTGCGCTTGTGATTAGACAAGTTCAAGACAAGAGGAACTTATAATGAAGTCCTAGACTGGATGATTCTCTTGTGTATTTTGGAAATACATAAACTGAACAACCAAGTGATGAAAATAAATTATTTTTTTCCAAGCAAGTGATGAGTGATTAAGGCAGATTGGTTGAGAAACATATAGGTGTAACAGTAGTCTTTGGCCAATTTTACAAATCCAGTATGTCTGGAGGACAGCATGCTAGCGAAGGTTGCTCTAATAATATATACATAATACACTCAAAGTTTTACCCATATGTTCCCTTAAAGGTCCCCCTCCCTTGGCAGTACAGAATAAGATATTGTCTTGCTTTGACTAGGATGGAGGCCAGCAGGGGAAAAGAATTAAACCAATCAGATGGAATCCAATAGGAGTTGCAGGACCCTGGAGAGCTCCATACATTCTTGCTTCAACTAGCTTTAAGCTTTTATTATTAGACTTCTATGCCGCCCATCCTGCCAAGGTAACTCTGGACTTTTGCTCCTTCTTCAACCAGTTGCCCATTGGTAAATGGGGAGTGTTCTTAAAAGAATCAGCCTCTGCCTGTGGCCTAAGACTTTTTATTTGTCTGCTGGCAAACATTTGTGACTACTGAATATGAGATCCTGAGCCTATAAAGAATGGAAACTTTAGTAAGGGCTAGGCAAACATCTAGTGGCTGGGAATTGTTTGCAACATTTTTGGGGAAGAGTAAAGCACACAATTGATGGTTACCATGCAAAATGGATTCCCATTTTCTTTTTTATTTTGGGGGAGAGTTTGGGACTGTTTTTAACTTTATTTTCAGATATACTCCACAGTTACTGTATTTCCTGTATCAAAATGAGAGGATAGTTAGTTTTTTAATCACTGTGTTCAGAGGAGAATTGAAAAGCCACTAAAACCAGAATTCACAGGATGTCCATCTCTGACTTAGGGAAATCTGATTGAAGTCATGCTGGCTTATACTGATTCCAGTTCAAAGATTTTGAGCAATACTCAGCTAACTAGCTGTAGGTATATCTGTTTGTGTTATGGAAAGAGACATTCAGAAAATGAAGTTCCATGACAAAAATGGGCAGCGGAGTAGAAATACCTGCTTCTCTTGTTGTTTTTTAACAAGAAGCCAGCAATGCATTTCATTGACCCTAGTCTTCCTCTTAAAATATCAAAGAATAAAATCTCAACCATTTTTCCAGGCATTTGTCAAGTTGGACACTCAAGCAAGAAGACAAAAAAGCATTCTGCCATTGTTTTAGAGAAAAGAAATGCAAAGGAAGCTGGACTTGATAGAGGAAAGGAAGAATTGTTGTGGCCATGAACGCAGGTGTGGCAACTAATTTCCAACAAATTCAGACTGGTTACTTTGATTAGATGAATGCTGTTACTTGCCAAAAGGGAAAAACATGACAGCTGCATATTTCTTTGTGAGTAGTCTTAACAGAGAATTCTTAAATGGATAATCCAATCTGCCACTTACATGATATTTAGATTGGAGAACTGCAGCAGTTGCCAGAAACTAAGGACTGGAACTTCTTGAAGAGATCTGATGAAAGCAGGAGACCATTATTTCCTGTTGCTAAAAACTTCAATGCACAAATGGAGATCAGAGAGTTGCTCTGTAGCCAGGAAATCCCCATGATAAAGAGAGAAACAAGATGAGCAAAATTGATAGCTACTATGGAAGAACTCTATGGTAACCCTTTCAGCCAAATCTTTGACTATATCTCTCTTGTAACTAATCATCAAGATACATTTCAAGAGACCAGATTGGGAGAAAAAAAAATAAAACCATGAAAATTTATTTATTTATTTTCAGTAGCACAGGTTCCCTCACATGGTAACCATTCCAGAAACCGAGATGCATTGTTCTTCTACCCCTCCCCTCGCTCATAATTCAACCAAAATGCTATCATTGTTGTAATTTGATTTTTGTTTCTTTATGGAAGTTTTGCCCTCTTAGAGAAATTAACCATGTAGCTTCAAATTAAAATATACTGGAAATTACTGAACCCAAATAAAATTGTGTTACTCATGCAATATATACAGGGCTGACCAGGCAGTAACCTGATCATCAAGCTAATTCTGCAATTTTTAAAGGCCCTGCAAAAAAACTTGCCAGATTGGATGCAGAATAAACTGCTATATACCAAATAAACATATACAGATGACATATCATTTCTGGAAGCAGAGTCTATTTATTTATTTATTTTGCTCCATAGTAGAACAAAAAGCAGATTTTTAAAAAAGTATTATTTTCTGCCACTTGATTTGAAACAGAAAAAAAATCACAATGAATCCACAATGAAGTTAATACAGGATAGAAGGAACTTGGTTATAAAACAAGTTAGCAAAATTCATGCATGGAAGATGAAACACCACATAACATATTTTAATGCTACAAAAGAAAAAGAGCAACTTATAGTGGAACATTTGCTGCTGCGAAGACATAGCCACTAATATTATCTTACCAGCCAGCTGTAACAAAATAATTGCAGAGATACAAGAAGGTAAAATAAATAGAACAAAATACTATCCTGAAAACAGAATTTAAAGATAAAGATTGCTTTAAGCCAAGCTCAATTCCATGTGATTCCATAGCAGAAATAGAGAAATGATTTGTCATTGTCTTGTTTGAGTATTTTTTTTAAATCTAAATCTGGAATATCCTAGTGGACTCCTATCTAAGTACTAGTCCAAACTGACCCTGCTTTTCTTCTTTTGGATCAACTGAATTTGGCTACTTTGGTTTGCTGCCATTTGATCCAATATATTGCATCATACAATCCATATCACTATTATATATGATATCTATATCTGTATCACTATACATTTGGGATCTCAAATATTTATATTTACATGTTACTTATATGTAAGGGTGTAGGTCTATACATATGTTGTATATAGTATGTTTAAATGTGTATTATGTATGTGTACACTTTGAGAGCAGTAACTAAATTTCATTTTTAATGTGTGCCATTGTGCCCACAGTAAAAAATGACAATAAAGGTTATCTGTCTGTCTGTCTCTCTCCATCCATCCATCCATCCATCCATCCATCCATCCATCCATCCATCCAACAACACAGCTTATAAACGTGTGGTACATTAATATCCCCAATGAAGACCCCTTCAATATCATCCCAAGCAATTATTATATGTTTAGCCATATATTTATTTTTTTAAAAGTACATGGGGACATCACACATCCTTGTCTTATTCATTGTTGAACCATTCCTTAAACATGCTATTTATTTTCATGTAGCCTTTACTTCCACCATATTTATGTCATTCAACATCTAGTTTTCAGATTGAGAAGAATGCAATATTGTTATTAGAAGGATGCTTCAGATTCAGTAGGAATTATTGGCAGTTCCTTAAAGCATCCTGCATCATTTCCTGTCCTATCATAGTTGCTACACAGACTCAGGAAAATTCATGTGTTCAGGAAATGTTACAGAAGTAACAACAGAGTGCAACCACATCTCCTTGTGTTATTTCTAGCTCAGCACTGAGCTGTTTCATAGGCCAGTGATGGTGACACGCCATACCATTTTTGGTGACATGCCAAGCCTCTAGATCCTCTGGAGGTTATTCAAGAGAACCCTGCTCTCTCGAAGCCCCGGGGGGGGGGGGCTCACCCAAAGTGGGTGAGGCATGTTTTCCAGCTCCTTTTGGAGGCTGCAAGGCCACACAAGAGCATTCTCCACATCTCATGTGACCCAAGGTTGCCTTGAGTTAACATTTCAAAAAACATTTACATTTATTTATTATTTATAAATGTAAATAATTTAATTTATTACTGTTTGTTATGAATTGTTTCTCTTTTGTCTGGGGCGGAGGGAGGGGAGTGACATGCCAGCAAAGTTAGACATGTTTCAAGTTTTTGACATGCCAAGGCCAAAAGCTTCACCATCACTGTCTTAGGCACTCATGCATAGTTTACTTCTATTATATACTTCTCTTATTGTACTCAGTAAGCAACTTTCAGTATTTCTGTAAAACATCCATTATTCATGCCTATTCACTTTATTAAGCTACGTCAATAAGCATATAATAAATTCAATTATGTGCATACATATACTTCTCAAAGCAAAAATGGGATCTTTGTACCCTTTATCCACCCTTATCGCATTTCCTAAATTTCTTATTCCCTTTCATTCAGAATACTACCAAACATCTTCCCAAGCCTACTTAACAAGCTAATTCCTCTATGGTTTCTGCATTCACTCTTGATACCTTTCCATTGCTTTCCATTCTTCCAGTCTTCAGTGCCATCCTCATGAATATGCTAAAGAAATTGTCCACTCCATAATCAAACTTATTTATATTTTAGTATTTGTTTAGTTATGCCACCTATATTTGCAACCTTGCCATTCTCAGGCTTCTCACAACTTCTATTACTTCATTTTCATCATTTTTTCTCTTAATATTTATGGCTTTCATTTTAGTTCCACTCTTTGCTATACCACTAACATTAGCATACAGACTTCTAAAATGCTCCTTCCAGCATCCCCTCACATTTCATTCTAAATTATTTTATCTTTTCTATTTTTAATTCCATTCTCTCTGCTGGAGGCGATTTCTTAGCATCCTAAGTGTACATCAATTCAAGGCTATTCTCCATCATGTTTTCTCTTGTTATTGTGATCTTTCCTTCCAAAAGATTAATGTGGTATTCTCCATTATAAGCTATCTGAGGAGAGAAAAAAATAATAGATTGGATATGAAGTTGACCCAAGACTTATAATCCTGGAAATGAGAACCAACCCCCCCCTCCCACATGTGTTAATACTACAATTCCTGGCATCCTTCATGCAATGGCCCTACTGAAAACTGTATCATGGATTACTCACATCTCTTTGGACCCCTGGATGATACTTTGCTATTATAGGATAAAGGGAAGAGTGATATATTGCAAAAGAATGGAGTATGTGCTCAGCCCAAACACTCTAGTGATATTTGTGTCATTTAAATCTCTTTTGTCGAATGTGATGTGGTAAGAAAGTTCAGTGAGTCTGAATTGTACAACTTTCCTTGTTCATGAATGATCTGAAGATAAACTTTCCCTTGAGATAAGCCTGACTCCACATACCATTTTTGGGCAACTCTTGCAGATTTTCAGAGAAATAAACATTTATATAAGGGAAAATAATGGAAGAAATAGGGACATTATCGGTCACATAAAAAACATATATCAAACTGTAAGGATGTTCAAAGAGAATTATTGGCCATGCTATAGGCTATGGGATTCTCTGTATTTAGATATAATAATTACTCCTTAGTAAATGAAGCAAGTAGAGTTCCATGGTTATTAAATAGTTGATCTAGTTGTGTTGCTGTAGAATGATCATATATTTTTGAAGTGTTAAGGCAGGGGTGTCAAACCGCTGGCCTGTGGACTGGATGCCAAAACCGCCAAAACCGCACCCACCCCATTACTGGAAACGGGGGGGGGGAGTCGCAATATGTCGTGACACATCACGTGATGTCGTGAGTTTGACACCAATGTGTTAAGGGAACAAAAGCAGTTGTAATACTTGAAGTTTTCAGCTTTTTTGAAGAATGCATACCCATAAAGCATATGTGATTGGTGAATCAGACTAAATAAATTATCACGGATGTTACTTTTTGATTATTGATACTCACTTTTTTTACTTGTAACCAGAAATATTCTGCTCTTGACTGAACCTGTAGTTTGCTCTTCCCATTAACTTACAGTGGTATGTAAAATATATTTATCCCACTTCCCTCTGCATCTTAACATGCTGTTTTGCTTAGGTCTCACTTCTTGTTAAAGCAAGAAATTGTAAGATATGATTCTGTTTTGGCAGTTTTCATGGTATCAGAGCCAACCAAAATTATATTTCTGCTTTTCTCTGAAAAGCAAACAGTAAATGTAAGAGCTTTGATGTTGTTAATTATTTCTGATTATGCTGTGGCATCACAAACCAAGTCAAGCAATTAATGCCTGGGGCTGCAGAAACATCATTGCACAAGTTCAATGCAGTATAAATTGTACAGTGAGTTCAGTTCATTTATCAACTTTCCATGCATACTGGTATGGAATTCCAGGACTACACCTTTCCCTTGATTATTTTTAGTGGAAAAAGGAGAAAATCATCCAGGCTATTAATATTAAGTTGCTGGAATTTTTAAAACTGGAAATCAAACAAATATAGCCTTAAAACAAGTCCGTGTCTCTATATGTGTGTACATACCGGCACATAAGATACCGATTACACATTAATTTTAACATCAATACTATAAAAACAAAAACGAATCTCCAACCTTCTTATCACTATAGGGTTGTAGAGGGAACCATACTAAACATACCTGGAAGTTATAAGATTGTTGAGGATTATTGAGTTTGTCTTGAAAGGAAAAATGCTATACGTTTTTCTTGTTTTCATGTCAAGGGGATTCCTCATTAATGAATGGCTAGAGTCTGCACAAAGCTTTCTGTTGAGGATGATAGACTGAATGGGAAGGTGTCCCATCTCTCTATCTTAATCTTGGCCAGAGAATTCAGTCTATCTTATAAAGAGGAGGAAGTCAAATGCAGAAATGAGGAAGCAGAAAGCCGGGAAGAAATGAAGAAATGAAAGGGAACGAAGAAAATAATTAGCCTCCAAACACTAAATCAGAACCGTAAATCGTAACCTTATGTGGCCTTGACTCGGAAGTATATTCCGTCGTATTCAATAAGGGTGATTCCCAGCTAAGCGTGCGTGGGATTACCCTAAGGAATACAGTATTTGCAGTGCTATCACCCTCGCTTGCTTGGCGAGCGGCGGAGCTGTTTTGACCGATTGGAGGCGCGACTCCCGGGGCAGAGAGAGCGAGAAAGGTCGAGCAGAGCCTGCGTGGCCAGTGCTCTCCGCCCGGCGTAGAACAAAAGGGGGAGGGCCATACCCGGGAGGAGGGGGCTGCCTATTCTTCCACGCACACAGCGCGCAAGTACCGCCACCGCCGCGAAGCGCATGAGCGAGGCGCGCCCCACGAGACGAGAAGCCCAGCGAGAGCTGGCAGCGGCCCGACGCCACCCAAAGTGACACGGAGGAAGGGGGCCCCAAGCAAGCGAGCGCGGATCGTCGCTCCTCCTACGGGTAACATTGCAGTGGGATCGGGGCGGGCGTGCAAGCAAGCGCTTGGCCGCGGCGAAGCGCTCCAAGCGCTGACCAGGCCGGACTTGGCCTGGGCTGGGGGGGAGGGAGCGCGCGCGCATCTTCTGGCGCCCTTGAACCTCCTCGGGCTTCGCTTTTGCCTGAACCATAAAGCCAACCCGCCCTCTCCTCGCTGCGACCTCTTTCCTGTGCCTTGCCTAGTGAGAGGGACGTAATTTTTCAAACTGTTCAAGGAGAGGAGAGGATGTTCGTGGCGGTGGGAAAATCTCTGCTTCGCTTTAGAGATACTATGCTTGCCGCGAATCGTGTTTTTCTGCTTTGGCCGGGAAGTTCTTTTGTCATGTAGAGGCGAGGGGCTACTTGGGAACCTTATTTCCTTGGGGGAAGCGAGAGTTCAGCCGCTTCCTCGGTGCTTCCTCGTCCCGATGCGCTTTCAGGGCGCACTCTCTCGTCCAGCTGGGCGAGCAGAGCATCCACGCTGTAGTTGAGATAAACATTCGTGTTTCCGGGATGATGTGAACGCTGAAACGAAACGGCTCCCGGGCGAGGGCTGAGAACATCCGGGAAACCAGTAAATGGTAATGAATGGATAGAAATATTTGCTTCATTGCTGCCATCCGGTCCAAAACCAAAGGCTACACTGAAATCAGCGTTTAATTTTACAAGAAGTCTGTGATGTTTGTTTTATGTCAGATCTATTATGGTTCCTTGCCCACCATCCAGGAAATGCACTCTGCACCTGCTCACATGCATTATTTCACCATGACTTAAGGTGATGCTTCTCATCTTCAACAGTTTTAAGATGTGGGTACTTTATGTCCTAAACTTCTCCATACAGCATGCTTTGGTCTTTGCATGCTGGCTGGGGAATTTGGAGAATTGAAGTCCACACATATAAAAATTGTTGAGATTAAGAAACAGTGACTTGAGGAAAAGCCTTGAGAAGTTCTGGAGAGTTAAAGTTAAGCCTTTGAACAAAAATAACATTCATATTTTTCTGCCTTTCTCCATCCTGGTCCCAAGGGATGGATTTTAGCTCCCATAATTCCCGGCCAGGAATCCTGGCTGCTGTTCAGCATATATACAGGGACCTAAGTTGAGGAAAATGTGTTTTATTGAAAACATTTTAACCAAGTAAACTTCAGTAAATGAAGAGACAAAGAAAGAAAAAATATAATATCTCCTTATTGAAATATATATTGATTGCTTTTGTGTAGCTTGATTGTACAGTAGATTCATTCCATATTGTGGTTTGCACAAAAACACTGGATTTATTTATTTAGACAGGTAGGTTGGTTGGTATGTGTGTCTATGCCACCTGACTCCCAGCAACTCTATTTTTGAAACTGCTTGGGTTTATAAGCTCCCTGTTCACCCCAGTTTTACATATTTGGCAAATTCAGCCAGTAGGTCTTTTATTGGTCTAGTAGTTAAACCAGTCATACAAACATTGCTCTTCTGTACCCACGTTGGCCATTCTGAACATAATAAAAGTAGAGAGAAAATCATGCTTTCACATAACACTTCTTAATAGCGGTCTGGACTATCTTACCAGCTTCTAGCAGAGTGAATGGAATTAAACCTTAACAAAGTAATGATTTAGAATGAAACCGAAGTGAGGGAATGCTAGGAGAACTTTAGAGAATAATATTGATGCATCAACAAGTGGAATTGAAATAAATACTACAAATGCTAATGCCCAGAAAAAAAATGATAAGGCTGCAGGTATAGATAATGCAGTTGAAGAAAGATTAATATATGGATGTAGTTTGCTATTGGAATTGCTGCATTATTTATTTAATGTGTGAAAACTGAATTTGCTTAAGGATTGGGAAAAAGCATTATTGTTCTCTGTGCAAAAGGAAAGATAGCAAGAGAGAATTAAAAAACCATGAGAAATTAGCTTATTAAGGGTTTGGGAAGCATTTGAGAGAATTTTGATCCAAAGCGTTCAAGACATGATGATGAACAAAATCTGAGAAGGATAATTATGTGGCCAGGAGGATTACCGAGCAGAGTTTTGCTACTTTGCAAGACATTGAAAAATGTATGATTGTAAAAAATAGAGTTTTTGTACCTCAAAAAAGCTTATGATGTGACTAGGCATGAATTATTGAAATTTTTGCATTAATATAGAGATGATGGTTTGTTGCTGAATGTGATAGGAAAAGTGTATGATGGAACTAAACCAATATTTTTCAAACTTGGTCATTTTATGGGGTATGGACTTTGCTTCCCAGAATTCTCCAGCTAGCAAGAATAAAGCCTGATGAACAACTAAAGCAAGAAAAAGTGGAATTGCTAGGAAATGGTTCAAACTGAGCTGGAAGTAAGACAATGACCTGAAATGTCCAGTTGGTTTACTACATTTATGAATAAATGTACTTTATGATTGTGAACTTTTGTATGCAGATAATGTAGTGCTCTTGGCGGAACATGAATTATCTGCCATGAGTATTAAGTAGACTATATGATACCACAAGGAATGTGGATCAGTGTGCCAAAAAGCAAGTTAGATTTTTAGACAGAGAAGATGAGTGAATGCTTTTAAATTATCCACAAATGGTAAAAAAGTAGAGCTAGTACAGTGGTTCCCAACCTTTTTTATATCCCGCAGCCCTAGAACGCTTCTGACATATTCTCGTACCCTTATGCATATTATTATGCGAGCGTCCCTGGTTGAGAACCCCTGAGCTAGTATATATATTTGGGTACCTTGATAGATGGTTTATTAAACATAGAAAAATAGATGGAGAAATTATAAGGTATACAAATGTTTGTAGATAGTATATGGTTTGTTGTGAAGAAGGCAAAAATGGCTATATGTGATAATGTGTTTCTGCTTTGTTACTTGGAAGTGAAAGTTGAATATGCTTGGTGAAATGTAAAAGTAGGTTCAATGCCATGAGAATGTAGAATGTAGTATTAAGTGGGGTAAACATAAAGAGAGCCAGTTTGATGTAATGGTTAAGATCCTGGTCTATAAATAAAGTTATGAGTTCTAAACTTCCTTAAGGCATAAATGCCAACTGAGTGACCTTGGGCCAGTCATTTCTCTCACTCAAACCACTTCACACAGTTGTTATTGTGGGGAAAATAGGAAGTAGGAGCATTAAGTATGTTCACCATAGTATATTCACATTTGAGTTGATCCCCAAAATGTGACAGATTTACAAAAAAAGAATAAATAGCATTGAATGAAAATGGACTGAAGACAATTGTGATTGACCAGGAAAAAGTTGAAGTGGTTTATTGTATACAGGACACAAATAAGGATCAGATGGAAGAAGGGATACATGAAAGAAGGTTGATTGGGTCAAGTAGAAAATTGATTTAGATTAAGAATGTTGATGAGACCTTCAAAAAGATGCATGATCAGCAATCAAAAGCAGTATAGGTAGTCTTTGAGATATGAGAGTAATGGATCTTGCCCATTATGCCTGTAAGTCATGATGGTTGTTAAGAAAGCTATTGTGATTGCTTCACTTAATGATCCCGACCAGTGCTCTCACAGTTGGGCTGTTAAGTGACCACTTGGGTGGTTAAGTGGAGCACAAGTGCCTCAGGGATGGAAAAAGCCCTGGGAGGCCTAATGCAAGCCCAGCCCTGCCCTTCCCATATCCCTCCAGATCTCCCACCCGTTTTACCCTTTACCTCATTTTCAGCCTTTTGGTGTCCCTAATGGCCTTGGGCGTGCTTTATCACTCACCAGGTCTGACAACCGCTCTCCACCTTCTGTCACTGGTTGCTCGCTTTTGATAGATCTCTGGAACAACCACAGATCCACAGAAGGGATGTGGCCACCCACACTTTTGTCCCTATTCCCCAATTGCTCCCTTATCTTCTTTCAACATGTAAAGCTTGCCTTGAGGAAGGGGAGCAAGCCTCTCTATCCCGTCATGTTTACAAGTTGTGTGGTGCAATCTCAGTAGAGGGAACCATTTTTGGCATGGCCATAAATCATTGTGACTGTTCTAAGAATGGCACCTGCTTCTGGGATAGACCCACACGGTCTAGAGATATCAAGAGGCAGAGTGGCCTACTTCTCTTCCCCAATTTGGAGCTCTACAAAAGGTAAGGGAGTGATTGGTGATCGGTCTGGGGAGGATGGGGTGGGACCTGGTGAGGTGGGAAGCAGACCCAAGGCCTGCAGGGACATGTTGGCTTGGATGGTGTTGCTTCAAACTTCAGGTACCCCAAGTGTGTGGAGCTGAAGACTTATTTTCTAAATTTGGGAGAGAAAACATTTTTAAATTTGCAAAGGGGTAATTCACAGAAATCAAAAAAGTATTTATTAATGGGGGTGTCAAGTCTTTTTATAGGATATAAAGACAGATGATACATACTGTACATTCAGTACATTGGTACATCAGTAAGCAAATGATCAAATTATAAAATACATTGAACGCTTGTGAAATTTGAACAATAGAAAACATTGATTCTAAATAACATTCCACAAGTGACAATTTTTTCCCCAGCTAGGTTTGTATCTTTCTTGAAAGTTGCAAATGTATATGCTCTGAAGTTGTAGTTGCTGAAAAACTACACATACCAAAGAAATGGTCTTGGCTAAGAAGGGAAACACATGCTTGCTTGAAGTTAAAAAAGAGGCCCAGATTGCCATGTTAAAAGTGCTAATATCACCTTTTAAAATGCTAATAAGCCTAAAATATGAGGCAACAATGGGGAAGAGATAGGCGGTGTGTGTGTGCATGTGTGTGTGTGCTATAGCATCCCTGCGGTCACTTGTAAGGGTAAATTACCTTAATTTTGTAAATATAACTCCAAGGGTGCAGCAGTGGCCATAGCCAAAACTGGGTTGTAAGTAGCTTTTTTGGGGGTGGATGTCTATCATAATTTCAAATGGTAACTTCAAGCACTCATTAAGCAAATGGTTACAAGTCAGGGACTATCACTTTATGAAGCAGTGGTAGGAAGTGATCATGCAATATTGGAATTCAACATTATGGAAGTACAAGTAATAGAACACAGTCAAACTAGAGTCTTGGACTTTAAGAGAGCTAATTTCAGTAAACTTAGAGAGAGCTTTGGAAGGATTCCATGGACGAGAATCCTCAAGGGGAAAACAACTCAAGAAGCTTGGGAAATTTTGAAAAGTGAGATAATAAAAGCCCAGTCTAGCACAATACCAACAAAGAGGAAAAATAACAGCTCTCAAAAGAAACCAGCATGGCTGCATAAAGAACTCTCTGATAAATTGAAAGATAAAAAGGACAAGTATAGAAAGTGGAAAGAGGGGCACATAACTAAGTCAGAATATCAGCAAATAGACTGAGCCTGCAAAGATGGAAAGCTAAGGCTCAAAATGAACTAAGGCTTGTGACCAAAGTCAAAAATAACAAAAAAAAACCTTCTTTCAACATGTAAAAAACAAGAAAAAAGTGAAGGAAACGATTAGTCCATTAGTGGGTGAAAGTGGCAAGAAGGTGACAAGCAACAGGGAGAAAGCAGAATTATTTAATTCATTTTTTGCATCTGTCTTTACACAATGGGGGAAAAAACAGACCAACCTACCAAAAATAGTGCCATAAAAGCAGAATAGAAACGCAAGTTAAGATAGGCAAGAAAATGTCCAGCCTAGACGAATTCAGATCACCAGGACCAGATGGATTACACCCCAAGGTTCTCAAGGAACTGGCAGATGTGATCTCAGAACCATTGAACTACCGAAGGACTGGAAAAGAGCTGATGTAGTTCCCATCTTCAAAAAAGGAAAAAAATGGACCCAGGAAATTACAGACCTATCAGCCTGACCTCAATACCTGGGAAGATTCTGGAAAAGATAATCAAACAACGAATCAGCAAACACCTACAGGCAAACAAAGTCATTACTAAAAGCCAACATGGGTTTGCCAAAAACAGATGATGCCAGACAAATCTTATTGCATTCTTTGACCAAGTGACAAAATTAGTGGATCAGAGAAATGCTGTGGATATAATTTACTTGGATTTCAGTGAGGCATTTGATAAAGTAGATCATAACCTACTCACTTGATAAGATAGAAAAATGTGGGTTAGACAGCATCACCACCAGATGGATCCGTAGCTGGCTGACTGGCTGTACTCAGCATGTGGTCCTCAATGGAACCACATCTATATGGAGGGAAGTGTGTAGTGGGGTGCCCCATGGCTCTGTTCTGGGCCCAGTGTTCTTCAACCTCTTCATCAACGATTTGGACGAGGGGATAGATGCTGAAATCATCAAATTTGCAGATGACATCAAGCTGGCAGGAATAGCCAACATTCCAGAAGACAGGCTTAAGATACAGGAGGACCTGGACAGATTTGAACACTGGGCACTATCTAACAAAATGAAATACAATGGTGGAAAAAAGTAAGGTTCTACATTTAGGCAAGAAAAAACAAATGCACAGGTATAATATAGGGGGTACCTTGCTCAATAGTAGTAATTGTGAGAGGGACCTTGGAGTCCTAGTAGACAATCATTTAAATATGAGCCAGCAGTGTACTGCAGCTGCCAAAAAGGCCAACACAGTGTTAGGCTGCATTAACAGGGATAGAATCAAGATCACGTGAAGTATTAATACCACTTTACAATACCTTGGTAAGGCCACACTTGGAATACTGCATCCAGTTTTGGTCACCACGATGTAAAAAAGATGTTGAGACTCTAGAAAGAGTACAGAGAAGAGCAGCAAAGATGATTAGGGGACTGGAGGCTAAAGCATATAAGGAACGGCTGCTGGAATTGGGTATGTCTAGTTAATGAAGAGAAGGATGAGGGGGAACATAATAGCAGTGTTCCAGTATCTCAGGGGCTGCCACAAAGAAGAGGGAGTGAAGCTATTTTCCAAAGCACCTGAAGGCAGGACAAGAAGCAACGGATGGAAACTAATCAAGGAGAGAAGCAACCTAGAACTAAGGAGAAACTTCCTGACAGTTAGAACAATTAACCAGTGGAACAACCTGCCTCTAGAAGCAGTGAATGCTCCAACACTGGGAGTTTTTAAGAATAGACTAGACAGCCATTTGTCTGAAATGGTATAGTGTTTCCTGCCTGAGCAGGGATTGGACCAGATGACCTCCAAGGTCCCTTCCAACTTTTTTATTATTATTATTATGGATCATCGCACAGTCAGCCAGATGTTCAGACTGGATTTGGCATTTTGTCTACCTATTGAGTCCTTACCCAGGACCTGGGATAGGCAGATGTGGATGTTTGATGGTATTACAGATATCATCGCAGGATAGAAGCAGTTCCTAGTAAGGCCGCCTTTTGCAATTGACTAATAGCGAATTTGTCAATGCCAATGGTGTCCAAGTGGTGCTCCAGTTGTTTTGGGATTGCACCCAAAGAGCCTATTACTATTGGTACTCCCCTTGCTTGCTTTTGCCACAGTCTTTCCATTTCTATTTGTAGGTCTTTGTATTTTGTTATCTTCTCCAGTTCTTTCTCGTCTATTCTGCTGTCTCCAGGCACTGCCACGTCCACTATCCAGACTTTTTTGTCTTTCTTATCGACAATTGTGAAGTCTGGGGTGTTATGTTGCAGGTGCTTGTCTGTTTGAATTCTGAAGTCCCAGAGCACTTTAATTTTATCATTTTCTATGACTTTCTCTATTTTATGATTCCCACCAGTTTTTTCTTACAGGCAAATGATATTTTTTGCAGATCTTCCAATACACCATTGTTGCTACTTTGTCATGCCGCTGCTTGTAGTCAGTCTGTACAATCTTCTTGCAACAGCTTACCAGGTGGTCCACTGTTTCTTCAGCTTCTTTGCATAGGCGGCACTTACTTTCTGTTGCTGTCTTCTCAATTTTGACTTTATATGCATTTGTCCTTAAGGCTTGGTCTTGTGCAGCCAGAATTAGTCCCTCAGTTTCTTTCTTCAATTTTCCTGCTCTTAGCCATTGCCAGATCTTGTTATTATCTGCTTTCCCAGCTAATTTTTTAATGTATTGGCCATGTAGTGCTTTGTCTTCCCATGCCTCTATTCTGTTCTTCATTTGGTCTTTCTTGTATTATTATTATTATTATTATGCTGCTTTTCCTTTTTCCAGTTATTCTGTCCTTTCTGCTGGTTAGTTTTCTTGCCTTTTCTCTTTAAATTTGACCCTCTAAATAGCTTGCTATTGCCTATTCATCTTTTCATTATCTCAATTTTGTTTAGTTTATAACTTTTGTTTGAAGCTCAAGCCTCTTAGAGTCATCTTGACAAGATGGGCACCATAGAGGTTTAATAATACATTATGCTTGGTTCTCTACCTCCATCTTTTCTCTCATAAAGACAATAGTTTTTGAGAGTTGAACTTCTCTGTCTCACTTAGGTTCTCTTATCCCTGTGTCATTTCCCCATTGCCTTTCCCATCCATTGTTCATCATTTATTTTCTGATCTGGTCCTTAAACAGAGCAGGAGATTAAAAGTCTAGATTGGAGATGCGGAATATTGACCCAAGAGTGTTGTGTTATTTTATCTTATGGCATCTTGGGCTTCTCTGTGGGGGCTTCCCCATTTTGGAATGCTTTCCCCATCTGAAATGTGTAAATTGGTATAAATTCCATCTTTTTTATGTCTCTCTTTATCCAGAACACCTTTGGATAAATGGTTATTTTTGCCCCCCACCCTCTACTAAACGATTTTCAGTTTTTATTTATGTATACAATAATTTGTATGCTTGTAAGATTTCTTGGCCATCCTCCCTGGATCAGTCTCCCTAAATTGCAGGGTGTAGTAATCTGAAACATTTCTGTCCTGCCAATATATATTGGATGGACGTTTTCCAACTGATGCAGATCTCAAAGACAGCAAAAGCTCAAACCATAAAAGATCCTTTAGGTGGTGGCCAGCACCTTGAATTGAGCTGGTGGTTGCTGAAATTAACTATTGTTTAATTTATTGTAATGTATTTACATTATTATTTTCAACTGCAAAACGTTTTAAGATAAGATTGCAGGGGAAACAATGCATAGATATATTCAAATACTGTTTCAACACAGCAGGACTTGATGAAGATAGCTAAGCTGCATCTGTAAACCCATTAAAGAAAGCATAAGCAAATAGTGTTGTATGCATCACTTGAGTTGTACTTGCATCTGAGTCACGCTGCTTCAAAGCTTTACCTAACTGTGCTGCCTGTGCATTTTTTTTCCTGCATATAGTACCAAGCCATCACTTGAAGGGAAACTGTGATTGTATTATTTTGCTAAGTTATGGATTAGTTATCCATGGCTTTCTAGATAAGTTGCAATTGGCCAAATTCATAAAGATGCAAAGCTGTAAAGCATAATTGCTAACTGGCTTAAACAAACAATAAAGCAGGGGTCCCCAACCCCTGGTCTGTGGATCTGCACCAGTCTGCGGCATGCTGGCAACTGGGCCGCACAAACAAGTGCAGCCCCATCGTGGATGCAGGCAGCACATGAAACTACGCCTCCCCTTCCGGTCTGCAAAAAAACCTTTCTCCATGGAACCAGTCCCTGGTGCCCAAAAGATTGGGGGCCGCTGCAATAAAGTCTTGAAAGGATAATTGTTTCTGAGATCAGAAGTTACGTTTTTTATTTTTATGATGGGGGGAATCATTAAGGGCTGTAAGAAGTATCGATAACACAGAGTTGTCTCTAAGGAGAGCATAGGATTGACCTTAAAAGTACCTTTTTAACAGCTTATAGTTGATTTCAGTAAATTAGATTTATTCAGCTAATTAAATTCTTAACTGATTTTTTTTAAAAAAACTAATAACTGTACCACTTAATTTTTGCATTTTCCAATTTTGGCTGTGTATTCTTATGGATGGATTAGATAAAATAGATGAAGTAGATTGCATTGATACTCTGGTTAATTGAAGCATAAGAAGCTCCAAGTTAGTTCGTCCTATCTCTTATTAGTTACTCAGTTGGCTGCAGCTTTCTTCAATCTGAAACAGAGGTCATTCATTTAATAGGCTGGTTTTTGATGAGATGGCCAAGAAGACCTTCTGCCTGCAAGGCATGTGTGTTACTGTTAGTCTCTCGTCAAAGGTTCTTGCTGCTTGCAATTTCATTTCAGCCAATGCTTTACAAAGAGGTCATGTTGTTGGCAGTAATCTATAACAGGGCTCCCAAATCTTTTCTGCCCAAATAGATAGCAACAGAGATCTCTTTGATAGACTTTAGGAGTTGGCTTGAGTCTTAAAACTCAGAACTAGTAGCTATAGTCTTAATAAAAAAACAGCATGGAAATTATACGTGTCAAACTCAGGATCTTTTAAAATTAGAACTCTCCATCATGACGAAAAAAGTGAGGCCACAAAATTCCTGGATATCTAGCTATATATTATAAATTTGATTCTGGTGGCAATGAATGTCTTTGCAGGTGGAGGCTAGGTACTATGTACATACTTGTACATACCCTACCAACAATAAGCCCTAGCTTGATTTTTGGGGTGGGCCTATCCCAAAAATAGGCTCTAGTTTTGGAGCGAGGCACATACCTAAAAATCAAGCTAGGATGGGGGTGAGGGCTGCCCCACCTGCCCTGCACCCACTTACCTTGCAGCCAGGCCGCTCCTTGCTGGCCCACTTCTTCTGAGGCTTCTTTTGCAGCCAGGCCTGCATTTCTCAGACGCAGGGCTTTCCGGAAGGCCTACTCAGCTGCTTAGGCCTTCTAGAAAGGCCTGACTGCAAAATGCAGGTTGGAATTCAGCTGCAGAACCTCAGCCCCAGAAGAGGTGGACCAGCTGGGTGGGGCTGTCGGTGCTGGAGGTTTGGTAAGACCTATCCCAAAAATAAGATCTGGTACCTCTATTGTAGGCAAATAAATAAATAAATAAATAAAAATGACCTGGTCTTATTTTCAGGGAAACACGATATTTGGTTGTCCTGTGAAACTAAGTTTGCAGTCGTTTTTACTGTAACAGTGTGCCTGATGGGTTTGTTAGATTAAGATATATGTTGAGTATTTTACATATTCTGGGAAGGGAGTTCCATTGATCCTGTGAAGGAATGAAATTAAAATTTACAGAGGAATAAGTTCTCCAAAGGTCTTCCCACTGTCATCCTGAATTGCAATGAGCCTTTCTCCCTTCCAGTATCTGGAGAGAAACATGGGCTTTTCCACTCTTATTTCTACATATCCTTCACAACATCCTTCCCAGTTAGGTAGCAGTAAAATAAGTAGATGGAAGAGGGGGGCAGCTGTAAAAAGCAACCCATTCCCTCCTTTCTTTTTCAGCACTGGATGATGAATATTAGAAGGTATAATTCAGTAACTGATGACAGAGGAATTCTGCCTAAAACTGCTGCATTTGCAGCCACTATAAGAACTGTTTATTTTAACAATGCTGGGATTTTTTTTTCCTGTGCAACATCCTAATTTTCAGAATAGGATCAAACTAGGATGATACTATCTGAGCATGGGGTGGAATCCAGCTGAGTTTTCTGGACTTTGAAGTTAAGCAGGGCTTAGCTTGCTGTACTTGAATAGGATGCCGCTGGGGAATTTCAGGATTAAAGGTTCGAAGAGAAAGATGAAAAACATTATTGGCATTATTGACATTCCTTCCACATTGTTGCAATATATATATATATAAAAACCTACATGAATATATTCATAAAGTCACTAGAGATCAAGTTTGAATCAAAAGAAATTTTAAGATGGTCATCCTATCTCAAGCAGAATACATTAGTATGGATATAGTCGAGGTGGCGCAGCAGTTAGAGTGCAGTACTGCAGGCCACTTTAGCTGACTGTGTTCAGCAGGTCAGCGGTTCAAATCTCACTGGCTCAAGGTTGACTCAGCCTTCCATCCTTCTGAGGTAGGTAAAATGAGGACCCAGATTGTTGGGGGCAATGTAAATATATATATATATATATATATATATATATATATATATATATATATATATATTTGTTTTCTGAGGTTTTCGCGGGTATTTGTATATAGGTCTTTGGTTGTTCGGGTTTTCTCCCGCGTAAAATTGGAAGTGTCTTGGCAACGTTTCGACGAAGTCACATTCGTCATCTTCAGGCTGGTGTTTTTAGCTTCTTGCTTTGAGCAGCAATGTGTGGTTTTAGCTGTTTCTTCCTTTTAACTGCCAGTGAGGGTATGAACTGATTGGATGGGAGCTTGGCTGTGTTCTGATTGGGTGGAGGTGTGTTCTGAATGGTTAGGGGCTTGGCTGTGCTCTGATTGGCTGGGGGAGTGTTCTGTTTGGTTGTGCTCAGGTTAGTCTGAGTTGCAGAGGGGTTTAAGATTTTGGGGTTAGGGAGTCGTTTGTCAATAAGGGCAGGTTTCCAAATGGCTGGTAGGCGGGAGGTATCATCTCGCTTGTTCATGCTGTGTGGGCGTTTTTCTATCTCGATGGCTTCTCTGATTATTCTGTTATTAAAATGTTCACTTTTGGCAATGGTTCTGGTATTTTTAAAGTCAATTTCGTGTCCTGTGGCTTTAAGGTGTTGGACCAGGGAAGATGTTGGTTCCTCTTTTTTGACTGAGTTCTTATGTTCTTCAATGCGTGCACTTATTCTTCTGTTGGTTTGTCCGATGTATGTGGTGGGACAAGTGGTGCATGGGATTTCGTATACTCCTTGATTTTCTAATTCAATTTTATCTTTGGGGTTTCTAAGGATGGTGGATATTTTTCTGTTGTGCAGAATGCTGTTTTGATGTTGTGTTTATGAAGGATCTTACTGATTCTGTCTGTGGTGCCTTTTATGTATGAGAGGGCTTTGCCGTTTTCTTGTTCTTTGTCTTGGATTTTAGTGGGGGTTTCTTTTTGGATTAGGTTTGTAATCTTATTTCTATGGAATCCATTGGATGTTAGTACATTGGTGAGAGTGTGTAGTTCGGGTTTTAGGTGTTGTTCGTCAGCTAAGCTTTTTGTTCTGGAGATGAGTGTCTTGGCTACAGAGTTGATCTGTGCTGGGTGGTGGTGTGAGAGAGCGTGTAGATAGCGGTTTGTGTGTGTTGTTCTTCTGGTAGATGGTGTGTCCTAGGGAGCCATTGGATTTCTTGTAGACTAAGACATCCAGGAAGGGAAGTTGGTTGTTAGCTTCTGTTTCCATGGTGAACTGTATTTTGGGGTGTAGGCTGTTGAGGTGTGTGAGGAAGTTGTCCAGTTTTTCTTTCCCATGTGGCCAGATTATGAAGGTGTCGTCTACGTATCTGAGCCAGAGTTTGGGTTTGTGATCCGATTTTTCTAGAGCTTGGGTTTCAAAGTGTTCCATGTAGAGGTTGGCAATGACAGGTGAGAGGGGTGATCCCATGGGTGCTCCTTCTGTTTGTTTGTATTTTTGTCCATTATAGATGAAGTATGTGTTGGATAGGCAGTGGTTGGTCAGATCTAAGATGTGTTTGGGGGGGTTATATTTGTTTTGAATAGCTGTCAAGGCTTCTTTGATAGGGCACTTGGGTGAAGAGGGATATGACATCGAAGCTCACTAGTAGGTCGCTGGGCTGTAAGCTTTGTTTCTTTATGATTCTCTATAAACTGGAATGAATTTTTTACGTGTGAGGTGATGGATTCTGCATAGGGCTGTAGTTGTTTGGCGAGAAATTTGGCTAGGTTTTGTAGAGGTGAGCCTATGGAGCTGACTATAGGTCTGAGTGGGGTTCCTTCTTTGTGTATCTTGGGGAGACCATAGAGTTTAGGGCATCTGGATGATTTCTCTCTGGGAATGATTCTTTGCTGGATCTCTTCGCTAATGGGGGAGGCTTTTATCTTGGTTCTGGTGGTTTTTTCCAGGTAGGTGGTGGGATCTGTATTTAGGGGTTTGTATGTGGAGTCTTGGAGTAGGTTGGTTAATTTGGTTTGGTAGTCAGATGTGTTCATAACCACCGTGGCGTTGCCCTTGTCTGCTGGTAGGATTATTATGCTGGTGTCTTCTTTCAGGTTACGTAGTGCTGTCTGTTCCTCTTTGGGTAAGTTGCTTTTGGGTGGCTTGCTGGTGCAGAGGATGTTGGTGATTTTGAGTCTGATTTTGTTAGCGTCATCGGGGTTGATTTTGGTCAGGCTGGTTTCAACTCCACATATAATGGTTTCAGTGGGGATGTGTTTGGGAGCGACTGCAAAGTTGAATCATTTGGAAAGGACATTGGTTTCGGCTGTGGTGAGGATCCTATCTGAGATGTTATGCACTGTTTGTTTCATGTGTGGCTGTGAGGGAGGAGGGGTTTGTTCTGGCGTTCTGTAGTCTTCGAGTTTGTTGGTGGTGTATCGTCTGAGGGTGGTCTGTGTTTCGGCTCTCCAGACGGCGAGTTGTTTGGATTTGGTCCCAAAGTGCGGGGTGGATCTTGTTGCTGAGTTTGAGGTGGAAGTGTGGGAGATCTTTGTTAAATTCGTTAGAGAATCTTTTTGTGTGAAGTTCATTTCTGATTAGGGCCAATTCTGTTCTTTTCAGGATACGTTTGGTGGCTGCAGAGTTGGAGTGGAATTTCAGTTGGAAACATGTGGGGATTAGATTTTGATCTCGGCAGTTACGTAGGAATGCGAGGTCACATAAAATGGAAGCTCTTTGGACTTCAAGTTTTTCATAGGTCCTGGTCAGATGGTGGATTTCATCCCCGTAGAGGTTCGATATTTGTTTTCTGAGGTTTTCGCGGGTATTTGTATATAGGTCTTTGGTTGTTCGGGTTTTCTCCCGCGTAAAATTGGAAGTGTCTTGGCAACGTTTCGACGAATTCACATTCGTCATCTTCAGGCTGGTGTTTTTAGCTTCTTGCTTTGAGCAGCAATGTGTGGTTTTAGCTGTTTCTTCTTTAAACTGCCAGGCGCGGTATGCACTGATTGGGTGGGAGCTTGGCTGTGTTCTGATTGGTGGAGGTGTGTTCTGAATGGTTAGGGGCTTGGCTGTGCTCTGATTGGCTGGGGGAGTGTTCTGTTTGGTTGTGCTCAGGTTAGTCTGAGTTGCAGAGGGGTTTAAGATTTTGGGGTTAGGGAGGCGTTTGTCAATAAGGGCAGGTTTCCAAATGGCTGGTAGGCGGGAGGTATCATCTCGCTTGTTCATGCTGTGTGGGCGTTTTTCTATCTCGATGGCTTCTCTGATTATTCTGTTATTAAAATTTTCACTTTTGGCAATGGTTCTGGTATTTTTAAAGTCAATTTCATGTCCTGTGGCTTTAAGGTGTTGGACCAGGGAAGATGTTGGTTCCTCTTTTTTGACTGAGTTCTTATGTTCTTCAATGCGTGCACTTATTCTTCTGTTGGTTTGTCCGATGTATGTGGTGGGACAAGTGGTGCATGGGATTTCGTATACTCCTTGATTTTCTAATTCAATTTTATCTTTGGGGTTTCTAAGGATGGTGGATATTTTTCTGTTTGTGCAGAATGCTGTTTTGATGTTGTGTTTATGGAGGATCTTACTGATTCTGTCTGTGGTGCCTTTTATGTATGGGAGGAGGGCTTTGCCGTTTTCTTGTTCTTTGTCTTGGATTTTTGTGGGGGTTTCTTTTTGGATTAGGTTTGTAATCTTATTTCTATGGAATCCATTGGATGTTAGTACATTGGTGAGAGTGTGTAGTTCGGGTTTGAGGTGTTGTTCGTCAGCTAAGCGTTTTGTTCTGGAGATGAGTGTCTTGGCTACAGAGTTGATCTGTGCTGGGTGGTGGTGTGAGAGAGCGTGTAGATAGCGGTTTGTGTGTGTTTTCTTCTGGTAGATGGTGTGTCCTAGGGAGCCATTGGATTTCTTGTAGACTAAGACATCCAGGAAGGGGAGTTGGTTATTAGCTTCTGTTTCCATGGTGAACTGTATTTTGGGGTATAGGCTGTTGAGGTGT